>NC_090370.1:21951688-22269188 GCF_035084215.1 Heptranchias perlo
CTGAAGAAGATAAAAATAAGGAAAGAAAAACATTACAAAGGTCCAAACTCGAACTGATACAATCACCTTGTCTTCACCTTGAAGAGTAATTCGTTCTCCCTGCTACCCTGATCAATATTTATCCCTCCAGTAACATAACTAGCACACATTATCTGGTCATTGTCACTTCGCTGTGTTTGGGATCTTGCTGTGTGCAAATTGGCTGCCTCGTTTCCTACATGTCAGCAGTGACTACACTTCAAAGAGTGGTTCGTTGTCTGTAAAGCGCTTTGGGACGTCCGAGGTGGTGAAGAGCGCAATCGAAATGCAATCTTTCTTCCTGTGGCCCCATGTGCCAGGTACCATATCCGAATCCTGTCGACTGGCGCACACAGGAAACGTTGGGGGAAAAATTGGATAAGGGCCGTTTTGGGCGCAAGTCGCGTGATGCGCTGTTACTCCGCGCCCAGGTCGGTGAATGGCTGGCGAGTCTTCGGTTTTTTCCTCTGATTTGGGGAATTGGGTAAAATTGAATTAAAAGCTTGAAGTATCAAACTCCTGGAAGCTCATTAAAATTAAAGCTTAAACTACTTAACTAGAGTAAAATAAACAAAAATAACCGTAATTTGTTTTTGCTTTGTTTAAGTTAATCGAATATATTAAGGCATGGCAGGGTAGCTCAAACCTGTCGAATGCACGACCTGTGCCATGAGGGAACTCCAGGACTCATCCCGTGTCCTGGACAAGACTGTAGTGGGAGTTGTGCATGGGCCCCCTTGTCGAAGCTGTGAAGTTGCAGAATGTATAAATGCGGAGATGAGACAAGCATGCAGCCAGGGCAGAGTGGTTTTAATGGGGAATAGATTTAAACTTTCATGTAGATTGGGATAAACAGACGAGCTCATGTCAGAAAGGTAATGAATTTTTTGCGTGTGTTCAGGAAAGCTTTCTGCAACAATGAGTCCGAGGGCGAACAAGGGGGCAGGCCATATTAGATTTAACAATGGGTAATGAGCCAGATTTAGTTCATATCCTAACGGTGTATGAACATTGATCTAAATTGGAAAATTGCACATGTCACTCCACTATTTAAGAAAGGTGACAGAAGGAAAATAGGGAATTATAGACCAATTAGCCAAACATCTGGTTTCGAGAAATTACCAGAGTCTATAATTAAGGATAGTGACTGAACACCTTGAACATTTTCAGCTGATCAGTAAGAGCCAGCATGGATTTGTTTTGAGGAGGTGAATAAAATGGTGGAGAGGGGACTGTCTATGGGTGTTGTTAGTATGGACTTCCGAAAGGCATTCGATAAAGTCCCTCAGAAGAGGCTGTTAGCTAAAGTTGAAGCTCTTGGAACTAAGGGGGATTTATTGATCTGGTTTGCAAGTTGCAGAGCGGCAGAAGACATTGGGCCAGAAATCGCTGCGAGCGGCGAGGCAACGCTCACCACAGCTCCTGCGAATTAAATTAACAAAAATACTTACTGTCGGCTCTGTGGCGATGAATTGCTAGAATTTGAACTTTACAAAAATTGGGCACAATCAACCCAGCCTCTGAGCAGCGTGATTTGCTGCGCAGCTGGAAAGGTGTGTGAGAAAAAGACACGACCACAAAATCGGTAAGGACGAGAGTCCCGCCCACAGAATCAGGCTGCATTGCTCAAACAAGCAAGCAGACTTCATTCCTTTAAAGTTCGCATTCTGTATGTCATTGCAAATAAAAACAATAATAATAAAAAGCCAAAGAAATCATTGAATTACATTAAAGAGACAGAAGGGAAAAGTTTTTAAAAATAATATTGTAATTTTAATTATTTTTCAACAACCAAAAACTAATATAATAAGGAATAATATGAGAGACCCCATTTCTAAACGTTAATCTTTACTTGTATGGCAGTCATTAAAAAATACCGAGCTGTTAAAATTCAGTTTGGACCTTTTATTTAGTAGAATGATACCTGGACTTCAAGGGTTAAATTATGACGAGAGATTACACAAACTAGGGTTGTATTCTCTGGAATTTAGAAGACGAAGGGGTGATTTCATCGAAGTTTTCAAAATATTAACGGGAACTGATAGGGGAGATGGAGAGAAACTACGTCCACTGGTTGGGGAATCTCGGACTCGGGGTCAGAGCCGAACAAATAGAGCCAGAAGTTTCAGGAGTGAAGTTAGGAAACACTTCCACACGCAAAAAGTGGTCGATGTTCGGAATTCACTTCCGCAAACAGCAGTTGATGCGAGATCAATTGTTAATTTTAAATCTGAGGTTGATATATTTTTGTTAACCCTGTGTTCAGGGATTATGGGATTAAGGTGGGTATGTGAAATTAGGTCAGAGATCCGCCATGATCCCATTGAATGGCGGAACAGGCTCGAGGGGCTGAATGGCCTCCTCCTGTTCCTGTGTTCCTGGTCAATGTCATCACCTACCACAACCACCAGCAGGGGCCGCTGCTGACCAGCAGTGACAGAGCAGAGAGACAGAGAAAGAGGCAAGAGAAAGAGACGCATCCAAAAGAAGAGTGAGAAATGGGCAGGGGGAGGGAGAGAGAAAATAAAGACAGATTCATATAGTTGGGGAGAGAGAACGAGACAGACAGACAGGGGACAAAGAGAGAGACAAACAGAGAAGAGAGAGCAAGAGATAGAGATAAATAGGGGAGGCAGAAAGAGAGACAGAGAGAGAGGGGGATAGAGGCAGAGATAATTGAGGGAATGAGAGAGAGAGACGGAGAGAGTTACGGAGAGGAGGACGGAGAGAGAGACGGAGATGGGGGGGGGGTGAGAGAAAGAGATGGAGAGGGGGACAGAGAGACAGTGATAGAGAGGCAGATAATCAGTAGGGAGAGAGAGACAGAGAGAGAGGTAGAGACACACAGATGGTAAGGGAGAAAGAATGAAAGACACAAACAGAGGGAGAAACAGACAGACAGACAGAGAGGGCGGTGGGAGGAAGCGAGAGAGAGAGAGAGAGAGACGGGGATCGGTCAGAGAAGGAGAGTGGAGACGGAGACTGAAGAAGGAGAGTATAGAAGGAGAGTGGAAAAGGAGAGACAAATTAGAGGGAGTGAGACAGGGAGAGAGATACATAGAGAGGGAGAATGAGTACATGGAGAGCGACAGAGAGACAGACAGACTGTAAGCGTCAGAATGATTGAGAGAGAGAAAAAGTGGGCGTGAGGGAGAAATAAATAGACAGACAGAGGGAGAAACAGACTGATAAAGAGAGAGAAACAGGGGAGACAGAGCAACAAGGAAGATAGAGAGGGAGAGAGGGGAATAGATCTAAGAGTGTAGAGGGAAGGAGATAGAGAGACAGAGCGAGTAGAGACATGGAGAGAAGTGTAGAGGCAGAGAGACGGGGAAAGGAAGAGAGAGAGAAAGAGAGTAGAGGGTGAATGACCGGGAATGAAAGATAATCAGAGGATGTCAATGGGAGAGGGTCAGAGGCAGACAAAGTGACAGATTTAGAGAGAATCGGGAGAGTCATAAGGGAATAAAGTTGAGAGCAGCAAGAGAGGGGAAGACCCAGGGGAAATCTACAATACAAATAGTACAAACAGTTGTTCAAGAACAAATGAAAGAGAAAAGCGTAGAGCAGCGGAAAGAAAGTGTACTTTAGGCACGACAGATAAAATAAAAACTAGAAGGCGTAAGGCGATTAACCCAGCATCAAAGCTGTGGCAGGGGGTTGGGAACCTGAGCATGGAGACAGAGGAAAGCGTGTCAGGAAGGGACAGAACGTATGGAGTAAAAGGTAAAGTGTTAAAAAAGGAAAAAGCAGGAACTAAGTGTCACAAAACATAATTGAAAGTTCTTTATCTGAATGCACGTAGCATTCGTAACAAAATGGACGAGTTAACGGCATAAATTACTCCGTATGGGTATGATCTTGTGGCCATTACAGAAACATGGCTGCAGGGTGACAACGACTGGGAATTAAATATGCCAGGGTATTTAACAATCAGGAAGGACAGGCAGGAAGGAAGGGGAGGTGGGGTTGCTATTTTAGTAAAGGAAGGAATCACTGTAATACAGAGAAATGATATTGGGACAAAGGATCAGGATAATGAAACAGTGTGGGTAGAGATAAAGAATAATAAGGAGAAAAAAGCACTAGTGGGCATAGTATATATGCCTCCTAATAGTTGCAACTCTGCTGGAAGAAGTATTAATAAGGAAATAGTCGGGGCATGTATAAAGGGAACAGCAGTAATTATGGGGGATTTTAACTATCATATTAACTGGACAAATCAAATTGGGCAGGGCAGCCTTGAGGAAGAGTTTATTGAGTGTATTAGGGATGGATTTCTTGAGCAGTCTGTAACTGATCCTACAAGGGGGCAAGCAACTCATGTCCTAGTTAAGGATCCCCTTGGAATGAGTGACCATAACATGGTTACATTCCATAACCAATTAGAGGGTGAGAAGGTTGGTTCTCAAACAAGCGCACTGAGCTTGAATAAAGGAGATTATGATGGTATGAGAGCGGAATTGATTAACGTGGACTGGGAAAATTGGGTCAGACGGTACATGAGCAGTGGTGTTCATTCAAGGAGTTATTGTACAACTTTCAAAAAATATATATTCCACTGAGGAAAAAAGGGTGTAAAAGAAATGATAGCCATCCATGGCTAAGTAAAGAAATTAAGGATAGTATCCGACTAAAAACAAGGACATATAAGGTAGCCAAACTTAGTGGGAGGATAGAAGATTGGGAAGTCTTCAAAAGATAGCAAAAAGTAACGAAAGGATTGATTAAGAAAGGGAAGATAGATTATGAAAATAAATTCGCAAAACATATAAAAACAGATAGCAAGAGTTTCTTTTGTTATATGAAAATAAAGGGTGACTAAGGCAAACTTAGTTCCCTTGGAGAATGAGACCGGGAAATTAATGGTGGGAAACATGGAGATGGCAAAAATGCTGAACAAATATTTTGTTTCAGTCTTTATGGTAGAGGACACTAAGAATATCGCAACACTGGACAAACAGGGGGCTCTGGGGGGGGCGGGGGAGGAGCTAAACACGATTAAAATCACTAAGGAATTGGTACTCAGTAAATTAATGGGACTCGCGGCGGATAAATCACCTGGACCTGATGGCTTACATCCTCGTGTCTTGAGGGAAGTGGCAGTAGGGATTTTGGATGCTTTGGTAATAATTTTCCAAAATTCTCTGGACTCGGCAAAGGTCCCGGCAGATTGGAAAACTGCTAATGTAAAACCCTTCTTTAAAAAGGGTAGTAGGCAGAAGGCTGGAAATTATAGACCAGTTAGCCTAACATCTGTGGTGGGTAAAATTTTGGAGTCTATTATTAAGGAGACAGTAGCGGAACATTTGGATAAACATAATTTAATAGGACAAAGTCAGCATGGCTTTATGAAGGGGAAGTCATGTCTCACAAATTTGCTTGAGTTCTTTGAGGATAGAACGTACAGGGTGGATAAAGGGGAACCAGTGGACGGAGTGTATTTCGACTTCCAGAAGGCATTCGACAAGGTACCACATAAAAGATTATTGCTCAAGATAAAGAATCACTGGATTGGGGGTAATATTCTGGCATGGGTGGAGGATTGGTTATCTGACAGGAAGCAGAGAGTTGGGATAAATGGTTCATTCTTGGACTGGTAACCAGTCGCCAGTGGTGTTCCTATATTAACGATTTGGAGGAGGGGACCGAGTGTAACATATCAAAGTTTGCAGATGATACAAAGATGGGAGGGAAAGTAGAGAGTGAGGAGGACATAAAAAACAACAAGCGGATATAGACAGGCTGGGTGAGTGGGCGGAGATTTGGCAGATGCAATACAATATTGGAAAATGTGAGGTTATGCACTTTGGCAGGAAAAATCAGAGAGCAAGTTATTATTTTAATGGGGAGAAACTGGAAAGTACTGCAGTACAAAGGGATCTGGGGGTCCTCGTGCAAGAAAATCAAAAAATTAGTATGCAGGTGCAGCAGGTGATCAAGAAGGCCAACGGAATGTTTGCTTTTATTGCTAGGGGGATAGAATATAAAAACAGGGAGGTATTGCTGCAGTTATATAAGGTATTGGTGAGACCGCACCTGGAATACTGCATACAGTTTTGGTGTCCATACTTGAGAAAAGACATACTTGCTCTCGAGGCAGTACAAAGAAGGTTCACTCGGTTAATCCCGGGGATGAGGGGGTGGACATATGAGGAGAGGTTGAGTAGATTGGGACTCTACTCATTGGAGTTCAGAAGAATGAGAGGCGATCTTATTGAAACATATAAGATTGTGAAGGGGCTTGATCGGGTGGATGCGGTAAGGATGTTCCGAAGGATGAATGAGACTCGAACGAGGGGGCATAATCTTAGAATAAGGGGCTGCTCTTTCAAAACTGAGATGAGGAGAAACTTCTTCTCTCAGAGGGTAGTAGGTCTGTGGAATTTGCTGCCCCAGGAAGCTGTGGAAGCTACATCATTAAATACATTTAAAACAGAAATGGACAGTTTCCTAAAAGTAACGGGAATTCGGGGTTACGGGGAGCGGGCAGGAAATTGGACATGAATTTAGATTTGAGGTTAGGATCAGATCATCCATGATCTTATTGAATGGCGGAGCAGGCTCGAGGGGCCGATTGGCCTGCTCCTGCTCCTATTTCTTATGTTCTTATGAGAGAGTGAGACGGGGATGGGTCAGAGTGCGAGAGACAGAGACAGAGAAAGAGGGACAGAGAGATGGGGATGGGTCAGAGAATGTAGTCGCAGACATTGTAGTGGCAGAGAGTGTAGTGGTACAGAGTGTAGTGTCAAGGGCCAAGAGAATGAGTAAAGGGGAAGAGTGAAAGTGAAGGTGAGATATAGAGAAAGGGAGAGAGTTCGTGAATGAGAGAGGTGGAGAGTAGAGGTGGAGGTGGGGAAAGATGGAGAATAGAGGGAGAGAGTGAGAGGGAGAGTGAAGAACGAAAGAGGGAGATACAGTGTCGAGGGAGAGAGACACGGAGAGGGTGAATGAGGAGGGGGAGGGTGACAGAGAGACAGAGAGACAGACTGTGAGAGTCTGAATATTACAGACAGAGAAATAGTGGGTGTGAGAGAGAAAGAACGGATGCTCCAACCTGTTGGTAATTTCTGTAATTACCTTTTATATAATTACAGAAATTTTATATAATTTGGAGAGGCAGGGACAGATTAGGAACAGTCAGCATGGTTTTGTGAGTGGAAAATCATGTCTCACGAATTTGATTGAGTTTTTTGAAGGGGTAACCAAGAAGATAGTTGAGGGCTGTGCAGTAGCTGTGGTCTACATGGACTTCAGCAAAGCCTTTGACAAGGTACCGCATGGTAGGTTGTTACATAAGGTTAAATCTCACGGGATCCAAGGTGAGGTAGCCAATTGGATTGACGACAGAAGACAGAGGGTGGTTGTAGAGGGTTGTTTTTCAAACTGGAGGCCTGTGACCAGCGGTGTGCCTCAGGGATCGGTGCTGTGTCCGCTGTTATTTGTTATTTATATTCATGATTTGGATGAGAATTTCGGAGGCATAGTTCGTAAGTTTGCAGATGACACCAAGATTGGTGGCATTGTGGACAGTGAAGAAGGTTATCTAGGATTGCAACGGCATCTTGATAAATTGGGCCAGTGGGCCGATGAATGGCAGGTGGAGTTTCATCCATAAAAATGTGAGGTGATGCATTTTGGTGGATCGAATCGGGCCAGGACCTACTCCGTTAATGGTACGGCGTTGGGGAGAGTTATAGTACAAAGAGATCGAGGAGTACAGGTTCACAGCTCCTTGAAAGTGGAGTCACAGGTGGATAGGGTGGTGAAGAAGGCATTCAGCATGCTTGGTTTCATTGGTCAGAACATTGAATACTGGAGTTGTGATGTCTTGTTGAAGTTGTACAAGACATTAGTAAGGCCACACTTGGAATACTGTGTACAGTTCTGGTCAACCTATTATAGAAAGCATATTATTAAACTAGAAAGAGTGCAGAGAAGATTTACGAGGATGCTACCGGGACATGATGGTTTGACTTTTCGGGAGAGGTTGGATAGACTGAGACTTTTTTCCCTGGAGAGTAGGAGGTTTGGAGGTGATCTTACAGAAGTCTACAAAATAATGAGGGGCATAGATAAGGTCGATCGTCAAAATCTTATCCCAAAGGTAGGGGAGCCTATAACGAGGGGGCATAGATTTAAGGTGAGAGGGGAGAGATACAAAAGGGTCCAGAGGGGCAATCTTTTCACTCAAAGGGTGGTGATTGCCTGGAACGAGCTGCCAGAGGCAGTAGTAGAGGCGGGTACAATTTTGTCTTTTCAAAAGCATTTGGACAGTTACATGGGTAAGATGGGTATAGAGGGATCTGGGCCAAGTGCAGGCAATTGGGACGAGCTTCGTGGTATAAACTGGGCGACATGGAAATGTTGGGCCGAAGGGCCTGTTTCCATGTTGTAAACTTCTATGATTCTTCTATGATTAGTGATGGACCCTCCTACCTCTTGGTAATTTCAGTAGTTACTTTTTATATAAAAAATTATTGATGGACCCTCCAATCTGTTGGTAATTTGAATGGTTAATTTTATATAAAGATTAGAGATGGACCCATTTGCCTATTTGTAATTTCAGTAGTTACTTTTCATACAAAGATTAGTGATGGAACTTCCTTCCTGTTGGTAATTTGTATCGTTACTTTTTATATGAAGATTAGTGTGGACTCTTCTACCGGTTCGAAATTTGTGTCGTGACTTTTTATATAAAGATTAGTGATGGACTCTCCTACCTGGTGGTAATTTGAGTTGTTACTTTTATATCAAGATTAGTGATGGACCCTCCTACCTGGTGGTAATTTGAGTTGTTACTTTTATATAAAGATTAGTGATGGACTCTCCTACCTTTTTGAAGTCAGTCGTTACTTTTTACATAAATATTAGTGATTTGCCCTTTTACCTTTTGGTAATTTCAGTAATTACTTTTTCGATAAATATTAGTGATGGACCGTCCTACTTGTTCGTAATTTCAGTCGCTGCTCTTTATATTAAGATTAGGGATGGATTCCACTACCTGTTGGTAATTTCAGTGGTTACTTTTTTATAAAAATTAGTGATGGACCCTCCTACCTGTTGGTAATTTCAGTGTTAACTTTTTATATTAAAAATAGTAATAGACCCTCCTTGCTGTTTGTAATTCAGTCGTTATTTTTTATTTAAATTTAGTGATGGGACCCTCCTACCTGTTCGTAATTCCGTATTTACTTTTTATTTAAAGTTTAGTGATGGACACTCCTCCCTGTTTGTAATTTCAGTAGTCACTTTTTATATAAAGATTGTTGATGGACCCTCCTCCCTGTTGGTAATTTCAGTAGTCACTTTTTATATAAAGATTGTTGATGGACCCTCCTCCCTGTTGGTAATTTCAGTAGTCACTTTTTATATAAAGATTGTTGATGGACCCTCCTCCCTGTTGGTAATTATAATATGATGTGGAGATGCAGGTGATGGACTGGGGTGGACAAATGTAAGGAGTCTTACAACACCAGGATATGGTCCAACAGCATTATTTGAAATCACAAGCTTTCGGAGGCTTCCTCCTTCGTCAGGTGAGTTGTTGGCTGATTTGCCAGGTGCCCGGCGGAGAGCAATAATCGGCCATTGCGAATGTGTTAAGCCTTCACTGAGCTGAACTGTGTGTTCGATCAGTCTTTGATCAGTTCAATAAAAGTGTACCGGGCACAAAACGGTTCAGTGAGTAAAAAGAGCCAGTATCAAAGTTATAAATAAATGCATATCCAGTGAGAAAGGCCAGTTTCCCACCCCTGTTTACTGAATATCAAATTCTAACATGGGGAGGAGGCACCGCTGGACTAAGATCGTGTAAATCTCTGGAGTTCGTGTGACTGCTTTCTGTCCCGGAACCGCTTTAAAATGTGTCTGTGGGAAGATTGGTGGGGTCTCTGAAGGGATAAGCCCTGAAATTCTCAGTGTAAAATAGCCGGCCTTCAGTCAGTGTCTGAGCGAAAAATTAGTGAATTGTTCCATCCACGAGCAACAGAGAGCTCCCTACGCCGGGGAACAGATCTGACCGCGGGAAATCGGCTTTACAAAAGAGGAAGAGGCAGAAAAAGTTCATTAAAAACAAATTGACACCACATTAACCTTACATTGATCCCGCAACGATTGTCCGTCTCTCAATGCCCGTGTAGATTTTACAAATTATTTCCTTGTTATTTCATTACAGCCAATCGAGTAAAAGTTCCTTGCATTATTTTAGCAGTTCATCACTTGGGAATTTGATCTGATCCTTGTTATGTGAGATTCAGAGCTCCGCCTCCTGTGAAAGCTGCTGCCCGACATCAGGATGGATTTCAACGCAAACATTCCTCATTTGTTTCAGAACAGGGAGCGGCCTTTCTGGTGGAATCTAATCGAACCGGGTTGACAATTCGCTGCCACGAAAACTGTGAACAAAGTCGGTTATAAATTTTACGTTTTCTCTTCTTGTTCCAGGGAAGTTCAGTAAAACAGATACTTGGTTAGAAATAAATTGTTACATTTGCATCAGGAACATTGTTTGCGAAAAGTCCCATCGATTTCCTCATATTTGCGCTTTCAACCCTGAGGCCAAGAGCCAGTGTTTCGTCAGTGAGCTGCAGAGAGGCTGTTTCTGTAAGTGA
This sequence comes from Heptranchias perlo, assembly GCF_035084215.1. Taxonomy (NCBI): domain Eukaryota; kingdom Metazoa; phylum Chordata; class Chondrichthyes; order Hexanchiformes; family Hexanchidae; genus Heptranchias; species Heptranchias perlo. Next base: position 21,962,320 of record NC_090370.1, read on the forward strand.
GGACATTAACCATTGAACCACCGAATTAAACTGCCGCTGAGCATCAATCACCTCAATCACTGGGGGAATGAGGACTGACTTTCCACAGTTACATTTATCATAATAAATATTCAGCAGATACACCAGTTACATTGTTAAATCCGGAAAGGACCATTTCTGTGCTGTGATCGGTATAAAGTTTGGATTTCCCTCATTTTGAGCGGGTTCATAGACTGCAATAAATAGCCCCTCCCCAGGATGGAAGTGTCCGAAGAGAGGAAGTGTTTGAGGGCAGATTGTGATGATAATTCCGAGGGACGGATTGTTGTGATCAATCCCAGGGACAGATTGTGGTGATAATTCCGAGGGACGGATTGTTGTGATCAATCCCAGGGACAGATTGTGGTGATAATTCCGAGGGACGGATTGTTGTGATCAATCCCAGGGACAGATTGTGGTGATAATTCCGAGGGACGGATTGTTGTGATCAATCCCAGGGACAGATTGTGGTGATAATTCCGAGGGACGGATTGGTGTGATCAATCCCAGGGACAGATTGTGGTGATAATTCCGAGGGACGGATTGTTGTGATCAATCCCAGGGACAGATTGTGGTGATAATTCCGAGGGACGGATTGCTGTGATCAATCCCAGGGACAGATTGTGGTGATAATTCCGAGGGACGGATTGTTGTGATCAATCCCAACTAAAATATAATACCTCACACTCATTAGATACAGAGAAGGAATTTCCTGTCAAGGACGAGTCCAGAACAAGGGGCAAAATATTAAGATTGGCCCTAGGCCGTTCAGGAGTGAAATGTGGACGGACTTTGTTGCACAAAGTTTACTGTAAATGTGGAATTCCCTCCTCCAATAGGTTGTGAGTTCTGGTTCAACTGAAATTTTGAAGACTGATAGCTGCAGCTTTTTTCACGTAAGCGTATCACGCGAAATGGATCAAGGGCAGGTAAATAGAATTCAGGTACAGAGCAGCCATGATCTAATTAAATGGGAGGACAGATTCGAGGGGCTTAATGGCCGACTCCTGTTCCGGTGTTCCTCTATTTAAACATGTGCTGGACTATGAATTCCGGAATTTGTTGAATGTGAAGGTTAACCAGAGTTTCTGTACAATGACTTCAGCACTGGAGGGTTTGTACGTTCCCCTGAAATGGATGCATCGTAGTATCATCGTAGGTACAGCACAGGAGTCCATTCGGCCCATGATACCTGTGCTGGCTCTTTGAAAGAGCTATCAACTTAGTCCCTTTCCCGTGTTCTTTCCCCATATCCCTGTAAATCTTTCCTTCAAAATTTTAATCCAATTCCCCTTTGAAAGTTACTCTTGAATCTCTCTTTTTGCCCGTCTAATTCCCTCCTTTTTTAAAGATCTCCTCTGTTCTTTCTGTATTCAGCCTGGTTCTCTACTGTATTATGAACCTTACATTCGTCATAAGCCTCGATTTTCTGTTTCATTTTAATCTCTATCTCTTTACTCATCCAGGGAGCTCCAGCTTTGGGTGCCCTTCCTTTCCCCCTCGTCGGGATGTGTCTACACTGTTCTCGAACCAAGTGGGCTCTGACTGGCTGTTTTTATGTAAGGCTGAGCTCCATCTGTTCTGTACTTCGCAGAATTCCAGGGGAGTAAAGATCAGATAATCGGTGCAAGAGAATCGAAGGTAAACCTTGTTAAATATAGTTTAGTAAACACACCCATTGTTCCACCCTATGTCCAGTCAGAATTAAAAAGTGAAACCCTGAAACCAACTTGCGATTTTATTTCGGGGACGGTTAAAAGTTCAGCACAAGAGATTCTGCATCTGCAGATTTTAAATACTAAGGTCCTGAAATTAATGCTTTTTGTATCTGCCGAGATGCTAACCTGATGTGTCCAGGATTCTGGATCGCAATTCACCCCCCAAACAAACCCACGCTATCATAAGAATCTTATTGTTCAGTCGATCACCAGTGACACAGGTCAGAACATCGCAATCTCTGGCGCCGTTTCGGAGTCTCCGCCTCTGCCGGGCGAGTCCCAGCAGTTCTCCCGCACCTACCTGGCAGGACAAGGCAACGCTTGAACAGAAGGTTTTTTTAAATCTGTGAGTTTGACAGTGCAGTCGTTCTAACTGTTCTGCTTGAACCGCAGCAATGCACAAACACAGCCTGCCGGCTCCGGGCATTTTATTGGTGATGTTTTAAGTACCCCTTGTTCCCTGCTCTTGATTGTGCCGAGATTGCCTGCATTAATCCGGTCCTAGGGGGGAATATTATGGCCTGGTTGTTCCTTCCTGGCATTACTTTCCTTTCATTCCTGGCGTCACTTGTTCAATGCATTATTTCCCAACAATATCAGGAAAGATTTAACAGGCTGTGTCTCTTTTCTCTATTCAGTTGAAGACGGAGAGGTGAACTGATAGAGGTCTTTTAGATTCGGAAGTGGTTCCATAGGCTAGAACTGGAGAGGATATTTCCCCTTGAGAGCAGTCCAAAAATAAAGGCCATGAAGATAAGAAAGTTTCCAATGAAACCAAGATGGATTTCAGGAGAGACTTGTTGCTCAGAGAGTGACGAGAAAGTGCAATTCGCTACCACGTGGAATGGTTGAGGCGAAAAGTGCAGATGCATTTAAGGGGAAGGCAGATAATTACATGAGGGGGCTAGAAATAGAAAGATAAGTTAATAGGGTGCGATGAAATGGTGTGGGAGAACGCTCGTGTGGAGCACAAATCCAGGCAAAGACCTGTTGGGCCAAATGGGCTGTTCCTGAGCTGTAAAATTCCATGTCATTCAATGAATATTTTGATTACACCAGCTCTTTCATCATCACACAGTGTCAGAATTATCAGCCCTCTATTTAGCAGGGATACTGTCAGTAATATCAGCCCTATATTGAGCAGGGATACCGTCAGAATTATCAGCCATATATTGAACAGGGATACAGTCAGTAAAGCAGAGCTCTATTGAGCACAGACCCTGTCAGTAATATCAGCGCTATATTGAACCGAGATAAAGTCAGTAACAGCGCCATAATAGCACAGATACTGTCAGTAATATCAGCTCTATAATCAACACAGACATTGTCATTTAACAACCCTATGAGCATCACAAATACTGTCACGATTAAGCTCTATAAAATCAGCACAGATACTTTCAGTAATATCAGCTCGACAATCAATAGAAGTATTGTCAGTAATATCAGTTCATTGATAAATACAGGTACGTTCAGTAATATCAGCTCGATAATAAATACAAATACTGTCAGTAATATCAGCTCTATAATCAGTGCAGGTGCGTTCAGTAATATCACCTGTATGATCAGCAGAGATACTGCCAGTAATACCAGCTCTATAATCAGTGCAGATACTGTTCATAATATCAGCTCTACAATTAATGCAGATACTCTCAGTAACATCAGCTCTTTGATCAAGACAGGTACTCTCAGAAGCATAAGCTCTATAATCAAAACTTATACTGTCAGAAGTATCAGCTCGACAATCAGTAAAGGTACTGTCAGTCCATTTAACAGTGTATTTAATGAGGTACAAACTCACAATTTACCCATATTATCCATTTAACAGTGGATTTAATGAGATATAAACGCGCCATTTACCCACAGTGTCGATTTGATAGTGTATTTAATGATGTATCAACGGAACATTTCCAAACACTGTTCATTGAACAATGTATTTAATGATATATAAACCACCATTTACCCACACTGTCCATTTAACAGTGGAATTAAAATTTATATAAACCCACCATTTACCCACACTGTCCATTGAACAGTGTATTTAATGATATATAAACCCACCATTTACCCACACTGTCCATTTAACAGTGTATTTAATGATATATAAACCCACCATTTACCCACACTGTCCATTTAACAGTGGAATTAAAATTTATATCAACCCACCATTTTGTCACACTGTCCAATTAACAGTTTATTTAATGATATTTAAACCCACCATTTACCCACACTGTCCAGTTAACAGTGTATTTAATGATATTTAAACCCACCATTTACCCACACTGTCCATTGAACAGTTTATTTAATGATATATAAACCCACCATTTACCCACACTGTCCATTTAACAGTGTATTTAATGATATATAAACCCACCATTTACCCACACTGTCCATTTAACAGTGTATTTAATGATATATAAACCCACCATTTACCAACACTGTCCATTTAACAGTTTATTTAATGATATATAAACCCAACATTTACTCACACCGTCCATTTAACAGTGGATTTAATGATATATAAACCCACTATTTACCTACACTGTCCATTGAACATGTATTTAATGATATGTAATCCACCATTTACCAGTACTGCCTATTGAAAAGTGTATTTAATGATATATTAACTGACCATTTACCAATACTGTCAATTTAACAGTGTATTTTATGCTATATGAATTGACCATTTACCCAAACTGTCCATTTAACAGAGTATTTAATTATCACCATAATCCGTCCCTGGGATTGATCACAACAATCCGTCCCTCGGAATTATCACCACAATCTGTTCCTGGGATTGATCACAACAATCCGTCCCTCGGAATTATCACCACAATCTGTTGCTGGGATTGATCACAACAATCCGTCCCTCGGAATTATCACCACAATCTGTTCCTGGGATTGATCACAACAATCCGTCCCTCGGAATTATCACCACAATCTGTTGCTGGGATTGATCACAACAATTCGTCCCTCGGGATTATCACCACAATCTCCCCCTGGGATTGTTCACAACAATCCGTCCCTCGGAATTATCACCACAATCTGTCCCTGGGATTGATCACAACAATCCGTCCCTCGGAATCTGTCGTCAAAAACTTTCTCTCTTCAGACACTTCCATCCCGGGGAGGGGCTATTTATTTCTGTCTGTGAACCCCCTGAAAATGAGGGAAATCCAATCCTTATACCAATCACAGCACAGGAATGGCCCTTTCCGGATTTAACGATGTAACTGGTTTATCTGCTGAATATTTACTGTGATAAATGTAACTGTGGAAAGTCAGTACTCATTCCCCCAGTGATCGAGGTGATTGATGCTCAGCGACAGTTTGATTCGGCCGTTAAATGGTTAATGTCCTCACTTGGAGAAACAGCCTCTCCTCAGTTCACTGACGAAATACTGGATTTTGGCTCCAGGGTTGAAAGCGCAAACATCAGAAAATCGATGGGACTTTGAGCAAACAACGATTTATTTCGAACCATTTAACAGTGTATTTAATGATATATAAAGCCACCATTTACTCACACTGTCCATTGAACAGTGGATTTAATGATATATAAGCCCACTATTTACCAGTACTGTCTATTGAAAAGTGTATTTAATGATATATTAACTGACCATTTCCCAATACTGTCCATTTAACAGTGTATTTTATGATATATTAATTGACCATTTACCCAAACTGTCCATTTAACAGAGTATTTAATTATCACCAATCCGTCCCTCGGAATTATCATTACAATCTGTCCCTGGGATGGATCACAACAATCCCTCCCACGGGATTATCACCACAATCTGTCCCTGGGATTGATCACAACAATTCGTCCCTCGGAATCTGTCGTCAAAAACTTTCTCTCTTCAGACACTTCCATCCCGGGGAGGGGCTATTTATTTCTGTCTGTGAACCCCCTGAAAATAAAGGAAATCCAATCCTTGTACCAATCACAGCACAGGAATGGCCCTTTCCGGATTTAACGATGTAACTGGTTTATCTGCTGAATATTTACTGTGATAAATGTAACTGTGGAAAGTCAGTACTCATTCCCCCAGTGATTGAGGTGATTGATGCTCAGCGACAGTTTGATTCGGCCGTTAAATGGTTAATGTCCTCACTTGGAGAAACAGCCTCTCCTCAGTTCACTGACGAAATACTGGATTTTGGCCCCAGGGTTGAAAGCGCAAACATCAGAAAATCGATGGGACTTTTAGCAAACAACGACGCTGATGCAAATGTAACAATTTATTTCGAACCAAGTATCTGTTGTACTGAACTTCCCTGGAACAATAAGAGAAAAAGTAAAATTTACAACCAACTTTGTTCACAATTGACGTGGCAGCGAATTGTCAACCCGGTTCGATTAGATTCCATCAGAAAGGCCTTCCCTGTTCTGAAACAAATGAGGAATGTTTGTGTTGAAATCCATCCTGATGTCTGGCAGCAGCTTTCACAGAGGGCGGAGCTCTGAATCTCACAACAAGGATCAGATCAAATTCACAATTTGCAACTTGCTAAAATAAAGCAAGGAACGTTTACTCGATTGGTTGTAATGAAATAACAAGGATATAATTTGCAAAATCTAAACGGACATTGATAGGCGGAAAATCCTTGCGGGATCAAGGTCAGGTTAATGTTGTTTCAATTTGTTTTTTTAATTAACTTTTTCTGCCCCTTCCTCTTTTCTAAAGCCGACTTCCCGCGGTCAGATATGTTCCCCGGCGGAGCAAGCTCTCCATTCCTCGCGGATGGAACAATTCACTAATTGTTCGCTCAGACACTGACTGAAGGCCGGCGACTTTACACCGGGAATTTCAGGGCTCATCCCAACATGGATCCCATCAATCTCCCCAGAGACACATTTTAAAGCGGTTACAGGACGGAAAGCAGGAACATGAACTCTGGAGATTTACACCATCCTCGTCCAGATGTGCCTCCTCCCCATGTTAGAATTTGATATTCTGTGAACACGGGAGGGAAACTGGCCTTTCTCACTCTATAAGCATTTATTTTTAACTTTGACACTCGCTCGTTTTACTCACTGAAATGTTTCGTTCCCGGTGCACTTTTATTGAACTGATCAAAGACAGATCGAACACACAGTTCAGCTCAGTAAAGGGTTAACACATTCGCAATGGCCAAGAATCGCTCTCTGCTGGGTCCTTGGAAAATCAACCGATGGTAACCCGAGGGAGGACTGAACGCCATCCAATCACAGGATAGGAGCAAAATCGGAGACAAAACTTATTCCTGATGAATTATAATTAATTGGTTTAATCGGAATTTGGTGGAGGAATGGAGCAGGTACTTCAGTTTTTTCTAAAATGTGTTATTGAGGATGTTATTTGTTAAATTGGTTCAACTGAAGAAAGAAAGGCCGCTCCGTGCAAACAGAAACAAACTTCAGGAATGTTTTAAAGGGAAACCGGTTCAGGGCTGAAACCATCTTTCACACAGATAGGTGGTTCCTGATCGCTAATCTTAGGAATTTGAGTAATTACTTTTAATATCAACAGGTAGGAGGATCCATCACTAATCTTTATGGAAAAATATTCACTCAAATTACCAACAGGTAGGAGGGTCCATCACTAATCTTCACATAAAAAATAACTACTGAAATTACCAACAGGTAGGAGGGTCCATCACTAATCTTTGCACAAAAAATAACTACTGAAATTACCAACAGGTAGGAGGGTCCATCACTAATCTTTGCACAAAAAATAACTGCTAAAATTTCCAACAGGTCGGAGGGTCCATCACTAATCTTTATACAGAAAGTAACTACTGAAATTACCAACAGGTAGGAGGGTGCATCACTAATCTTTGCACAAAAAATAACTGCTAAAATTTCCAACAGGTCGGAGGGTCCATCACTAATCTTTATACAGAAAGTAACTACTGAAATTACCAACAGGTCGGAGGACCCGTTCCCTCGGCTTTATATAAAAAAATAACTGAGCACTCAAATTAATCTTGTGTTTGATAACTCTAATGTAATTAGTGTACATGTAAATGTAAGTTTTTGTTGCTCTTCTTTTATTACACTCGTGTTAGAGTGAATGAAACAACAGATAACTGCATCTTACAAGGTCTCAAACTTGGTTGTACATTAATGCCAGAGAATAACTTCAACTATAGTTTGATGAAATTACTGTCCGAGATTAATCTCTTTGACATTTCCACAGTGTGGACAGGAAATTACGGTGACTAATAGTTTGATTGGTTGCTCTTGCCTTTGTGCGCACACACAGCGAGGCACACACACAATTGGGAATAATGATTGTAAAACAGCAGTCAAATTTACAAATTATATATTTGTGGTGTTTTCCGAGATTGGAAGACCCCTAAAGATGCTCCAAAAATAAATGTGCAACACCTGTTTAAAGTTACACGATTCATAACATTATACATTAGTGCTAATATTATTGAATGGTATAAAATTCCTTACCTCCTCCAGTGCTCATTAGTAAAGTGCTGATACCATGAGAGATATGGTAAATATATTCAAATAGAAGCATCAAACAAAACACATCTCCATGAACACACGGACAATGTCACTACCCATAGAGAGCAGAGAAATCACACCCAGCTCCATCTTGTGTATGTAGATCGATATCAGGTTCATAAAATGCCAGAATTTAATATCAAAACTCAACAAATCAAAAATATTAAAACAAATCTGTGAATAAAATAATACAATAGAGCCAGACTGGGTAAAACCGAGTGAAGGATTATTTAATTCATCACCTCGCTCAAAATTGCCCTCCAGAATATTCACTCCCTCAGGAATAATTCTAGTGTTGGCCTGCACTGTGAGTAAATCTTACCAATTGATGCTCCCAGTGAAGAATCTCGGCCGTCTGGAACTGGGTTGTGGAGATCAGCGGGACTCATTGGGTTTCACTGGGCAGCTGTCTGTGCCGCACCCGATGTGGAGAGTTGTTGGGAACAGTCGGGAAATGCTCAATTCCAGAGCGAACAGTTGTTCCACTGATGGGGGAGGAGGGACTTGATATCGCGACAAGGCGACGTTTTATCCTTCTTATTTTAATATTTCAGTCTAACCCTCCTATTAATCTATTCATTACAGAGCATCAGGATCTTGGAACGCCTGTCACCACCATGGCTGAAGGTCCAAACAGGGGAGAAGATCCAACATCATCAACAAGAATGAGAACAGACACCGGTTGGTTCAGAACAGCCTTAAAAATATCAATTGTGTCCTGATAAACGGTTCAGATCACGAACAAGAACCTGCCGCTCAATCAGGAAGAGAAAACCGAGCAGATACTGTGCAGATAGAGGAAAGTGAGTGAACATCTAATGGGGCAGTGTGCAGTCTCAGGTGGAGGGACATCAGTACTGGAACTGTTCGCTTGATAACTGGTGTTGGGGACTGTAAGGTGGATAGAGACAGTGACTCAGGATGGTCTTCCTGAGTAATAGTTTGACACCAGGGAGTAAGGGGACACCCCGAGTGGGGCAGGTATGAGAGGCAGGTTGGGCACAGGAATAGGGGAGCGACAGTGGTGCGATATTCTATAGTCAGGCGAATAAACATACTCTTCTGCAGCCATGAACAGGTCCCAATTGGTCAGTTGCCTTCCTGATGTCAGAGGGACTAACTTCCTGGAACAGGTGGGACCATCTCTGGGAAGGAAAGGAGAGCAGTAAATTGTCATGGCCGCAACCAATAACAAGGAAAGAGCTAGGTTTACAGAGGGAATATTAATACTTGAGCTCTAGACTGAAAAACAAGGCCTCAAGGTGGTGATCTCTGGATTGTTTTGCGCTGGGCTGCTTAAGGAGGACAATATGAGGCAGGTCAATGAGCGGCTGCAGGGCTGGAGCAGGAGGGAAGAGTTCATGTTTTTGGGACACCAGGGTGAGTTCAGGAAGAAGGGAAGGGATGGTTACGATCTGAACCGACAAACAACAACGGTTTGACAGACTGAGCACATGGAGCAGTGGGAGGGTTTCACCTGATAGGACTGGAGCGTGTGAAATATGCGGGTCTGAGACCAGAGAGTGGAAATAATAAAACTGTTGGAGCAGGAACAGAAGATTTATGAAATGGTGAAAAGTTATTCGCAGGAAAACGGAAGGAGGTTTTGAAGTAGTGACAGGAGAAGTAACTTGATATTAAAAGCGAAGAAAAACGAGAACGGGTCAACATTCCACTGAATTGGAGTTCAGGTTGTGTGTTATGTCTCAGAATCTACAAATCATTCCAAATACATTTGGAAAGTCAGAATCTTGGGAGATATGATCCAGTATCTATAAGACTGGGCTGTGGTGGATGAGGTTTTGGGGAGAAACAAAATATTTTATTTTATTTTGTTTCTAAAAGTGATGGCAGGTGTGAAAATGTTGTTGTACCAGAGGAGGATGTGGGACCATATTTCGAGTCAACTGAGGAGACGGATCTGGATCTGAATTTAATAGCCGATGTAGATAAGTCACTGAACTCAGAGATAAGGCACCCGAGGCTGTTAAAGGAAGTTAGAGAGGAGATAGGATGGAATTTGATCACAATTCAAACATCTATCCATCTCAGCCTTGTATATATTCAATGACTCATCATCCACAGCCCTCTGGTGTGGAGAGGTCCAAAGATTCAAAACACTCTGCGTGAAGAAATTCCTCCTCATCTCAATCTTGAATGGCCGACCCTTTATCCTGAGACTATGACCCTAGTTCTAGAAACAATCTCTCAGCATCTACCCTGTCAACCCCCCTCATAATCTTCTATGTTTCAATTAGATCAGCTCTCGTTGCTCTAAACTCCAGAGAGTACAGGCCCAATCTACTCAATCTCTCCTCATGGGACAACCCTCTCATCCCACGAATTAATCTATTGAAACTTCGTTGCAACGCCTCCAAGGCAAGGAAACCCTTCCTTAAATAAGGAGGCCAAAACTGGACGCAATACTCCAGGTGAGGTCTCACTAAAGCTTTAATAATTCTTCCTCTCTCTTGTACTCCAACCCCCTTGCAAGAAAGGCCAACATGCCATTTGCTTTCCCAATTACCTGCTTTTGCTGCATACTACATTTTTGTGTTTCTTGCACAAGGATAAGTCTCTGTGAACACCAATATTTAATAGTCCCCCACCATTTTAAAATATTCTGTTTTTCCATTCTTCCTACCAAAGTGAATAACCTCACATTTCCACACATTATGCCCCAACTGTCACCGTCTTGTCCACTCACTTAATCTGTCTCTATCCTTTCGCAGAATCTTTGTGTCCTCCTCACAATTCACTTTCCAACCTAGCTTTGTATCGTCAGTGAACTTGGACACATTACACTGTCCCTTCATCTAATTCATCAATATAGATTGTAAATCGCTGAGGCCCAAGGACTGATCCCTGCGGCACCCCACCAGTTGCACCCTGCCAACCCGACAATGACCCGTTTATTCATTCTTTCTGTTTCTTTCCTTTAACCAATCCAGGATCATTCTGTGTCTGTTCAAAAGGGGTGTGCTGTAAGTCCCGGATCATTCTGTGTCTGTTTAAAATGGGTGTGCTGTCAGTCCCGGATCATTCTGTGTCTGTTTAAAATGGGTGTGCTGTCAGTCCCGGATCATTCTGTGTCTGTTCAAAATGGGTGTGCTGTCAGTCCCGGATCATTCTGTGTCTGTTTAAAATGGGTGTGCTGTCAGTCTCAGATCATTCTGTGTCTGTTTAGTCGACACATCCCTACGAGGGGGAAAGGAAGGGCACCCAAAGCTGGAGCTCCCTGGATGAGTAAAGAAATAGAGATTTAAATGAAACAGAAAATTGAGGCTTATGACGAATGTATGGTTCATAGCTACTTTTCCATCCCCGAATTCTCCGCTCCTCCACTTAAGTTCTTTCTGTAAATCTTCCTTAAATCAGCTTTTTATTTTCCCCATTTTACCAGCCTGACCCAGTAACTGAAATATATTTGGTCATTTTCCAAGTGAATTGCTTACTTTGCATACCAAGGAGCAGAATGCGTTTTGGTAAGGGACACAGATTGCTCAGGGGCAACTGAGGTATCTGTTTTGTTGAAGTTCGAATTCAAACAATATTCTGTCCAAAACAAACTGTGAGATAGGACTTTGTGTCACATCAGGTGAAACACTCCGAACATTCACCCCTGGGACCGACAGATCTCAGGTCGAATTGTTGTGTTTTGCTCAGACCCGAACATGTTTCGTGCAGTAATGAAAGTCATCCTCAATAGTCCCTGAACTGATTAAATTGTTCTAAGGTGCCATTCAAGTGCCGTCAAAAACCTATTTAAAACCTGTTTCTTCAATGTTATTTTCTCCACCTATCTCCTTACCATGCATTGTCCCTCCCTCACATTCTGTTGAATTCTTTGTAAAGCAATCTCCGATATTTATTTACAAACAAAGCCTGACACTGAATACAGATCGAAACTGAATATTGCCCCCACTCTGAACACTGTCCCCACTCAGGGAACACAGAGCCCACCGGAGGTGGGGTGGGCGGCGCTGTAATCAATGTAGCGGTGAGAGCCGGTGTTCTTCATAAGTCACTGAATTGGCAGCGTTGCTCTGAGGTACAGGTCATGTGGACCCAAAAGAAAACCTATTTCTTCAAAATGCTTTTCCTCCATTTTCTCTTTAACCCGCACTCTCTACCATATTCTGCGTGCAGTCGAATTCTTTGTAATGTCATCTGAGCATCTATTGATAAACAGCCTGACACTGAATACCGACCACCACTGCATAAGGAACATATTCTGAATACAGACTCCATTCTGAACACAGACTCCTCTCTGAACTTGTCTTTGTCAGTGTACAGGAAACTTCATTGTCCATCTGGACGATGCTGTTCCTCTCCCCTCACTTCTCCTTCACCCTCCATGGCTTCACACACTATTGTAACATTACATATTTCATTTACATTTCACCCTCATCTTCGTCATCGAATCTTCCTCTCCTGCACTTTATTTTTTTCTCTTAGTATGCTGTAAATCTGCTTGTTATTTTCAACATTTTAGTTGCTTTTCTCTGTGAATATGACACTTTAGTCAGATTTGAACTTAATTCCTTAATTTGGATTCCTAACAACAAATCCACCTCATCGACAGAATATATTTTCATACGGGACAGAGATTGCTCGGGGGGAAGGAGGAATTCTGTTTTGTTGAAGGCGTAATTCTCACAAAATTGTATCCGGAACAAACTATGAGACACCGCCCTGTGTCACATGAGGGGAACACGATCAACATCCAATCCTGGGACCTAAATACCTGAGATAAAAGTACTGTGCGGAGTTAAGGCCTTAAAATATTTAGTGCCAGTAATGTAAAGATGTCCTTATTATGTCCTGAATTATAAAATTTCTCTCTGGTGTCTACAAGTGCCTTCAAAAGCTGTTTTAAAACCAGTTTCTTCAAAGAGCTTTGTCTCCATCTATCTCTTTAAGCCGGACTTTCTCTCACATTATGCAAGCAGATGAATCCTTTATAAATTAGTCTAAGGTATCTATTTATAAACAAAGCCTGACACTGAACACAGATCCCACACGGAACACAGACTCCTCTCAGAACACAGACTACACTCTGAACACAGGCCACATTCTGAACACAAATCCCACTCTGAACACAGATCCCACACGGAACACAAATCCCACTCTGAACACATACCCCACTCTGAACACAGGTCCCACTCTGAACACAGACACCACTCTAAACAAAGACACCACTCGGAACTCACACCATACTCTGAACACAGGCCACATTCTGAACACAAATCCCACCCTGCACACATACACCCCACTCTGAACAAAGACACTACTCGGAACTCAGACCATACTCTGAACACAGGCCACATTCTGAACACAAATCCCACTCTGCACACATACACCCCACTCTGAACAAAGACACCACTCTGAACAAAGACACTACTCAGAACTCAGACCATACTCTGAACACAGGCCCCACTCTGAACACTGACCCCTCTCTGAACATAAACTCTACTTTGCACACAGGCATCACACTGAAAGCAAATCCGATTCTGAACACAGACCTCACTGTGAACAAAGACCCAATCTGAAGATTTCTGTGTTAGCGTTGATGAAGCTTTATTTTATATCTGGGCGATGTTGTTCCTCTCTCCTCACTTCTCCTTCATCCCCGTGGCTCCACCCACCTTTGGAATATTATATATGCCATTTACATTCCGCCTTCCTCTTCATCCCCGAATTCTCCTCTCCTCCACTTCAGTTCTTTCTGCAAATCTTTTTTTAAAACTGCTTTTTATTTTTCCATTTCACCTGCCTGACTCAGTAATTGAAGCATTTTGGTCATTCTCCAACTGAACTCCTTACTTTGCATACAAAGGAACAAAGCCACCTAATCGACAGAATATATTTTCATACGGGACAGAGATTGCTCAGAGGGAAGTAGGTATCTGTTTTGTTGAATTTCGAATTCAACGAATATTCTGTCCGAAACAAACTGTGAGGCAGGACCTTGTGTCACATGAGGAGAAACACTCTGAACATTCACCCCTGAGATTAAAGATCTCAGGTAAAATTGCTATTTGGAGTTCAGAGCCCAACATATTTCGTGCCAGTAATGAAAGTCGTCGTTGTTAGTACCGGTAATGGTAAACTTGCTCTCAGCTGCCAATCAAGTGCCTTCAAAAATCTGTTTCAAACCCTTTTCTTAGAAGGTATTTCCTCCATTTATCTCTTTAACCCGCACACTCCCTCACCATCTGCACGCAGTTGAATACTTTGTGAAGCAATCAGAGATATCGATTCACAAACAAAGCCTGAAACTGAACATAGACCCCACTCTGAATACAGTCCCCTCGATGATCACAGACACCACTCCGAACACTGTCCCCACTCCGAACACTGTCCCCACTCTGAAACCTGTCCCCACTATGAACACGAATCCCACTCTGTGCACGGACCCCACTCTGTGCACGGACCCCACACTGAGCACGCACCCCACACTGAGCACGGACCCCACTCTGAGCACGGACCCCACTCTGAACATAGGCCCCACTCTGAACATAGACCCCACTCTGAACACAGACCCCACTCTGAACAAAGACCCGACTCTGAAGATTTCTGTGTTAGTGCAGAGGAAGCTTTATTCTACATTTGGACGATGCTGTTCCTCTCTCCTCACTTCTCCTTCACCCCCAGGGCTCCACCCAACTTTGCACCATTGCATATTTCATTTACATTGCCCGCTCCTTTTCATCTCTGAATTCTCCTCTCCTCCAAGTTAGTTCTTTCTGTAAATCTTCTTTAAATCAGCTTTTTATTTCCCCTTTTTACCATCCTGGCCCAGTAACTGAAATATTTTGGTCATTTTCCAACTGAATTGCTTACTTTGCCTCCCAAGGTACAAGGCCACCTCATCAACAGAATACGTTTTCGTAAGGGTCACAGATTGCTCAGGGGAAACGGAGGTAACTGTTTTTTTGAAGTTCGAATTCAAACAATACTCTGTCCAAAACAAACTGTTAGATAGGACTTTGTGTCACATCAGGTGAAACACTCCGATCATTCACCCCTGGGACCTACAGATCTCAGGTAGAATTGTTATGTTTTGCTCAGACCCGAACATTTTTCGTGCAGTAATGAAAGTCATCCTCAATAGTCCCTGAACTGATAAAGTTGTTCTAAGTTGCCATTCAAGTGCCATCAAAAACCCATTTAAAACCTGTTTCTTCAATGTTATTTTCTCCATCTATCTCCTAACCACGCACTGTCCCTCCCTCACCTTCTGCGCGCTGTTGAATTCTTTGTAAAGCAATCTCCGATATCTATTTACAAACAAAGCCTGACACTGAAAACAGATCGAAACTGAACATTGCCCCCACTCTGAAAACTGTCCCCACTCTGGGAACACAGACCCCACAGGAAGCGGGGTGGGAGGTGGTGTTATCAATGTAGCTGTGAGAGCCGGTGTTCTGAATAAGTCCCTGAATTGTCAGAGTTGCTCTGAGGTGCCGCTCATGTGGACACAAAAGAAAACCGATTTATTCAAAAGGCTTTTCCTCCATCTTCTCTTCAACCCGCACTCTCTCCCACAATCTGCGTGCATTCGAATTCTTTGTAAAGTCATCTGAGATATCTATTTATAAACAAAGCCTGACACTGAATACCGACCACCACTGCATCAGGGCCATACTCTGAATTGAGACCCCTCTCTAAACACAGACCCTAATCTGAAGATGTCTTTGTTAGTGTACAGGAAACTTTATTGTACATCTGGACTTCGCTGTGCCTCTCTCCTCACTTCTCCTTCTCCCCGCACCACCCCTTCGGCTCCACCCATCGTTGTTTCATTACTTATGTCATTTACATTTCCCCCGCCTTCTCGTCATTGAATCTTCCTCTCTTCCACTTTGTTTCTTTCTCAAAGTGTGCGGTAAATCTGCTTTTTATTTCCCCACTTTAGTTGCTTTTCTCTGTAAATATAACTCGTTGGTCAGTTTTCAATTCAATTCCTTTGGATTCCGAGCAACAAAGCCACCTCATCGACAGAATATATTTTCACGCGGACAGAGATTGCTCAGGGGGAAGGAGGAATTCTGTTCAGTTGAAGGCGTAATTCTCACAAGGTTGTATCCAGAAGAAACTGTAAGACACCGCCCTGTGTCACATGAGGGGAACACTATGAACATTTGCCCCTGGGAACTAAATACCTGAGATAACCTATTGTGTGGAGTTCAGGCCTTGAAGTATTCAGCGCCAGTAATTAAAAGATTCCCTGAATATATCCTGAATTTGTAAAGAGGCTGTGAAGTGTCTGCAAGTGCCTTCAAAAGCTGCTTTAAATCCAATTTGTTCAGAGAGCTTTCCCTCCATCTATCTCTTTAAGCTGCACTCTCTCATACAGTATACACGCAGTTCAATCCTTTATATATTAGTCTGAGTTTTCTTTTGTTAAACAAAGCCTGACACTGAACACAGATCCCACACGGAACACAGACTCATTTCAGAACACAGACTCCACTCTGAACATCGACCAAAGCCGAAACACAGACCACACTCTGAACAAAGACACCACTGTGAACACAGGCCCAACTCTAAACACAGACCCCACTCTGAACACAGGCCCAACTCTGAAAACAGACCCCACTCTGAACACAGACCCCACTCCATATGCAGGCTTCACACTGAACGCAAACACCATTCTGAAAACAGATCCCACTCTTAAGATTCCTGTGTTAGTGTAGACAGAGTTTTATTGTACATCTGGACGATGCTGTTCTTCCCTCCTCAATTCTCCATCACCCCCGTTGCTCTACCATCTTCGGAACATTACATATCTCATTTACATTTCCCCCTTCCTTTTCAACCCCGAATTCTCTTCTCCTCCGCTTTAGTTCTTTCTGTAAATCTTCTTTAAATCTGCTATTTATTTTCCCAATTTTATTGCCTGACTCAGTAACTGAAACATTTTGGTAATTTTCCAACTGAATTGCTTACTTTTCATACCAAGGAACAAAGCCACCTCATCAACAGAATATGTGTTCGTAAGGGACACAGATTGCTCAGGGGCAACTGAGGTATCTGTTTTGTTGTAGTTCGAATTCAAACAATATTCTGTCCAAAACAAACTGTGAGACAGGACTTTGTGTCACACGAGGAGAAACGCTCCTGACATTCACCTCAGGGACAAAATATTTCAGATAAAATTCCTGTCTGGAGCTCAGACCCGAACATATTTCGTGCCAGTAATGAAAGTTATCCTTAATAGACCCAGAACTCGTAAGGTTGATCTAAAGTGCCATTCAAGGGCCTTCAAAAACCTGTTTAAAAACTCTTTCTTCAAAGTTAGTTTTTCCGCCTATCTCTCCCTCACTGCACTGTCTCTCCCTCACATTCTGCGCGCAATTGAATTCTTTGGAAAGCAACCTCCGATATCTATTTACAAACAAAGCCTGACACCGAATACAGACCGAAACTGAACATTGTGCCCACTCTGAAAACTGTCCCCACTCTGGGAACACAGAGCCCACAGGAAGCGGGGTGGGAGGTGTTGTTGTCAATGTCGCTGTGAGAGCCGGTGTTCTCAATCAGTCGCTGAATTGGCAGCGTTGCTCTGAGGTGACGATCAGATGGACGCAAAAGAAAACCTATTTCTTCATAAGGATTTTTCTCCATTTTCTCTTTAACCCTCACTCGCTCACACAATCTGCGTGCATTCGAATTCTTTGCAAAGTCATCCGAGATGTCTGTTTGCAAACAAAGCCTGACACTGAATACCGACCACCACTGCAGCAGGGCCATACTCTGAATAGCGGCACCTCTCTGAACAAAGACTCCATTCTGAAGATGTCTTTGTTAGTGTACAGGAAACTTTATTTTACATCTGGACGATGCTCTTCCTCTCCCCTCACTTCTCCTTCACCCTCCATGGCTTCACACACTATTGTAACATTACATATTTCATTTACATTTCACCCTCATCTGCGTCAGCGACTTTGCTTCTTTCTCTAAG
The DNA here is from genome assembly GCF_035084215.1 of Heptranchias perlo. Taxonomy (NCBI): domain Eukaryota; kingdom Metazoa; phylum Chordata; class Chondrichthyes; order Hexanchiformes; family Hexanchidae; genus Heptranchias; species Heptranchias perlo. Next base: position 21,980,525 of record NC_090370.1, read on the forward strand.
TATACTGTAAACCTGCTTGTTATTTTCGCCATTTTGGTTGCTTTTCTCTGTACATATAAGACTTTGGTCAGTTTTTAACTTAATTCCTTACTTTGGATTCCTAGCAACAAAGACACCTCATCGACAGAATATATTTTCATAAATTGCTGAGGGGGAAGGAGGAATTCTGTTTTGTTGAAGGCGTAATGCTCAAAAAATTGTATCCAGAACAAACCATGATACACCGCCCTGTTTCACACGAGGCGAACACTATGAACATTCAACCCTGGGACATAAATACCTGAGATAAAAGTACTGTGCGGAGTTGAGGCCTTCGAATATTTACATCCAGTAACGTAAAGATGCCCTTAATAAGTCCTGACTTGGTAAAGAGGCTGTAATCCTGATTTGATAAAAAGTCCACCCTCTGAACACAGACCCCACTCTGAAGATTTCTGTGTTAGTGAAGACAGAGCTTTATTGTACATCTGGTCGGTGTTGTTCCTCTCTCCTCACTTCTCCTTCACCCCCGTGGCTGCACCCACCTTTGGAACATTACATATGTCATTTACATTGCCCCTTCCTCTTCATCCCCGAATCCTCCTCCCCTCCACTTCAGTTCGTTTTAATAACCTTCTTTAAATCTGCTTTTTACATTCCCCAATTTATCTGCCTGAGTGAGTAACAGAAACATTTTGATCATTCTCCAACTGAATTGCTTACTTTGCATAGCAAGCAACAAAGCCACCTCATCGAAAGAATATATTTTCATCCGGGACAGAGATTGCTCAGAGGGAAGTCGGTATCTGTTTTGTTGAATTTCGAGTTCAACCAATATTCTGTCGGAAACAAACTGTGAGGCAGGACCTTGTCTCATGTGAGGAGAAACACTCTGAACATTCACCCCTGAGACTTCAAGATCTCAGGTAAAATTGCTGTTTGGAGTTCAGAGCATAACATAGTTCGTGCCAGTAATGAAAGATGTCCTCATTAGTACCGGAAATGGTAAAGTTGTTCTCAGATGCCAATCAAGTTCCTTCAAAAATCTCTTTAACCCGCACTCTCTCTCTCTCTCTCTCTCTCATATGTTGCACGCAGTTGAATTCTTTGTAAAGCAATATGAGATATATATTTACAAACAAAGCCTGACACAGAACACAGACCGACACTGAACACAGACCCCACTCTGAACACATTCCCCACTCTGAACACTGTTCCCACTCTGAACACAGACCCCACTCTGATCACAGACTCCACTCTGAACACAGACTGCACTCTCAACACAGACCCCACTATGAACACATTTCCCACTGTGAACACATTCCCACGATGAACACAGACTCCACTCACACCACAGGCTCCACTCTGAACACAAACCCCACTCTGAACACTGTCCCCACTCTAGAAACAGAACCTCTTGGATGCGGGGTGGGAGGAATTGTAATCATGCTCACTGCTGGAACCGTTGTCCTTTATAAGTCCCTGAATTGGCAAAGTTGCTCTGAGGTGCCGATCATGTGCCCTCAAAGTAATCAATAAAACCTATTTCTTCAAAGGGCATTTCCTCAATTTTCGCTTTAATCCGCACTCTCTCACACATTCTGCGTGCAGTCTTTGTAAAGTATCCTGAGGTATCGATTTACAATCAAAACCTGACACTGAATACCAACTACAACTGCATAAGGACCATACTCTGAACACAGACCCCTCACTGAACACAGATCCAATCTGAATACAGGCTTCAGTCTGTACACGGACCCTACTCTGAGCATCTGAAGATGTATTTGTCAGTGTACGGGAAACATTATTGTACATCTGGACGATGCTGTTCCTCTCCCCTCACTTCTCCTTCTCCCTCCATGGCTGCACTTACCTTTGTTACATTACATATGTCATTTACATTTCCCCCTCCTCTTCGCCATCGAATCTTCCTCTCCTCCACTTTACTTCTTTCCATAAGTATGCTCTAAATCTGCTTTTTATTTTCCCCATTTTAGCTGTTTTTCTCTGTAAATGTAGCACTTTGGTCAGTTTTCAACTGAATTCCTTACTTCGGATTCCGAGCAACAAAGCCACCTCATCGACAGAATATATCTTCATACTGAACAGAGATTGCTGAGGGGGAAGCAAGAATTCTGTTTTGTTGAAGGCGCAATTCTCACAAAATTGTGTCCAGAACAAACTGAGACAGGGACCTGTGTCACATGAGGGGAACACTATGAACATTCACCCCTGGGAACTAAATATCTCAGATAATATTGCTGTGCAGAGTTCAGACCGTAACATATTTAGAGCCAGTAATGAAAAGACATCCTTAATAAGTCCCGAATTGGTAAATAGTCTGTAAGGTGTCTGCAAGTGCCTTCAAAAGCTGCTATAAAACCAATTTATTCCGAGAACTTTGCCTCCATCTATCTCTTTAAGCCGCACTCTCTTATACATTCTGCAAGCAGTTGAATCCTTTATAAATTCGTCTGAGGAATCTATTTATGAACAAAGCTTGACACTGAACACAGATCCCACACGGAACACAGACCCCATTCTGATCAAAGACCCCACTCTGAACACTGTCCAAACTCGGAACACAGACCTCACTCTGAGCACTGTCACCACTCTGAACACTGTCCCCACTATGAACACAGACCCCACTCTGAACACAGACACACATTGAACGCAAATCCAATTCTGAACACAGACCGCACTCTGAACACAAAACCCACTCTGAACAAAGACCCCAATCTGAACACGGACCCCACTCTGAACAAAGACACCATTCTAAGCAAACCCCACTCTGAACATTGACTCAACACTGAACACAGACCCCCATTCTGAACAAAGATCCCACTCTGAACATGGACCCTTCTCTGAACATTGACCCCACTCTGAACAAGTGGACCCCACTCTGAACAAATAGCCCACTCTGAACACAGACCCCACGCTTAACACAGATCTCACTGTGAACACAGATCACGCTCTGAACACAGACCACACTCTGAACACAGACCACACTCTGAAGACAGACCCCACTCTGCACACAGACTCTGCTCTGAAGACAGACCCCACTCTGAACACCGACCACACTCTGAACACAGACCACACTCTGAACACAGACCCCACTCTGAAGACAGGCCCCACTCTGAACACAGATCACACTCTGAACACAGATCACACTCTGAACACAGACCCCACTCTGAAGACAGGCCCCACTCTGAACACAGATCACACTCTGAACACAGATCACACACTGAACACAGACCCCACTCTGAAGACAGACCACACTCTGAACAAAGACCCTGCTCTGAAGATTTCTCTGTTCGCGTTGCCGGAGCTTTATTGAACATCTGTTCCAAAGAAAACAAACGTGGCATGTTCAATCTTTACTCATAGATAAAATTCTCCAGCTCTGGCAATATCCTCGCAAATCTCTTCTGTCCCCTCTCTAGTGCAATCACATCTTTACTGAAATGTGGTGACCAGAATTGTAGCAAGTCCTCAAGCTGTGGCCTGACCAATGTTTTATGCTGTTCTAGCATAACCTCCCTTGTATTCAATGACCCCGCTAATAAAGGAAAATATCCCGTATGCCTTTTGAACCATCTGGTCTACCTGTCCTGCTACCTTCAGGGATCTGTGGACATGCACTCCAAGGTCCGTTGGTTCATCTAATCCTCTCAGTATCCCCCCATTTATTGTGTACTCGATTGCCTTGTTTCCCTTTTCCAAACGCATTTCCTCACAATTCTCTGCATTGAATTCCATTTGCCACTTTTCTGCCCACCTGACCAGTCCATTGATATCGTCCTGAAGTCTACAGCCTTCCTCCTCACGATCAATCACACGGCCAATTTTTGTATCATCTGCAAACTTCATGGTCAAGCTCCTCACATTCAAGGTCAAATCAATAATATGTACCACAAAAAGCAGAAGAGACCGACTACTGAGCCTTGCGGGACCCGAATGGAAACAGCCTTCCAGTCGCAAAAACAACCGTCAACCACGGTAGGAACAACTAGGGTTAGATACAGAGTAAAGCTCCATCAACACTCTCCCATGCTCTGTGTGTGGGTGTCAGTCCTACACCGGATGAGATCTACTAACAGAGGCCGGGATGTTGCCTGGGCCTTCCCCAGAGATCACTGCCTCCCCCCATTCTCGGTGATTCCACCTCTCTGTGATGCTGTGACCCTGATTCTCTCTCTCTCTCTCTCTCTGTCATTCCACTCTCTCTCTGACCAGTCTCTATCACTCACTCAGTCCCCGTCTCTCCTTCTCTCTGTATGTATCTCCCTGTTTCTCTCTCTCTGCCTGTTTCTCTCTCTCTCTCGCGTCGCTCGATCGGTCACTCTCACTCTCCCCCTTGTCTTTCTCAGTCTTCCCCTCTGTCTCTTTTTAACTTTTTGTGCTCTCCTTCTCTTCCTCTTCTTTCTGTCTCATCCCCTCTTCTCTCTCTCTCTCTCTCTGAATCTCTCTCTCTCTACTCTCTCTTTCTCACTTTGCTCTCTCTCTCTCTGCCCCACTCTCTCCCTCTACCTTCTGTCTCCTTTTACTCTCTCTTTCTCACCCTCCTCTGTCTCTGTCTCTCTCTCTTAATCGCTCTACCTCTACTCTCTCTCTCTCTCTGTCTCTCTCTCCCTCTGTACTCTCCCTTTCTCTTGTCCTCCACTCTCTCTCTCTGTACCCGTCCTCTCTGTGATAATAAACTTATTGGCAAAAGATCCAGAGGGGAAATGAGGACACACTTTTCACTGAGGTTTATTATGATTTGAAATGCAACATATGAAAGAGCAGTGAAACCACATTCCATAAGAACTTTCAAAAGGCAATTGGACATGCCCTTGAAGAGGACTAATTTGCAGGGTTGTGGGGAAAAAGCTGGGATGTGGGACTAAATTGGGCACTTCTTTCAAAGAGCCAGCACAGGTATGACGGGCCGAATGTGTGGTAAAATTCCAGGATTTCGCAGACTGTGCAGCTCAGAAACAGGCCATTCGGCCCAACAGTTCCATGCCAGTGTTTATGCTCCAAACGAGCCCCCTCCCATATTTCTTCATCTAACCCCATCACCATATCCTTCTATTCATTTCGCATCTCATTGAAACATATAAAATAGAATATAAGATTCGGAGGGGGCTTGACAGGATCGATGCTGAGAGATTGTTTCCCCTGGCTGGCGAGTGTCGAACAAAGGCGAACAGTCTTCGGACAAGGGGTCGGCCATTTACGACTGAGATGAGGAGGAATTTCTTCACTCAGATGTTTGCTCAGTCGTTGAGTATGTTCAAGGCTGGGATTGATAGATTTTTGGACTTTAGGGGAATCAAGGGGTATGGGGATCGGGCGTGAAATTGGAGTTGAGGTAGAAGTTCAGCCATGATCTGATTGAATGGCGGAGCAGGCTCTCCCTCTCTCTGTATGTATCTCCCCTTAAATCCATCTTTGCTATTCGTCTCAACTATCCTTTGTGGTAGCAAGTTTCACATTCTCAGCACCATCTGGGGAAAGAAGTTTCTCCTGCATTCATTTTTCGATTCAATTCGATTTATTCGTGACTATCTTATAATAATGACCCCTGGTTCTGGTCTCCCCTGCAAGCGGAAACATCTTCTCTGCGTCTACCCTGTCAAACAGATCATTAATCTTAAAGACCTCGATCACGTAAGTCCTCAGTCTTCTCTTTTCTGGAGAAAAGAGCCCCAGCTTGTTCTCTCTTTCCTGACATGTGCAACCTCTCAGTTCTATGATATTGTTTGAGAAAACTGAGCTCGATGCACTCTAGAAATGTATTGCCCTTATATCCCAGTCTATGTGAAAATTAAAATCTCCCTTCCTAACTGCTTTGCCTCAGCTACAGGCGCCTCTGATCTCCGTATTTCTGTGTAGGCTCAATACTTCCTGTTTGAAGTATTTGTTTCATTAAATGAATGTTTTTCATGCCCCAGTTCACCTCAGTGTGTTGAGATCTCCAGTGTGATGGAGCTGTCTGCGGGTTCAGGTTATGATCAGCAACTTGATTCTGTGATCCGGGACTGACAGCGCACCCATTTTAAACTGGCATAAAATGTTCTAGGACTGACAGCCCAACCCTTTTAAACTGACACAGAGTTAACCGGCCACTTCCTAGAAGAGCTTCTGGCACTTTCAATTTGCTTTGCAAGTTGGCATTCCCGGGAAACAAATCCTCTGCAGCTGTCTATCAAAGGAACTGCTGGAGGGTAGCAATTTATGAAAATGTACAACATCGGCCTGAAATATCTGTAATCTCTGCAACAATGTATAACATAGGCCTGAAACATCTGTAATCTCTGCAACAATGAATAACGTAGGCCTCAAACATTTGTAATCGCTGCAACAATGTATATCATAGGCATGAAACATCTGTAATCTCTGCAACAATGAATAACGTAGGCCTCAAACATTTGTAATCGCTGCAACAATGTATATCATAGGCATGAAACATCTGTAATCTCTGCAACAATGAATACGTAGGGTTGAAACATTTGTAATCTCTGAAACAACGTGTAGCACAGGTCTGAATCATCTCTAATCTCTGTAAAATTGTATAACATAGGTCTGAAACATCTCTAATCTCTGTAAAATTGTATAACATAGGTCTGAAACATCTCTAATCTCTGTAACATTGTATAACATAGGCCTGAAACATCTCTAAACTCTGTAAAATTGCATAACATAGGCCTGAATCATCTCTAATCTTGATGCAGCACGAAATCTGACCTCTCTCTCCTGCTCGCTGCTCGACTCTTTAATATCTCACCTAGTCAGGTCTCTCTTCCACCCGCCCCTCTCGGGCAGTCAGCAGCATGATTCTAAGTACCGAGAGCAGCACTTTCATCACACACAAATATATACAGTCACATGCACACACATACAAACACATATAGGCACATCCATACACATAAAAGCACATCCACACACATAAAGTCACAGATGCGCACACACATACACACAAACATGAACATACACATACATACAGGCACATACACACATATACACGCACATACATACATATAAAGTCACAGACACACACATTGGGCAAAAACACAAACATGTATATATATATATATATATATATATATATAAAGGCACATACATACATATACACACACACACACTCATACGGGCACACACACACACACATAAAGGCACATACACACACATACGGGAACATACACACATATATACACATACACACACATAAAGCCACACACACACACATAAAGGTAGATACGCACAAATATTCATACATACTCATACAGGCAAATACACACACATAAAGGCACATGGACACACATCAAGGCACATGCACAGACATACACATACACAAACATAAAGTTATAGAATCATGGAAAGTTAAAGCACAGAAGGAGGTAATTCGGCCCACTGTGTCCGTGCCGGCCGATAAAGAGCTATGCAGCTTAATCCCACTTTCCAGCACTTGGTCCGTAGCCGTGTAGGTTACGGCACTTCAAGTGCTCATCCAAGTGTTTTTTAAATGAGTTGCGAGTTTCTGCCACTTCCACACTTTCAGGCAGTGAGTTCCAGACCCCCACCACCCTCTTGATGAATTTCTTTGTCCTCAACTCCCCTCTACTCCTTCTACCAATTCCTTTAAATCTGTGTCCCCTGGCACTGACACCTCTGCTAAGAGAAATAGGTAATTTTTATCCACTCTATCCAGTCCCATCATTATATTATGTACCTCAAGTAAATCTCTCCTCAGCCTCCTTTGTTCCAATGAAAACAAACCCCAGCCTATCCAATCTTTTCTCATAGCTAAAATTCTCCAGCCCTTGCAATGTCCTCGTAAATCTCCTCTGTACCCTACTGAGTGCAATCACATCTTTCTTTTAATGTGTGACCAGAACAACACGCAGTATTCAAGCTGTGGCCTAACCAATGTTTTATACAGTTCTAGTATAACCTCCCTGCTCTTATATTCTATGCCTCGGCTAATAAAGGAATGTATTCCATATGCCTTCTTAAGCACCTTATCTACAAGTCCTGCTACCTTCAGGGATCTGCGGATATGCACTCCAAGGTCCCTTTGTTCCTCTTCAACTCTCAGTATCCTCCCATTTATTGTTTATTCCCTTGCCTTGTTTGCCTTTCCCAAATGCATTATCTCACACTTCTCTGGATGGAATTCCATTTGCCACTTTTCTGCCCACCTGACTTGTCCATTAATATCTTCCTGCAGTCGACAGCTTTGCTCCTCACTGACAACAACACAGCCAATTTTTGTATCACCTGCAAACTTCTTGATCAAGCCCACCACATTCAAGTCCAAACCATTAATATATACCAGAAAAAGCAACGGACCGAGTACTGAACCTTGCGGAACCCGACTGAAAACAGCCTTCCAGTCGCAAAAATGCCCTTCGACCATTACCCTTTACTTCCTGCTACTGAGCCAATCAATCACTCTCCCTTGGATCACATGGGATTGTACTTTTTGACCAGTCTGCCATGTGGGAGCTTGTCAAAAGCCTTGCTAAAATCCATGTGCACGAGATCAAACGCGTTACCCTCCTTCTTAACTGCTCAAAAAATTCAATCAAGTTATTCAGACACGACCCTCCCTTAACAAATCCAAGCTGACTGTCCTTGATTAACCAGTGCCTTTCTAAATGAAGGTTAATGTTATCCCTCAGAATCGATTCCAATAATTTGCCCACCACCGAGGTTAGACTGACTGGATATATTACTCTATCTCTCTCTTTCTCCCTTTTTACACAATGGTACAGATTGAAGAGTCCTCCAATCCTCTGGCACATACCTGTAGCCAGGGAGGATTGGAAAATGATGGTCAGAACCTCCGCTAGTGCCTCCCTTGTTTTTTCTGAGCAGCCTGGGATACATTTCATCCGGGCCGAGTGATTTATCGACTGTCAAAAATTCCAATCTCCTTAATATTTCCTCTCTCGCTATGTTTATGCCATCCAATATTTCACACTCCTCCTTCTTAACTTCAATTCCTGCATTATCCCTCTCCTTTGTGAAGACAGAATTAAAGTATTCATTTAGAACCAGACCCACATTTTCCACCTCCACACATGGGTTAGCTTTTTGATCTCCAATAGTCTGTACTTTTTCCACAGTTATCCTCTTGCTCTTTATGCATTTATAAAACATTTTTTGGGTTTTCCATAATTTTAATTACCAGTATTATTCTTTGCTTTCCTAATTTCCTTTTAAATTTCACCTATTTAATTTAATTTCATTTTCCATACTCCTCTAGGCTTTCTGCAGTATTGAGCACTTGGTGTCTGACATAAGATTCCTTTTTTTTGCTTTATCTTACCCTGTATGCTACTTGACACCCAGGAGGCTCTAGATTTGGCAGTCCCACCCTTTATCTTTGTGGCAACACGTTTACTCTGAAACCCTTGAATTTCCCTTTTAATGGCTCCGACTGCTCTGACACTGATTTAACTTCAAGTAGCTGTTTCTATTTCACTTTTGCTAAATCACTTCTCAGCTTCGTAAAATTGGCCTTAACCCAATTTTGAACTTTAACTCCTCCACCCTATTTCATCTAACCCTATCAGCATACCCTTCTGTTCATTTCTCCCTCGTGTGTTTATATAGGGATTTAAAAGGGATTTGGGTGTCCTTGTGGAGGCATCATAGAAAGTTAGCATGCAGGTACGACAATCAATTAGGATGGCAAATGGCATGTTAGCCTTTATTGCAAGGGGGTTGGGTTAAATTGTAAGGGGGACTTGCTGCAATTGTACAGGGCTCTGGTGAGATCGCACCTGGAGTACTGTGTACAGTTTTGGCCTCCTTACCTAAAGAAAGATATACTTGCCTGAGAGAAGATGCAAAGAAGGTTCATTTGGTTAATTTCTGCTCCCTAGATTCATCTCTGTTTGTGGAAATACGCTGAGCAAAATATCAGGTATTGCTTGCCAGCTATTCAAAAATTTCACATCAAATTAGAAAATGAACAAACAGATTCAGGAACAGATACGGACTGTCAAAAATAAGAAAAAACAAGGTCCAAAAGATTCGCAGAGAGAAGAAAATCAGAGGCATGGATAATTCATGGATGAAGAAGAGTGTGTAAATGTCACTTGAGGATGGAAGATAATAAAATTAGTTCAAGAATCGAGGCTGGATGAGACGTGGAGGCAGAGTTGCAGCAGAAGTTAGGACCAAAAGCAGGCTTCGCTCTCGAGCAATGTCAAAATCTTGCAGGATTCCATGCCACTGGTGGGCCTTGCACATCCTGAGCAGCTCATTTGCGAACTGGGGGTGCAGAAGCTGTGATCAGCTCATGCAATGTGTTCAGAGTACAGGCTGGGATCAGTGTGAAAGTCTTTGTGTTTGGATCGTCCTGTTGCATCAGGGATCTTAACTTAGAAAGAAGACACGGATAGAGAGAAAAAGTGGGTAAGTGACAGACAGATAGGAAACAGTGACAGGTGGAAATAAGAGAGAGAGGGGGAGATTTAGAGAGAGAGAAAAGAGAGGGTAGGCGAGATAGAATGAGGCAGAGAGATAGAAAGGCGGGAGGGAAGGTAAAGCAGCAGAGATGGAAAGGAAGAGAATGAGGCAGAGAGAGAAAGACGAGCGAGAGACAGGAAAGCGGCAGAGTTGGCGAGAAAAAATGAGGCAGAGAGAAGAGAGAGGGACGATACAGATGGAGTGAGGGGGAATGAGAGCGAGGCAAGAAGAGGGAACGAGAGATAGAGAAGAGAGTAAAGCAGGAAGTGTAAGAGAGACGAGGCAGAGTGAAATAAGCGAGAGGTAGAGAGAGAGAGAGAGATTGAGAGACAGAAAAGAGAGACCCCGTCAAGGTGAATGAAAGAGGGAGAACGAGGCAGGGAGTGACAGCGCCAGAGTTAAATAAACAAATGCAGATAAATCAGATGTAGAGAAAGATGAAGCATAGAGAGAGATAAAATCAGTCAAAGAGAGAAAGAGTCAGTGAAAACGAGACCGAGGGAGGCGGCAGAGGCAGAGAGAGAGACAGAAGGTGGAACATGTTTTATCTTTGCTTCCCAACACAGTTAAATATTTCTTATATTTTTATTCTTCTATTATAAGAGCGCTGTTGGGTTATAATCACAGATTTTGAACCCATACCATTGTGTTCAGTAAGTAATGATTTTGACATAGTTACTGATGTCAGAGCAGCTTCATCCAACAGCATCGAGTTATACTGCCAGCTTCACATGGGTCTCTTTTCAATCGCCCTCAACACTGGTATATCAAACTCTCCCAGGGCAGGTACGGCAAGGGTTAGATAGAGAGTGAAGCCCCCTCTACACTGTCTCCATCAAATACTCCCGGGGCAGGAAGAGCACGGGTTAGATTCAAAGTTGAAGCTCCCGCTTCAATGACCAATCAAGCAATCTGATGGACCTGATGCAATGTGTGTCGCCTTCCAATCTTCCTGAAGAAACCCGGTCAAGTGAGATATCTTGAACCTTGAACGCCTGTCTTATTTCAGTAACTTTCTGAATGTGTTATTAGGCACTTTCAGAGATTCCCTGCTCTGGTCTCCTCTTCTCATTACCTACGATTCCCACATCTTCCCGCAGTCTCACAAGACCCCTGAGCACGCAAACCTGGGACACAATGATCCAAAAGAGAAACAAGACACGGATATGAAGCTGTGATCAATGCAGTGAGATTTATTTCTGAGTACAGCCCATTATTCAGACAGCAGTAATACAGGGTCAGAGGGTTATGGGACGCACACAATCAAACAGAGCCTGCTCCCCGTGAACGAAGGGTTCATTCAGTGAGAACTTGGAGCGCTTGAGCTGGTGAGAATCCATCACTGGATCTTTAACTAGTTCGGTCTGCAACATTGGAACCCATCGTGGCAGATCAGCAGCAGAGTCGCCTCGTTTGTGTTACAAGATCCCTCACGACACATTGCTCCAACCGAGCTACAGTTGAACAAGTGCACTAAAATCCAAAATGAAGAGTTAATTAATTGACCGTTCTGAACACAGAGGGTGGGAGATCAATGAGAAAACATGAAGCTGAGTCTGTCCGTGTTACTGGGACTGACTCTGCACCACACATGAACCTCAGCTCATTTGTACTTCATTAAACCTCACATTGACCTCTCCCCGACCTGCAGAGACTCACTCTTTGTTCTCAAGGACAGCACAATAGGTTTTCCACAGAATGGAGCCCACCATTCCCGCTCTCTGAGACCAGAGACAAAGAAAAGAAAGATCTGACATTTATATAGAGCCTTTCCCGTCAACAGAAGGGTCGAAGGTGTTTCAAAGACAAAGGATTATTTCTGAAGTGCCGACACTATTTTGTAACCAAATTGCTCACAGCAAAGTCCCACAAACAGCAAATGAGACTTGACAGTGTGGGGAGTTTCTGGTCATGTTAGTTGAGAAAGTAATGTTGGTCCAGGACACCAGGAGAACTCCCAGCTCTTCAAATAATGCCACCAAATGTTTGCTGCCCCATGAACGGGAAGACAAGGTCTCCGTTTAACGATTCATTCAAAAAATGACACCTCTAACAGTGCAGCACTCCCCCAGTGCTGGGCTGTATGTACTGGAGTGGCACATCAACCCACAACATGTTCACTCAATTCCCAACTGAGGCAAACTGACACCCGGCGACTGAAACTTGATAGTTTCACCGTTGATTCCTCTACTTAGTTCATGTCCTCACATTCTGATCTCTATGAAGACTGCAGAATTATTAGGATTCAGAAACCTGTTTTGAAACCCTTTTGATCCAATCCCCTCCCCTCATGTTATGAAAATCTGACTCGTGTCTGGGGTCCGGTTCCACAGATGCCTCCAGTATCGCTCCCAATTCACCATTCTTCATCTGGGTCTGAGCAGTGAGTGTGGGGGAAAGGGGCTGAAGGAGTTCCTGATGCCGTTCGCACTCTCACACTTTGTAGCAGGTAGCACTGATCGGGAGCAGGAACTGTGTGTTTCGCCCTCCGTAATACCTGGGCACTGAGGCCAATTACTGAGTCTCCCAAACAGGTCAATGCTCCGGCTGAGATCCACTGACTTGGCACTGGCCAGTAATTTGTGCTTTAATTCCTGGTCTGTTTGGATCATCAAACAACACCCACCATCCCCACGACCCGCTCAGGTACCGACTAAACAATCGGGGGATTTAGTTGGTTCAGGTTAAATTCTTCAATCATTCTTACAATAATATTAATTTAACCAATCAAACCGTAAGCTTCATTCAGATCATAAAATAGTTTAAACAAAACTTGGTGCTGAGAGATCAGAGAAACTTACGTATGGTACTTCCGACAAATGCTCTTCCTTCCAACCTCCACCGATCAGCAGGGATGGACTGAGTCAGCACCAGGACTCCAAATACCAAGAGCAGGACTTTCATCATCTTCCGCTGAGTTCCTCAGAGTCAGGGTCAGACGGCTGGAGTTCACAAGTTCTGTATCTGGACTCAGAGAGTTTGCTGTATTTATAATCGCATACACGGGGAGGGACTCTCTGAAAATATTCGGAGAAAACGAATTTCCCTTCTGTGTAACCGTGAATCAGTTGGCAGCTTGCCTCAGTTGGCAGTTCTCTATCTTTCAGATCACAAGGTTGTGTTTTTGGCCCCACTTCTGGTTTTAAAACTCGAGCTGATCTGACAGGATGTGCCAGGCACACAAGCAGGACATTTCACCCTTTACTCCACCCGAAGTATTGCATCCACATGAGCTCGAAATCAGACCCCTCTTTCATGCACGCTCCCCGTGCACTTTAATATTTCACGGTCTGATCTCTGTTCCACCGGTAAACAGACACAGAATGTTCCTGGACTGACTGCACATCGCTTTTAAACGGGCACGGAATGACCCGGGACTGACAGCAAACCCCTTTTAAGCAGACGCACAATTATCCGGGACTGACAGCACACCCCTTTTAAACAGACACAGAATGATCCGGGACTGACAGCACATCCCTTTTTAATAGGGACAGAATGATCCGGGACTGACAGCACACCCCTTTAAAACAGAAACAGAATGATCCGGAACGAACAGCAAACCCCTTTTAAACAGGGACAGAATGATCCGGGACTAACAGCAAACCCTTTTTAACCAGACACAGAATGATCCGGAAGTGACAGCGCATCCCTTTTAAATAAAAACTAAATGATTAGGGATTGAAGTTGAGGAGGAGTGTGAAATATTGGATGGGATAAACATAGTGAGAGAGGAAGTATTAAGAGAATTAACTTCTTTGAAACTGGATAAATCACTCGGGCCGGATGAAATGTATCAGAGGCCGTTAAAAGAAGTCAGGGAGGAAATAGCGGAGGCTTTAACAATCATTGTTCAAACTTTACTGGATCCAGGCGCAGTGCAGGAGTAATGGAGGATTGCGAACATTGTACCGCTGTTTAAAAAGGGAGTGAGGGATAGGCCGATTATTACAGGCCAGTCATTCTAAACTCAGTGGTTGGCAAATTATTGGTATCAATTCTGAGGAACGGGATATACTGTCACTTAGAAAGGCATGAACTGATCAAGGACAGTCAGCACGGATTTGTTAAGGGGAGATCGTGTCTGACTAATTTGATGGAATGTTTCGATGAGGTGACAAGGAGGATCGATGAGAGTAGCGCAATTGATGTAGTCCACATGGATTTTAACAAGGCTTTTGACAAGGTCCCACATGGCAGATTGATCAAAAAAGTAAAGGCCCATGGGATCCAAGGGAGAGTGGCAAATTGGATCCGAAATTGGCTCTTTTGCAGGAAGCAAAGTGCAATGGTTGACGGATATTTTTGCCACTGGAAGGCTGTTTCCAGTGGGGTGCCGCACTGCTCGGTACCAGGTCCTTTTCTTTTTGTGGTATACATTAACGATTTGGACTTAAACGTAGGGGGCATGATTAAGAAATTTGCGGATGAAACAAAGATAGGCCATGTGGTTGACAGTGATGAGGAAAGCTGTCGACTGCAGGAAGATATCAATGTACTGGTCAGGTGGGCAGAAAAGTGGCGAATGGAATTCAATCCGGAGAGCAAACAAGGCAAGGGAATACACAATAAATGAGAGGATACTGTGAGGTATAGATGAAGTGAGGGACCTTGGAGTGCATGTCGACAGATCCCTGAAGGTTGCAGGAAAGGTTGATAAGGTGGTTAAGAAGGCATATGGAATGCTTTCCTTTGTTAGCGCAGGCATAGAATATAAAAGCAGGGATGTTACGCTGGAACTGTATAAAACACAACTGAGGCCACAATTTGAGTACTGCGCACAGTTCTGATCACCACATTACAGGAAGGATGTAATTGTACGAGAGAGGATGCAGAGGAGATTTACGAGGATGTTGCCAGGACTGGAGAATTTTACCTCGGCTGGTGTTGTTTTCCTTGTAATAGAGGAGGCGGAGGGGTGATTTGATTGAGGTATCCTAAATTATGAGGGGCCGAGATAGAGCAGGTAGGAAGGACCTATTTCCCTTAGTGGAGGGGTCAATAATCAGGGTGCATGAATTTAAAGTGATTTGTAGAAGGTTTAGAGCGGAAATGAGGATTTTTTTTTCACCCAGAGAGTGGTGGGCGTCTGGAACACACTGCCTGAGAGGGTGGTAGAGGCAGAAACCCTCAACTCATTTAAAAAATGCCTGGATGTGCACCTGAAGAGCCTTGACCAACAGGACCATGGACAAAATGCGGGAAGGTGGGATTGGGCTGGGTGGCTCGTTTCTCAGCTGGCGCGTACACGATGGGGAGAATGGCCTCATTCTGTTGCGCAATTTTTCGATGACTCTATCATTCTAGGCATGGAATGATCTGGGACCGACAGCGCACGCCTTTTAAACAACCACAGAATGATTCGGGGCTGACAGCACACCCCTTTTAAACAGGCCCAGAATGATCCGGGACTGACAGCACACCCCTTTAAAGAGGCCCAGAATGATCCTGGTCTGACAGCACACCCCATTTAAACAGACACAGAATGATCCGGGTCTGACAGCACACCCCATTTAAACAGAAACAGAATGATTCGGGACTGACAGAACACCCATTCTAAACAGGCACAGAATGATTCGGGACTGACAGCACACCCCAACTAAACAGGCACAGAATGATCCGGGACTGACAACACATCCCTTTTAAACAGGCCCAGGGCGATCCGTGACTGACAGCACATCCCTTTTAAACAGGCCCAGAGTGATCCTGGACTGGTATATATTAATCATCTGGACTTGGGTATACAGGATATAATTTGAAAGTTAGCAGAAGAGACGAAACTCAGAAACGGGGTAAACAATGTAGAGGATAGTAACAGTCTTCAGGAGGACACAGACAGACTGGTGAAATGGGTCCATCCATGGCAGGTGTAAATTAACGAAGAAAAGTGTGAAGTGATACGTTTGCTCGAAGAATAGGAGAGACAATGTGGGGGAACAGAGCGAACTGTGGGTATATGTTCACAAATCTTTGAAGGTGGCAGGACAAGTTGAGAAGGCAGTAAAAGATGAGAGATCCCGGACTTTATTAATAGAGGATAGAGGACAAATAGAAGAATAATATACTAAAACATTATAAAACACTGCTTTGGCCTCAACGGGAGTATTATATCCAATCTGAGCACCGCACTTTAGCAAGGATGTCAAAGCCTCAGAGAAGGTACAGAAGAGATTTACCAGATTGATTCCTGGGATGAGGGACTTCAATTATGTGGAGTGACTGAAGAAACTGTTTTTTTTCTCCTTCGAACAAAAAAATGTTAAGGGGTGATTTGATAGAGGTATGAAAATCATTAACAGTTTTGATAGAGTAAATAATTAGAAGCTGTTTGCAGTGGCAAACGGCTCGGTAACCAAAGAACTCAGATTTAAGATGATCGGCAAAAGAGCCAGTGAAGATATGCGGTCGTTTTTATTTCGCAGCGAGTTGTAATGATCTGGAATGCGCTGCCTGAAAAGTGGTGGAAGCAGATTCAATAGTAACTTTCATACTAATGTGTAAAAGGGAATTGGATAAATCCTTGAAGGGTAAAAAATTGCAGGGCTTTGAGGAAAGAGCAGTGAAATGAGATTAATTGAACAGGCCTTTCACAGAGCTGTCACAGGCACGATGGGGTCAAGTCTTTGAAAACTGTGTAATATCGGCCTGAATCATCTCTCATCTGTACAACAATGTGTAACATAGCCTGAATCATCTCTAATGTACACAACAATGTGTAACATAGGCCTGAAAGTTCTCCAATGGACACAACAATGTGTATCATAGGCCTGAAACATCAATAATACATCCAACAATGTGTAACATAGGCCTGAATCATCTCTCATAGAAACAACAACGTGTAACATAGGCCTGAAACTTCTCTAATGCATACAACAATTTGTAACATAGGCCTGAATCACATCTAATGTATACAACAATGTGTAACATAGTCCTGAATCATCTCTCATAGAAACAACAACGTGTAACATAGGCCTGAAACTTCTCTAATGCATACAACAATGTGTAACATAGGCCTGAATCAACTCTAATGTATACAACAATGTGCAACATAGGCCTGAATCATCTCTAATATACACAACAATGTGTAACATAGGCCTGAATCATCTCTGATGTACACAACAATGTGTAACATAGGCCTGAATCATCTCTAATGTACACAACAATGTGTAACATGGGCCTGAATCATCTCTAATGTGCACAACAATGTGGAACATAGGCCTGAATCATCTCTAATGCACACAACAATGTGTAACATAGGCCTGAATCATCTCTAATGTACACAACAATGTGTAACATAGGCCTGAAACATCTCGAATGTACACAACAATGTGTAACACAGGCCTGAAACATCACTAATCTCTGAACCACTGTGTAACATAGGCTTGAAACATCGGCAATCATTGCAACAATGTATAAAATAGGCCTGAAACATCTGCAATCGTTTCGACAACTTGTAACATCGGCCTGCATCATTTCCAATCCCTGCAACAATGTATAACATAGCTCTGAAACATCGCTATCTCAACAATAATATATGACTTAGGCCAGAAACGTCTCTAATATTTGCAACAATATATAAAATAGGCCTGAAACATCTCGAATTACGACAACAATGTATAACATGGGTCTAAAACTTCTCTTAACTCCACAAAATTTATAACAGGCTTGAAACATTTCTATTGTCTGCAACAATATATATCATGTGCCTGAAACACATTTAATCTCGACATCAATGTATGCAATAAGGCTAAATCTTCTCTAATCTCAACAACAATGTGTACCATAAACCAGAAACGTCTCTAATCTCTTAAACAATGTATACAATAAGTCTGAAACTTCTCTAAATGCTACAACAATGTATAACATGGGCCTATATCAGCTCCAATATCTACAACAATGTACAACATGGGCCTGAAACATATATAATCTCTGCAACAATATGTAACATAGGCCTTAAACATATCTAATCTCTACAGCAATGTATAAAAAAGAACTAAAGCATCTTTAATATCAACAAAAATGTGTTACACATGCCAGAAAAATCTTTACTCTCTGCAACAATATAAGAAAAAGGCCTGAAACCATTCTAAACTCAACAATAATATATAACATAGGCAGCAAGCGGCTCTGATATTTGCAACAAGATATAAAATAGGCATGAATCATCTCTAATATCTATAACAATGTACAATATAGGCCAGGATCATTTCTAATCTCTGCAACAAGATGTAACATAGGCTTAAAACATCTGTAACATCTGTTACAATGTATAACAAAGACCTGAATCATTTCCAATGCCTAAAACAACGTGTAACGTAGGACTGAAACATCACTAATCTGTAAAACAAGGTGGGACACAGGCCCGAAACATTTCTACCCATTGCAACAATGAGCAACAAAGCCCTCAACTATCTGTAATCTTTGCAACAATGTATAACATTATCCTGAAACAGCTGGCATCTCTACAACAATGTGCAACATCGGCCTGAAATATCTGCAATCGCTACAGCAATATATAACATGGTCCTCAAAAATCACTAATTTATACAACAATAGATAAAATTGACCTGGAACATCTCTAATCTCTACAACAATGCATAACATCGGCCTGCAACAATGTAGAAAATGGGCCTGATACAACTCTAATCACAGAAACATAGAAACATAGAAAATAGGAGCAAGAGGAGGCCATTCGGCCCTTCGGGCCTGCTCCGCCATTCAAAATGATCATGGCTGATCGTCTAACTCAGTATCCTGTTCCCGCTTGTACCCCATATCCCTTTAGCATTAAGAAATATATCTATCTCCTTCTCAAATACATCTAATGACTTGGCCTCCACTGCCTTCTGTGGTAGAGAATTCCACAGGTTCACCACCCTCTGAATGAAGAAATCTCTCCTCATCTCGGTTGTGAATGGCACACCCCGTATCCTGAGACTGTGACCGCTGTTTCTGGACTCCCCAGCTATCGGGAACATCCTCCCTGCATCGAGTCTGTCGAGTCCTGTTAGAATTTTATGTGTTTCGATGACATCACACTTCATTCTTCTAAACTCTGGTAAATACAGGCCGAGTCGTCCCAATCTCTCCTCATACGTCAGTCCTGCCATCCCAGGAATCAGTCTGGTAAACCTTCGTTGCACTCCCTCCATGGCAAGGACATCCTTCCTCAGATAAGGAGACCAAAACTGCACACATGCTCCAGATGTGGTCTCACCAAGTCCCTGTATAACTGCACAAAGACATCCCTGCTCCTGTACTCAAATCCTATTGCAATGAAGGCCAACATACCATTCGCCTTCCAAACTGCTTGCTGCATCTGAATTCTTGCTTTCAGCGACTGGTGTACAAGGACACCCAGGTCTCATTGCACCTCCCCTTTTCACAATCTATCACCATTCAGATAATAATCACTACAAAAATGTATGACAAAGGGTTAAAACGTCTCCAATTCCTACAGTAATGTATGACATAAGCCTGAAACATCTCCAATCTCTTGCAACAGTGTATAACATATGTCTGAAATATATCTAATTTCGACATCAATGTGTAACATAGGTCTGGAACATCTCTCATCTCTGCAACGATGTGCAGCATATGCTTGAAAAATCTCTAATCTATAAAACCCTGCATCGCACAGGCCTGTAACATGTCTAATCTCTCCAACAATGTGTAACGTTGTCTTGACGCATCTGTAATCCCTACAAAAATGTATAACATAGGTATGAAATGTTTATAACCTCGTCATCAATGTTTAAAATAGGGCTGACACATCTCCAATCTCAACAACAATATGTACCATAAACCAGAAACATCTCTAATCTCTGAAACGATGTACAATGTCGGTCTGAAACGTCTGTAAACTCTACAACAATATATAACATTGGCCTCAAATATCTCTAATCTCCAGAACAATCTGTAAAATAGGCCCGAAACATCTGTGATCGTTGCAACACTGTATAACATGGCCCTGTCACTTTTATATGTTGTAATATTATGTAACACATTGTTGTAGAGATTAGAGATGTTTCAGGCCTATGTTAGACATTTTCCGAGATTAGAAATGTTTCCAGCCTATGTTATAGATTGCTTTTGAGCTTCGAGATGTTTGAGGGCCTTGTTACACATTTTTGAAGAGATTACAGATGTTTCAGGCCTATGTTACACATTGTTGTAGAGATTGAAGATGTTTGAAGCCTACTTTAGACATTGTAGTCGAGATTAGACATCTATCAGGACGATGCTGCACGTTGCAGTAGCGATTACAGACGTTCCAGCCTGTGTTACACGTTGTTGTATAGATGACATGTTTCAGGCCTATATTACACATTGTTATGGAGATTAGAAATGTTTCTAACTCATGTGATACATTGTTGTTGGGATTGCAGATGTTTCAAGCCTATGTTACGCATCTTTGTACAGATTAGAGACGTTCCAGGTCTATTTTTTTACATTGTTGTAAAGATTTGAGTTTTTTCAGGCCTTTGTTACGCATTGTTGTAGAGATTAGAGAGGTTCCAGGTCTATTTTACACAATGTTGTCGAGATTAAAAATGTCTCAGGCCTACGTTATACATTGTTGCAGAGATTGCAGATGATTCAGGCCGACGTTACGGGTTGTTGTCGAGATTAGAGATGTTCTAGTCCTATGTTGCACATTGCTATAGAGATTAGGGATGCTTCAGGCCTATATTTCACATTGCTTTATCGATTACAAATGTTCAGGCCTGTGTTACCATAGTTGTATCGAAGACCGATGTTTCAGTCCCATGTTGTACATTGTTGCGAAGATAACAGTTATTTCAGGTCTGCGTTGCACATTTTTGCAATGAAAAGTGGTAATTTAGGCCTGTGTTCCACATCGTTGTAGAGATTAGCGCTGTTGCTGGCCTATGTGATACATTGTTTCAGAGATTAGAGATGTTTCAGGCCTCTCTTACACACTGTTGCGAAGATTACAGACGTTTCAGGTCTCTTGCACAATTTTGCAATGAGTAGAAATGATTGAGTCCTTTGTTACACATTGTTCTGGAGATTGGAGATGTTCCAGGCCCATGTTATACAATGTTGTCGAGATTAGAGATGCTCCAGGCCTATGTTGCATATTGTTGTAGATATTGGAGCTGCTAAAGGCCTATGTTACACATTGTTGCAGTCATTGCATATATTCCAGGCCTTTATTACATCACGTTGTGGAGATGACAGATGTTTCAGGCCCATGTTGCACATTTTTGCAATGAATAGAGGTAATTAGGCCTATGATACATGCTGTTGCAGAAATTAGAAATGTTTCAGGCCCATGTTATACATTATAGCAAAAATTACCGAAGTTTCTTGTCGATGTTAGAGGTTGTTGTGGAGGTTAGTTTTGATTCAGGCTTATGTTTTATATCGTTGCAGAGATTGGAGATGTTTCAGGCCTATCTTACACATTGTTGTACAGATTAGTGATGTTTCATTCCCCTGTTATACATTGTTGTCGAGATTAGTGATGTTTCATTCCCGTGTTATACATTGTTGTAGAGATTAGTGATGTTTCATTCCCGTGTTATACATTGTTGTAGAGATTAGTGATGTTTAATTCCCGTGTTCTACATTGTTGTGGAGATTAATGATGTTTCAAGCCAATTTCATACATTGATGTAGAGATTAGAGATATTTCAGGCTCACGATAAACATTGCTGGAGAGATTACAATTGTTTCAAGCCGATGTTACACATTGTTGTAGCGATTACACATTTTCATGCCAATGCTGAACATTCTTGTACTGATTACAGATGTTTCAGGCCTGTGTTACAGTTTGTTGTAGAGATTATACCTTTTCAAGCCTATGCTGCACATTGTTCTAGCGATTACAGGTTTCCCGTGCCGATGCTACACATTGTTGAGAGATTGCAGATGTTTCAGGCCTATGTTACGCATTTTTCTAGAAATTAGTGATATTCCAGGTCTATTTTGTACATTGTTGCAGAGATTAGAGATGTTTTGGGCCTATATTACACATCGTTGTAGAGATTACAGATGTTTCAGAACCAAGTTACTCATTGTTGTCGAGGTTAGAGATTTTTCGGGCCATGTTATACATTGTTGCGAAGATTTCAGATGTTCTTATTCCATGTTGCACATTTCTGCAATTAATAGATGTGTTTCAGGCCTGTGTTGCACATTGTTGCAGAGATTAGAGATATTTTTGCCCTATGTTATATATTATTAGAGATTAGAAATGTTTCAGGCCTGTTTCAAATATTGCTGCAGAGACGAGAGGTGTTTCTGGCCCATGTCACACATTTTTGTTGAGATTTTTGTCATGAAAAGAGATGTTTCACGCCTATGTTGCACATTGTTGTAGCGTTTGCAGATGTCCCAGGCCTTTGTTACATAATGTTGTGGAGATGACAGATATTTCAGGTCCATGTTGCAGATTTTTTGCAATGAATAGAGGTCGTCAGGCCTATGTTACACATTGTTGTAGAAATTCGTGATGTTTCAGTCCCAAGTTATACATTGTTGCAAAAATTACAGCTATTTCTGACCTATGTTACGGGTTGTTGTAGAGATTAGATTCGTTTCATGCCTATGTTATACATTGTTGCAGAGATTGTAGGTGTTTCAGGCTTAAGTCAGACATTGCTGCAGAGATTTGAAATGTTTCCTGTCTATGTTATACATTGTGGTAGAGACTAGATATGTTTCAGTCTTGTGTTCCTCATTGTTCTTTAAACGACAAATGTTTCAGGTCCATGTTATATATTGTTGTGAAGATTACAATGTTTCATATCTATGTTGCTCATCTTTGCAATGAGCTGAGGTATTTCAGGCCTATGTTACAGATTGTTGCAGAGATTAGAGATGTTTCAGGTTGACGATACAAACTGTTGTTGAGATTAGAGGTGTTTCAGCCCTATTTTATACATTGATGGAGAGATTAGACATGTTTCAGGCCTAATTTATACATTGTTGTGGAGATTAGATATATTTGAGGCTTATGTTGTACACTGTTAGAACGATTACAGATGCTTCATGCCTATGTTACACTTTGTTGTCGCGATTGCATATGTTTCAGGTCTATGTTACGCATTTTTCTAGAAATTAGACTTGTTCCAGGTCTATTATATACATTGTTGTAGAGGTTAGAAATGTATCAGGCCTATGCACACATCGTTGCAGAGATTAGAGATGTTCCAGTCCCATTGTGGTAGAGATTAGAGATGTGGTTACTCATTGTGATAGAGATTAGAGACTTTTCGGGCCCATGCTGCACATTGTTGCAGCGATGACAGATTATTCTGGCACATGTTATACATTGCTGCGAAGAGTGATGATGTTTCAGGCTATGTTGCACATTTCTGTAATTAATGGATGGGCTTCAGGCTTATGTAACACTTGTTGCAGAGATCAGAGATGTTTCTGCCCTGTTGCAGAATATTG
Source organism: Heptranchias perlo (assembly GCF_035084215.1). Lineage (NCBI taxonomy): Eukaryota > Metazoa > Chordata > Chondrichthyes > Hexanchiformes > Hexanchidae > Heptranchias > Heptranchias perlo. The sequence goes on from NC_090370.1 coordinate 22,004,396, forward strand.
CTGAGATTAGAAATGTTCCAGGCCTATTTCATATATTGCTGCAGAGACGAGAGTTGTTTCTGGCCCATGTTACACCTTTTTGTTGAGATTTTTGCAATGAATAGAGATGTCTCAGGCCTATGTCGCACATTGTTGTAGCGATTGCAGATGTTCCAGGCCTTTGTTACATAATGTTGTAGCGATGACAGATGTTTCAACCCATGTTGCACATTTTAGCAATGAATACACGTGTTTCTGTCCTACCAGGTCTTGTGGACCTCAAGTGTCCACAGCGGTAGAACTGCAACTGAAGCCCGCAGCAAAGAGCACACAGCACAGGTAAGCTTTCCCATTCCTTGACAGAACAGAATCACCACTTCCCTTCGGGCTTGAACTTGCAGGTTAACGGGAGTCCCCTGGGAAATAGTGGACAGTTTAAACTCCGGTCGTTGTCATACATTTCCTTGTAAAATAAGTTTCTCAGTGGCGTAGAAGCACAAAGAGTCCGAGAGATATCGATTCATAAATTATTAAATGTGGCAATGCTCCAACAACAAGAACTTGCATTCAGATAATGCCCTTAACGTCCCAAGGCACTTAACGGGAGTGTTACCAAACAAAATTTGAAAAGGACCCACATAAGGAGATAGGTGACCAAATGTCTGGTCAAATAGATAGGTTTAAAGGAGTGTCCATGAGGAAGAGAGAGAGGTAGAGAGGCGGAGAAGTTTAGGAAGGGAATTCCAGAGATCAGGGCCTAGGCAGGTCAACAAGGCCATAGAAAGTGCAAACAAAGCACTGGGGTTAATTTCTCGAAGAACAGAATTAAAAAGCAGAGAAGTCATGTTAAACTGATATAGCACTTTGAATGGACCTCACTTGGAGTACTGAGCACATTTCTGGTCCCCATGGTACAAAAATCCCGTAGAGGGACTGGAAAAAGTGCAAAATGATTTACAATGGTGATACCAGAACTGAGACATTATAACGATCAGGGAAGACTGAACAGGCTGCGGTGCATTTTTCTCGAAAAGTGAAATCCGAGAGGTGACCTGATGGAGGTCTTTAAAATGATGAAGGGGTTTTGTTGGGTAGAAGGAGGGAGAATGTTTCCACATGTGGGGGAGACCAAAACTAGGATGCAAAAATATCAGAAATTCAGCAGTAAATCAATAGGAATTCAGCAGAAACGTCTTTACCCAGAGAGTCGTTGGAATATCGAGCTTGTTAGCACAAGGAGTAGTTGAGCTGAATAGCATGAATGCATTTAAGGGGAAGCGAGATAAGTACATGAGGAAGAAAGGAATGTGAGGATATCATGATAGAGTGAGGTGAAGCAGGATGGGAAGAGACTCGTGTGAAGCATGAACTATGGCATGGACCTGTTGGGCCGAATGGCTTTGTTTGTGTGCTGTAAATTCGATGTAATTTTATCGTGAATTGTGAAAAGTCGAGGTGCAGCACTCAAAACAAACTTCAGCAAGCGGCTGGGTGTCACAGAGAGTCAACACTACGGCCGCTACGGATCTGAAGGTCTTACTTAAACTGAATGTGGGGTTTTCAAACACAGTCCTTGATGAGAGGTTGGATTTGTGCCAAACCGAGCCTTAAATGGGCGGACCGGCTTTTATGTGCCGATCAAGAGCACCCAAAAATATCTTTAAAACCTCTCGCTCAATCACTGAGGCAGAAGGGAATATAAGGTTATATTGATAGGATTGGATGAAATCAGTCGGGAGGAGGCTCGTGTGGAGCATAAACACCGGCATGGATCAGTTGGGCCGTAATGGCCTGTTTCTGTGTTGAACATTCTCTGTAATTCGATGTTATTCCCTCCTTCTGCTTGGCTTCGTTCTTCGAGGGAATGGGAATTCGACAATGTTAAAAATGGAGAGTCAACTTTTGTAAGTAAACTTCAGTGGGAGATCCTCTCTCGCCACGGGATGTAAAAAAATGCCGGACAGACTGAAGACTCTGAGTTAGAAATGGTCGGGTGTAAAACACATTCGGAACATGTTGGAAAAGGTTACGCCCTGTGTCTAAAAACAACGCGACAGGACTCGAAGCTGTAATCTTCTAACAGCAACACGATTCAGACTGAAATCAAGCGCCTTTTCCATTCGACCACGCGGCCACTGACACGAGAATAAAATCTATTGGAGAAAACTCTGAGCAGTTTCAGGGCCCGTGATCTCCAGGTTGAAAGGATGAACGAAAAATAACAGGTATCGAATAACTGAAAAGTTCCACTGCGAGCCGGGTTAGAATCTGCCCGAGGAAAGCCCAATGGATTTCGAATCCAACGACCTGAACCTATCGGCCATCGTAGCTGAAATCTCACAGGCACCCAAGGAGAATAATGTAGTACTGGAGGGAGAGGATGTCTTGGAGGGGTCAGAGAGTTAAGAAATAAAAGAGGTGCCATGACACTACTGGGTGTATTCTGTCGGCCACCAACCAGTGGGAAGGATATCGAGGAGCAAATTTGCAGGGAAATTACAGAGAGGTGCAAAAGCCATAGAGCAGTGATAACGGGGGACTTCAACCATCCTAATATAGACTGGGGTAGTAATAATATATGCGGCACAGAGGGGGAGGAATTTTTGAAATGTATTCAGGATAACTTTCTTAACGAGTACGTTTCCAGCCCAACGAGGAAGGAGGCATTGCTGGACTTGGATCTCGTGAATGAGGTGGGCCAAGTGGAGCAAGTGTCAGAGGGGGAACATTTAGAGACAAACTGGCGGATGGGTCAAGAACCAGAGGAGTGAGATTTAAGGTAATTTGCAAAAGAACCAAAACTGACATGAGGATTTTTTTTTACACAGTGAATGGTTCGGATCTGGAATGCACTGCCCGAGAGGGTGGTGGAGGCAAATTCAATCATGGCCTTCAAAAGGGAACTGGATAAGTAATTGAAAGGAAAAAATGCAGTGCTACGGGGAAAGGGCGGGGTAGTGGGACTAGCTGGGTTGCTCACTCCATCAACCTCTCTCTTTGCTACCGTCTCCACCTATCTCTCTCTCTCTGTCTCACTCTTCTCTACTCACTCTCTGTCACTCTTTGCGTCCTTTTTGTCTTTTTCTCTCTCATTGTTTTCCCCTTTGCACCATCCCTACTCTGTGTCTCGCTTTCTCTGTCTCTCTGTCTCTCGCTATCTGTCTCTCTCTATCTTTCTCTCACTCTCTATCTTCTTTTTCTGTTAATCATTACAGATTCGTTTCCTCAAGCTGCACAGTTTCCCTCTGTCTGTCCCGCTGTGTCTCTTTTCCCTTCCCTCTCCAGACTCTCTCTGTCTCTTTCTCTCTGTGCCTCTCTCTCTCTGTCTCTCTCTCTGTCCCATTTCCTGTCTGTGTTTCCGTATGTGTGTCTCTCTCTCTCTGTCTCTCTCAATCTGCCTCTCGCTATGTCGCTTTCTGTCTCTTTGTATGTCTCTCTGTCTATCTCTCTCTATCTCTCTATGTGACTCTATCTCCGTCTCTCTCCCTCTCTTTCTCTCTCTGCCTCTCTGTCTCTCTCTGCCCCTCTGTCTCTCTCTGTCGTTTTTCTCTTTCTGTCTCTCCATATCTCTATGTCTCTCCGTCTCTCTATTTCTCTCCCGTCCCACCCTCTCCTGCTCTCTCTCTCCTTCTCCCCCTCTCTATCTCTCTCCTTCTCTTTCTCCCTCTCTCCCTGTCTCTCTCTCTCTGTCACTTTGAGTTTGTGTGTTCGTCACTCTCTCGGTCTCTCTCCCTCTCCCTGCCACTTCCTCTCCCTCTCGCTTCCGCTTCCTCGGCGAGAGAATCTGGAAACGAGACAGCATAGATGCTGAGATGTCGTTTCCATTGGCTGGAGACTCTAGAACTAGGGAGCATAGTCGCAGGATAAGCGGTCGGCCATTTAAAACTGAGATGATGAGGAATTTCGTCACTCAGAGGTTTGCGAATCTTTGAAATCTCTCCCCCCAGAGGACTGTGGATGCTCAGTCGTTGAATACATTCAAGGCTGAGATCGATCGGTTTTTGGACTGATGGGGAATCAAAAGATATGGGAATTGGACGGGAAAGTGGAGTTATGGTAGAAGATCGGCCACGATCTTATTGAATGGTGGAGCAGGCTCAAGAGACCGAATGGCCGACTCCTGCTCCTATTTTTTATGTTCTTGTGATCTTATATTCTCTCCCTCTCTCTCTCTCTCCACCTCTCTCTGTCAACCCTCTCTCTCTCTCTGTTTCAGTCTCCGTGTGTGTGTGTGTGTCTTTCTCTTTCTTTCTTTTTCTCACCTTCTATCTATCTATCCCTCTCCTGTCTGTCTGTCTCGCTCTCTCTTCCATCACTCCTGGTCAGCATTGACCCCTGCTGGAAAGTGCGGTAGCGGCTGACAACGAGAGCCCGTTGTGACACAGGAGATAAGGCCCTTGGTGTGAAGTGTCAATGAGGTAGCCTGGGTCTGTGGAGCCCGTCCCTCAGCAACAGTCGGTACGTGTAGCGGGTGGGAGGAGGGAGAATGGAAAGATCAATGTCAAGTGAATCACTTATATCACCAGAGTTACTGTGAAATGTAAAGGGTCCAACTTAGCTGCATTTCACCAACAGTCCACTCGGGGGGTGGGGGGAGCGGGAATATTTTAGCAAAGTTGCCATCTTCTGGAAGCACGAAGTATTAAACCTCAGCGTTTGATGAGTCTTCCAGCACAGGAAGAGGTAATTCAGCCCATCGGGCCTGTGTCATCTCTTTAAAAGAGCTATCCAATTAGTTCCACTCCCCTGCTCATTTCCCAGAGCCCTGCAATTTTCTCCCCTTCAAGTATTTGTCCAATTCCCTTTTGATGGTCACCATTCAATCTGCTTCCTCTGCCCTTTCGTGCAGTGCATTCCAGATCATAACAACTCGCTGCGTAAACGAAATTCCTCATCACCCCACCTCTCTGGTTCTTTGGCCAATTATCTTAAATCTGTGTCCTCTGGTTAGCGACCTTCCTGCCAGTCGAAACAATTTCTCCGTCTGAACTATATGAAAACCCCTTGTAAATCTGAACACCTCTAATATTTCTCCTCTTAACCTTTTCTGTTCGAAGGAGAACAATTCCAATTTCTCTAGTCTGTCCACGGAGCTGAGCTGCCTCATCCTGGAACTATACCAGTCAATCTCATCTGCACCCTCTGCAAGGCCTTGACATCCTTCCTAAAGTGTGGTGCCCAAGAATTGGACACAGTACTCCAACCGCGGTCTAACACAGTGATTTATTAAGGTGTTGTATAGGGACAGAAGGAGGCCATTTAACCCCTCGAATCTGTTCCGCCATTCAATAAGATCATGTCTGATCTGTGACCTAACCCCATACGCCCTCCTTAACCCCATACACCTTAATACCTAAGGATAACAAAAATCTATCTATCTCAGGTTTGAAATTAACAATTGAACTCGCATCAACTGCTGTCTATGGACGAGGATTCCAAACTTCTCCCAGCCTTTGCGTGTGGAAATATTTCCTAACTTCACTCCTGAAAATCATGGCTCTTGTTTTTAGGCTATGTCCCCTAATCCCAGACTCGCTAAACAGCGGAAATAGTTTCCCTCTATCTACCCTATCAGTTCCCGTTAATATCTTGAAAATTTCGATCAAATCACCTCTTAGTCTTCCAAATTCCAAGGCATACAACCCGAGATTGTGCAATGTCTCCTCGTAGTTTAACCATTGGAGTCCAGGTATAATTCTAGTAAATCTACGCTGCACTCCCTCCAAGGCCAATATATCTTTCCTTGGTGCGGAGCACAGAAGTGAATACTGTATTCAGGAGTGGTCCAACCGGGGCTTTGTATAGTTGTAGCATAACTTCTACCACCTGTAGTCTAGTCCTCTAGATATAAAGGCCAGCATTTCCAATCGCCCTTTTGATTATTTTCTGCACCTGTCCATGACATTTCAATAATCTATGTACAAAGTCTCTTTGGCCCTTCGCTGTTTGGAGCTTTTCACCATTTAGAAAGTACTCTGATCAATCCTTTTTCGGTCCAAAGTTGATGACCTCACACTTGCTCACATTGAAATCCATTTGCCACAGTTTTGCCCATTCACTTAATCTGTGAATATCTCTCTGTAGTTTTATGTTTCCATCTACACTGGAATGTTGCCTATCTTTGTGTCATCGACAAATTTGGATATGTGGCTCTCTATCCCGTCATCTAAGTCGCTAATAAATACAGTGAATAGTTGAGGCACCAAGAGAGATCACTGTGACACACCACCAGTAACATCCTGCCAAATTGAGTACCTGCCCATTATCCCAAAGATACGAAGCAGAGAGAAAATCCCGAGATATTTCGGTGAGAAACTGTTGAAGAAATTGGAAAGAAAAATCAAATGCAGTTTTCAGGTGAAAGAAAGATTTGCATTTTATAGCCACTTTCACGTCCTCAGGACGTCCCAAAGCGCTTTTCTTGCCAATGAACCTAGTTACTGTTGTAATGTAGGAAACGCGGCAGCCAATTTGCACAGCGCAAGGTCCCACAAACAGCAATGTGAGAGTGATCAGATAATCCGTTTTTCGTGATGTTGGTTGAGGGATACATATTATCCCAGGACACCAGGGAGAACTTCCCCTGCTCTTCCTCCAACCGTTGCCGTGGGATCTTTTATGTAAACTTGAGAGGACAAATGGGGCCTCGGTTTAACGTCTCATCTGAAAGATGGTACCTCCGACAGTGAGGCACTCCCTCGGTACTGACACCGGGAGTGCCAACCTGGATCATGGGCCGAAGTCTCTGGAGTGAGAAATGAACCCACGACTTGCTGACTCAGAGGCGATAGAGCTACAAACTGAGCTCGATGGAAGGGTAGGATATAATTGGAGGCAGTGAAGATTCAATCTCCATTTACAAGTCATCCATTCTCTCCTTACTCCCATTGAACTGGTCAGTTTCCTGTGAATTTGAACATGGGCATATAAAGAATACGAAACACGAGAACGAGAATTTTCAAATTAGATGATAGAGATCAATTGCCACAAGCTGGTTTAAATGATGGTGTTATCGTCTGTAAAAATGGCTGCTTTCGATTACAAGAATGTCACTTTAAATAAGCAAAAACTGCTTTAATAAATATATGGTTTTTAATGATTCATCCAATGCTTGAAGTTATATTTGTTCTCTGAAATTTTAGATATGTGGTTTTAATTGATAGATATCTTGCATTAAATTACACATGCACACACACACACACACACATATTTATATATATATATTTTTTTGGGAGGTAAATATGCAAATTATACAAGTGCTGCCTTCGATTCTCCACATGTTGTTTGGATTTATAGGGAGGCCATTTGATTCATACTTAATATACAAATTATACAAATGCTGATTTGAAATAAAAAATAAAATATTAAATTGTTTGCTGTGTATACTGAATTGAAAACTCGGTAATATTGATATACGCGTCACGGGGATGGGCACCAGGATGGAGCATGAGAAAGGAGAAACAATGTCCACAAAGGATTGGGAGAGACTAGAGTAAGAAATAATATATTATTAGGTGGGATCAGACTAATAGAGAATACGAGAAGGTCTCAGGTAGGTTTAGACTGCATGTGTGTAAACGCACCAAACATGGTAAATAAGGTTGGTGAGCTGCAGGCACAAATAGCCACATGGAAATATGGTGTTGTGGCGATAACAGAGACCTGGCTCATATAAGGGCAGGATTTGGTACTAAATATTCCTGGATACAACGTGTTCATTAAACATAGGGAACGAAAAAAAGGATGCGGGGAGATTTGGGCTCGTAGCAGTATTGATTGAGGAGAAAATGTCAGTGCTGGAGAGAAAGGATGTCCTTGAGGGATCAAGGAAAGAATCTATTTGGTTAGTGTTAAGAAACAATAGAGGTGCCAATACACTAATCAGTGTATTTCATAGGCCACCATATTTTTGGAAGGAGATAGAGGAGCAAATTTGCAGGGAAATTACAGAGAGGAGCAAGAAATACAGAGTAGTGATAACTGGGGACTTCAACTATCCTAATAGAGACTGGGATAGTAATATTATAAAGGGCAGAGAGTGGGAAGAATATTTGAAGTGTGTTTCGGAGAATTTCCCTGACAAGTATGTTTCCGGCCCAATGCTGAATCTGGTTCTGGGGAATGAGGTGGGTCAAGTGGAACAAGTGTCAGTGGGGAACATTTAGGGAACAGTGATAATAATATCCTAAGGTTTAGGTTAGTAATGGAAAAGGACATGGAACAATCGAGAGTAAAAATCTTGAATTGGAAATGGGCCAATTTTGGTGAGTTGAGAACGGATCTGGCCCTGGGAAATTGGAATCAAAGATTGCCACGGAAAACTATAATCGAACAATGGGCAGCCTTTAAAGAGCCGGTGGTTCGGGGACAGACCAGGTACATTCCCACGAGGGGGAAAGGTCGGGAAACCAAAGGCAGAGCTCCCTGGATGACGAGGAGAGGCAATATAAAATAAATGGTACAATACTGAAGGTGGTGCAGGTCCAGATAGACCTGGGGGTATATGTGCACAAATCTTTGAAGGTGGCAGAATGTGTTGAGAACGCGGTTAAAAAAGCATACGGGCTCCTGGGCTTTATAAATAGAGGCATAGAGTACAATGGCAAGGAAGTTATTTTCAACCTTCATAAAACTCTGGTTCGGCCAAAGCTGGAGTATTGTATCCAATCCTGGACACCGCGCTTTTTGAAGAATGTGAAGGCCTTCGAAAGGGTGCAGAAACCATTTACTAGAATGATTCCAGGGATGAGGGACTTCAGTTACTGGATACACTGGGGAAGCTGGGGTTGTTCTCCTCAGAGCAGAGAAGGGTGAGAGGAGATTGTCAGTGTTTAAAATCATGAAGGGTTTACATAAAGTAAATGAAGAGAAACTGTTCCGATTGGCCGAAGAGTCGAGAAACAAAGGACACAGATTTAAGGTGATTGGCGAAAGAATCAAAGGTGTCATGAGGAAAAACTTTTTTTACACAGCGAGTAGTTATGATCTGGAATGTCCTGTCTGAAAGCGAGGTGGAAGCAGATTCAATCGTGGCTTTCAAAAATGAATTGGAGAAATACTTGAAGGGTAAAAAATGAGCAGGGTTAGGAGGAAAGAGCAGGAGAATGGGACTAAATGGATTGCTCTTACAATGAGCAGGCACGGGCACGATGGACTGAATGGCCTCCTTCTGTAATGCAACAATTCTATAATTCTATGATTCTCTATCGAAAATCGACAACAACCTGCATTTATATAGCACATTTAACGCGGTAAAACGTCCCAAGTCGCATCACAGGAACATTATCAAACACAGTTTGACACTGAGCCACATAAGGAGGCATTAGGACAGTTAACTAAAATCTTGATCAAAGAGGTAGATTTTAAGGAACGTCTTAAAGGAGGAGACAGAGGTAGAGAGGCAGAGAGGTTTAGGGAGGGAATTCCAGAGCTTGCGGCCTAGGCAGCTGAAGGCGCGGCCGCCAGTACTGGAGCGATGAAAATTGGGAATGCACAAGAGGCAAGAATTGGAGGAGTGCGGAGTTCTCGGGGTGTGGGGGGTGATGTTGGGCTGGAGGACGATACAGAGATCGGGAGCGGTGAGGCCCTGGAAGGATTTTAACAGGAGGATTGGAAATTTAATTTCGAGGCGTTGCCGGACCATTATTCAATGTGCTTCACACTTCTCCACATTAAACGGCATCTGCCACCTGTCAATCCATTCCAGTCCAAACCATCAATGACTTCCTGAACTCATTTAAATTTACGTTACTGGTTGTAAAAACTCCAAATGTTGTGTCATCAGCAAATGTTCCGATTGTGCTCCCGATTCCCAAATCCGAATGGTCCATATTCTCGGAGCGGAGATGTGGGCCCAGCACTGACCCGTCGGATAATCACTTCCACCCCTACTCCATTGGAACATAGTTACTGAGGAACATCGGGACATAGGAACATAGGAACATCGGGACATAGGAACATAGGAACATCGGGACATAGGAACATAGGAACATCGGGACATAGGAACAAAGGAACATCGGGACATAGGAACATAGGAACATCGGAACATTGGAACAAAGGAACATCGGGACATAGGAACATAGGAACATCGGGACATAGGAACATAGGAACATCGGAACATTGGAACAAAGGAACAAGAGTAGACCATTCAACACCTCGAGCCTGTTTCGTTCAATTAGATCACGGCTGATCTGAATCTTAACTCCATCTACCCGCATCGGTTCCGTTACTCATCATACCCGTGCCTAACAAAAGTCTATATATCTCAGTTTTGGAATTTTCAATGGATCCCCAGCCTCAACAGCTTTTGGGGGCGAGAGTTCCACATTTACACTGCCCTTTGTGTGAAGAAGTTCTATCTGTCATCACCCCTGAACGGCCCGGTTCCAATTTTAAGGTTATTCCCGGTGTTCTTCACTCCCCCACCAGAGGGAACAATTCCTCTCTATCATCTTAAACGCTTCAATTGGAACTTCGATTCGAATTAGAATCTTCTATTCTCAATGGAATGACAGCCATTCAAACAAATCCTCGGATCGACCCTTTTTTGGTCCAAAATGGATGACCTCCCATTTAACTGCTTTGAAATCCATTGGCCACCGTTTTACCCACTCACTTAATCTACAAATGTGTCTTTGTAATTTTCGGCTCCCATGCACACGACTTGCTGTGCCATCAATCCTTGTTTCATTTGCAAACTTGGATAAATGGCTCTCTATTGTGTTATCCATGTCAATAATAAATATACTGAATAGTTGATGCCTCAGTGCAGATCCTTGTGGGTTCAAGTGTTGGGGAAGGGGATCAGGGTGTGTGAAACTGCTTCAAGGGTGGGAAGGGGATGGTAGGGATTCAGAGAGTGGGAAAGAGGTTCAGCGGTTTGGGAAGGGATCAGGGATTCATGGGCTGCGGAAGGGGTTTATTGGGTGGGAAGGTGTTCTGGGAGAGGGGAAGGCGTCGAGAGGATTGGAAATGGTTCAGAGGGTGGGGCAGGGTTTCAGAGGGAGTGAAGGAGTTCGGGGAGTGGGAAGCGATTCAGGGGATGGGAAGTGGTTCAGGGGATGGTAAGAATTTGGGGAAGATGCTCAACGGCTTGGAATCATATCAGCGGGTAGAAAGGTGTTCAGGGGATGGGAAGGGGTTTAGGGGAGGAGAAACGGTTGAGTGTATCGAGAATGGGTTAATGGGGTTGAAAAGGGGTTCAGGGGATGGGAAGCGATTCATTGTGAGTGTAACGAATTCAGAGTGTGGGAAGGGCTTCAGGGAATTGGAAGCTGTTCAGGGAAGTCGTTCAGAGTTTGGGGAAGGGCTTGAGGGAGTGGGAATGGGTTTATGGGGTGGGGAATGTGTTCAGGTGGTTGGAAGGAGCCGACGGGCGATCCTGGTTGCCTCCCGGGGTTTGAATCCCAACTGTAGCTCCTTTCGCTGCCGGTCCCCGTTGAAGGGCGGCGGTTTTGCCGATTTCAGGAGCTGGTTGGACGGATGCGGGAATGGCGACCCCGCCTTCACACAATCCAGCGCGGCGGAGAAAAGCCCCCATTGAACCACAGCTCTGGATGCGCTGCACTCTGGGATATGGCGTCACCTGTCCATGTGACTCCACAAACGGGCACTCGGGTGCGGGGCAACAGACGGAGCCCAGCTGGGCCCAGAGGCGGATCCGGTGAGCTGGCATCGACGTGGCGAGGTTACTTCTGGGTAAGGACACCCTGTCGGATGCGGAGTGGGCGGGGCAGTAACGTCGGAAGCGGCCATGTTGGGTCGTCATTGTCTGACGCGGTGAGGTCACTTCCTGTGAGACGCACCGAGGCCAGAGCCCTTGCCCCTCCCACTATCTGCAAACCTCCATTGTGATCAATGTCTGGTGGTCGCTTTGCTTCTCTCACAGGAGGGGATTCAGAGTAATGTTAAAGAGCTTAAAAAGGGTTTAAAAGGAGACTAATGTTATAAAGGGGTTAAAAAGAGGGTTAAAAGGGGTTAAATAAGTTACTGGTTGAAATGGTATTTAAGATGTTAAAAAGAGTTTTAAATAAGTTAAAAGGCTAAAAGGGGGTTAACGTTTAAAAAGGGGGTTGGAGATAAAAAAAAGTGTTTGGAGAAGTTAAAAGTTTTAAAAAGGATGGTAATAATCGGTTTAAGGAGGTTAAATAGTTAAAAGTGGGTTAAAGAGGTTTTAAAGGGGTTTAAAATGTGGTTAGGAGAGAGACTGTCAGCTCGGTGAGAAAGAGATGGGTTTGAAAAGGAACCAGAGTGGGAGAGTTTGGAGAAAGACAGTCTCTCCAAAAAATGGGTTTAAAAAGGGGGCAAAATGGCTTCAATAGTCGGGTTTAAAAATGAGGTTTAAAAGGGATTAAAAGGGGTTTAATGACGTTTCAAATGACAATTTAAAGTGGATTTAATAAGGGGGGATAAAATTGGTATAAAAAGGAGGTATTAAAGGGAGGTTTAAAAAGAGGGTTCACGGGGACCTATTGAACCGGGTCTTATTTGCGATTCTCTCTATTAATTCTGGACCAGTGTGCGATGCTCATTTTCTCTCGTGCTCTGTCTGAGTTTGTGTCACACCTTTTCTCTGTTTCTCCATAATTCTCTCCCCCTCTCTCTCTCTCTCCGACCTCTCTCTCATCTGTCCCGCTCTATTTCTCACCACTTCTTTCACTGTGTGTCTCTCTCTCCCTCTGACTTTGGTACGGTCTTTCCCCTCACTCTTTGCCGAGGAGGGACTGCCATCGCCTGGTCCATTCCCACCTATCCAGTCATCGTCAGAGAATCAACTGCAATGGCTTCTCTTCCCGCTCCCGCCTATTTCTCCTCTACATGCTGCCCCTCGCCGAGATCATCCGAAAACACAACGTCAGGTTCCAGACGGCCTGTGGCGATCCAGCGCTCGAAGGGATGTCGCTTTTTGATCCTTCGCTGTCGGCTGTTCCTATCATTGTGAAGTTGACTTCACCCAGCGCTGGATTGTTCACACACGAATATTGAACGTGAGCTCGGATTAGACCATCGTGAGACAGGTTAGTTTTACCCCACTGATGATGTGTTGTTGCAATGGTAATCCTGCTCAGTACGGGAGGAACCAGTTCAGGCTGCTGACGAGACCCAGCTCCACATCCCGACCACCTCTTCCGACCCCTCCACCGCCTCTGATTTGTCACGCTGCTTCCCCGTCATCCAGTATTAGATGAACAGACATTTCCTCCGATTAAACGTTGGGAATACCGAAGCCATTGTCTTCGGTCCCTGCCAATAATTCCATTTCCTAGACAGTGACTCCATCCCTCTCCCTGGCCAATGTGTGAGGCTGAACCACACAATTCGCAACCTTAACGCGGCATTTGACCCTGAGATGAACTTCTGACCCCATATCATTTCCATCACCAAGACCGCCTCCTTCCGCCTCTGGAACATCGCCCGTCTCCACCCATTGCCTCAGCTCATCTGCTGCTGAAACCCTCATCCATGCCTTTGTTACCTCCAGACTCAACTACTTCAATGCTCTCCTGGTCGGCGTCCAACCTTGTACCAAACTTGAGCTCATTCAAAACTCTGCTCCCAAATTCTCGCTCGAATCAAGTCTCGTTATCCCATCACCCCTCTGTGTTCGCTGACCGACATTGGCTCCAGGTCCAGCAACGCCTCGATTTTAAAATGTTCATCCTTGCCTTCAAATCCATTTACGGCCTCGCCCCACCTTATCTCCGTTACCTCCACCAGCCCGACAACCCTTCGAGATGTCTGCGCCCCTCCAATTCTGGCCTCCTGCGTTTTGCGATTTGATTCGCCCCACCATTGGCGGCCATGCATTCAGCTGCCTGACCTCTGAAGTACCCTCGCTGAACCTCTCTGCCTCTCACCCTTCCTTTCCGCCTTTAAAACGTTCCTTAAAACCGACCTCTTTACCAATGCTTTTAGTCACATGTCCTAATATTTCCTCAGGCGGCTCGGTGTCAAATTTTGTTTGATAATCGCTCCTGTGAAACGCCCTGGGACGTTTCACTACGTTAAAGGCGCTGTATAAATGTGAGTTATTGTTGTTAATATTCACCTCTGTCTCTGTCAGGGTGTTAATATTCCTCAGATCAGTGGGAGTGGTTTACAGTTCACAGGGTGTCTCTGGCGGTGGGCTATGAAGTACAGAGTGTCTCAGTGAGGGTGTTTCATTAAATCTGTAAATATTTACAGTGTTTCTGACAGTCTGTTAAAGTTTACAGTGTATTTGTGTGAGTCTGTTAAATTTTACAGTGTTTCTGTGATTCTATTAATATTTACAGTGTCTTTGAGTATGTTATTATTTACAACCTATTTCTGTGAATTTGTTAATGTTTACAGGGTGTTTTGGTGAAACTGTTGATCTTTACACGTGATTTCTGTGAGTCTGTTCATATTTACAGGGTGTTTCTCTCAGACAGTTAATATTTATATGGTGTATCTGTGAAACTGTTATTTTTTACAGGTGGTTTCTGTGAATGTTGATGTTTACAGGGTGTTTCTGTGAGTCGGTTATTATTTATAGGGCCATTCTGTACGACTGGTCATGTTTACAGCGTGTTTCCTCGAGTCTGTTAATGTTTACTGGGTGTTTCTTGACTGTGTAAATGTTCACTTGTTGTCCATTTAAGTTTGCAAATATTCAAAGGAGTCTTCCGTCATGTTACTGAACATTTAATTGATAATTTATTTCAATAATTTAAAACATCTTCCAAAGATTGGCCAGTCCCACAATGTCTCAACAGGAAGCAGTAGTGAAATTGCCGGCCCCATTCAAGAGCCACCGCAGGGACCTCATTGGCTGTGATCGTACCCAAACCTCCATTCAAATTGGGAACCATTTTGGACTGGTTCAGTGTCATTGCCGATTGACCCCAATATCTCTACATCACAAACCCCGGGGGCGGAGCGGGTCGGACAGAATATGAAAGAGGATTGAGTTCTGATGCTGGGAATTCTTCTGTTATTCTCATGATTTTGACAATTAGAGAAAAGGGATATTTCAGCATTTTCTTCAACTGCTCTCTGAATTTAGTCTGGGTCACAGCATAAATACAAGTGTTCGTGCAGCAACTCAGGAGCTGGAGCATGAATCCCAGTTCCATTAGAAGGACAGGCGGAATTACATGCTGATAGGTAAAGCCCAACACCCGCATCCATATAGAATACAACATAAACATCGCCCATAACAGAATGAAATTCCCCGAGATGGCGAACAGTAAAATAATGGACTTCCGTCGACTCGTGATTTCTGGGTCACTGGGACTCTCTTCACTGCTGTGGTCCCGGAGTCTCCTGCGGGCTCTGTTGGCCACTACAATGTGTCTGACGATTAAAACATTGAGCAGCAGAATGAGAACAAATGGGACCCCCGGGGTTAGAATATAATGAAGGAGTTCGATTGCTCCCCATACCCGGGAATCTTGAACACGGCCGAATAAAACACAAAACCAGGGGAGGTTACCAAGAGTATACCAACTCGATAACATGAAGTACCAGGTGCTGTTCTTTAAACAGCTCAGCACAGTCACTGTTCCCAGAACCACAGCCGCCGTTTTCTCGGTGCAATATTTAGTTTTCAGTTTCTGGCAACAAATGGCAATCAATCGATCAAAGGTGAAAGTGACGGTGAACCAGACAGAACAGTCTGTGGCTGCATAAAGCAGGACGGCGTGGATATTACACACGCGGATGTCGTACAGGAAAATAAATTGTTCGTAATAAACAATCGGAATCTGCCTCAATATCAGATCGGTGATAACGACCAGTAGATCCGCCGCTGCCATGGCCACCAGGTAGCGAGTGACACATTTGGAGAGACCGCACTTTCCCCGAGACAGGATCACAATCGTCACGAAGTTAACTGTAAGGAAGGAAAATGAACAGGGAAATTATACATCAGGCTGGGAGCAAAAGTAGCAGTATGATGGAGTTCGGGGTGAAATTTGCTGCTTTGTTACTGCATCCAGTGATGGATCTGATTATTATACTTGTGATACGGCTTTCTACTGCAGACAGAGTTTAAATACAATAATAGTGATTGGACTGGGAAATAGAGAAACAAACAGGGATTTCTGCTGGAATCAGGAGTGGATTGAGAAGTAAATAAAAGAACGGGATTAAATTACACATGAAAGATAATAGGTTTCCAATGATTCAGATCCCCCTGTAAATATTGGTAGAGCCTTTGATACAAGTGTAAATATTAATACTCAAGGAGGAAACTCGGGCCACCGTGCCCGTGTCGGCTCTTTGAAAGAGTTATCCAGTTAGTCCCACTCTCCTGCCCTTTCCTTACAGCGCTGAAAATGTTTCCTTTTCAAGTATATTTCCAATTACCTTTTGAAAGCTACTGTTGAATCTTCTTCCACCACCTTTCAGACAATGCCTTCCAGATCATAATAACTCGCTGCATAAAAAGCATTCTCCTCATCTCCCCTGCTTCATTTGCCAATTATCTTAAATCCGTTCCTTTGGTTACCGACCCTCCTGCCAGTGGAAACAGTTTCGACTTGTTTACTCTCTCAAAACCCCTCATTATTTTAAACACCTTTATTCAATTTCCCCATGGATTTTTCTGCTCTAAGTGAACAATCCCAGCTTCTCTAGTCTCTCCACATAGTCAAATCCTTTATCCCTGCTACCATTTTAGCAAATGTCCTCATCACTGTTTCTTAACGAACTTTCTAAAGTATGGTTACCAGAATCCAGCTGAGGCCGAACGAAGGAATACCAGAGCGTGTACAAATTCAGGCAGACGCCAGAATGCGTCAGTGTTTACATGGGTGGGTGAGTCAATATTCACAGGGTTACCAGGGAGCGTGCACATTCAGGGAATCCCCGAGTGCGTTGATATGTACAGATTCTATCACAAGAAGTCAATGCGAACCTAGCACACAGGATCAGGAGTAGGCCATTCAGCCGCTCGAGTCTCTTCACCATTCAATTAGATCACAGCTGATCTGCATCTCAACTCATTTTTACCCCCCTTTTGATCCATATAATTTGTCAATAAACAAATAGCTGTCGATTTCAGTCTCGAAAATGTGAATTGACCAAATACACACAGTCATTTGGGGAAGAGTGTTTCAGGTTTCCACTGCCCGTTGGGTGAAAAAATGCCTCCTGATTTCGCTCCTAAATGGAACATTTTGCCCTTTTCTTTTGGATTCGATCAGAATAGAAAACATTTTGTCGGTATCTATCCTATTCAATGCATTTATGACTTTAAACACGTCGATGAGAAAACCTCTCAGATTTTAAAATAAAAATGGAATACAAAAAAGGTGATTGCGTTCCACAAGTACTGACACGCAAAAAGGAACATCCAGTAAATAGTGAGAATCACTTAGGAAAACCCTATTATTACTGACAGACACAAAGAAAGATCCAGTAAATACTGACACTCATTCAGAAACATCCTGAAAATGTTGACACTCAACCAGGAACATTCTTTAAATACTGAAACAAACCAAGGAACGTCCTGTAAATACTGACACTCACTCAGGAACATCCTGTGAATATTGATACACAGCTAGGAATAGCCTGGAAATAATGACACTCACTAAGAAACATGCTGTAAACACTGACACTCACTCAGGAACATCCTGTAAATACTGACACTCACCCAGGTACATCGTGTGAATACTGACACGCACCGAGGAACTTCCTGTAAATACTCACACTCACTCAGGAACACCCTTTCAATACTGACACTCACTCAGCGACATCCTGTAAATTCTGACACTCACACAAGAATACCGTATAAATACTGACAATGACCCAGGAATGATCTATAAATAATGACACTCACTCAGGAATATCTTGTAAATACTGACACTCATCGAGGATCCCACACGAAATATTGAAACTCACTCACGAACATCCATTAAATACCAAAACTCACACGAGAACATCCTGTAAACACTGACACTCACTCAGGAACATACTGTAATTACTGACACTCACTCAGGAACATCCTGTAAATACTGACACTCAAACGGGAACATCCTGTAATTACTGATACTCACTCAAGAATAACCTGTAAATACTGACACCCACTCAAGAATAACCTGTAAATACTGACACCCACTCAAGAATAACCTGCAAACACTGACATTCACTCAAGAATAACCTCTAAATACTGACACTTACTCGAGAATAACCTGCAAATACTGACACTCACCCAGGAGTATCCTTTAAATACTGACACTCAACAAGGAACATCCTGCAAATACTGACACTCACACAGGTACTTCGTGTAAATACTGACACGCACCTCGGAACTTCTTCTGAATACTCACACTCACTCAGGAACACCCTGTCAATACTGACACTCACTCAGGAACACCCTGTAAATCCGGACACTCACTCAGGAACATCATGTAAATACTGACACTCACTCAGGAACATGCTGTTAATACTGACACTCACTCAGGAATATCCTGTAAATACTGACACTCACTCACGAATAACCTGTAAATACTGACACTCACTCAGGAACATCCTGTAAATCCTGACACTCACTCAGGAACATCCTGTAAGTAATGACACTCACTCAGGAACATCCTGCAAGTAATGACACTCAATCAGGAACATGCTGTTAATACTGACACTCACTCAGGAATATCCTGTTGAATACTGACAATTACCAAGGAATATTTTATCATTAGTGACATTCACTCAGGAACATTCTGTATATACTGAAACTCACTCAGGACCAACCTGTAGATACTGACACTCACCCAGGAGTATCCTGTAAATACTGAAACTCACCCAGGAACAGCGTGAAAATACTGACCCTCACCCAGGAACATCCTGTAAATACTGACACTGACTCAGGAACATCCTGTAAATGCTGACACTAACTGAGCAACAACCTGTAAATACTGACACTCACTCAAGAATAACCTGTAAATACTTTCACTCACTCACGAACAACCTGTAAATACTGACACTCACTTAAGAATAACATGCAAACACTGACACTCACCCAGGAACAACCTGTAAATACTGACACTCACTCAAGAATAACCTGTAAATACTGACACTCACCCAGGAGTATACTGTAAATACTGAAACTCACCCAGGAACAGCGTGAAAATACTAACAGTCACTCAAGAACATCGTGTAAATACTGACACTCACTCAGGAACAACCTGCAAATACTGACACTCATACAAGAACTTTCCGTTAATGCTGACAATCTCTCGGGAAAACCCTGCAAATACTGACACTCACCCAGGAACAACCTGCAAATACTGACACTCATCGAGGGTCCGACACGAAATATTGAAACTCACTCGCGAACATCCATTAAATACCAAAACTCACACAAGAACATCCTGTAAATATTGACACTCACTCAGGAACATTCTGTAAATACTGACACTCACTCGGGAACATCCTGTAAATAGAGACACTCACTCAGGAACATCCTGTAAATAATGACACTCACTCAAGAAAAACCTGTAAACACTGACACTCACTCAAGAATAACCTGTAAATACTGATACTGAAACTCACCCAGGAACAGCGTGAAAATACTGACCCTCACCCAGGAACATCCTGTAAATACTGACACTGACTCAGGAACATCCTGTAAATGCTGACACGAACTGAGGAACAACCTGTAAATACTGACACTCACTCAAGAATAACCTGTAAATACTTTCACTCACTCACGAACAACCTGTAAATACTGACACTCACTTAAGAATAACATGTAAACACTGACACTCACCCAGGAACAACCTGTAAATACTGACACTCACTCAAGAATAACCTGTAAATACTGACACTCACACAGGAGTATACTGTAAATACTGAAACTCACCCAGGAACAGCGTGAAAATACTAACAGTCACTCAAGAACATCGTGTAAATACTGACACTCATTCAGGAAAATCCTGTAAATACTGACACTCAC
Source organism: Heptranchias perlo (assembly GCF_035084215.1). Lineage (NCBI taxonomy): Eukaryota > Metazoa > Chordata > Chondrichthyes > Hexanchiformes > Hexanchidae > Heptranchias > Heptranchias perlo. The sequence continues at coordinate 22,024,293 of NC_090370.1, forward strand.
TCAGGAACATCCTGTAAATATTGACACTCACCCAGGAACATCCTGTAAATACTTTCACTCACTCACGAACAACCTGTAAATACTGACACTCACTTAAGAATAACATGTAAACACTGACACTCACCCAGGAACAACCTGTAAATACTGACACTCACTCAAGAATAAACTGTAAATACTGACACTCACCCAGGAACATCCTGTAAATACTGACACTGACTCAGGAACATCCTGTAAATGCTGACACTCACCCAGGAACATCCTGTAAATACTGAAACTAACTGAGCAACAACCTGTAAATATTGACACTAACTGAGGAACATCCTGTAAATACTGACACTCATTCAGGAACATCCTGTAAATACTGACACTCATTCCGGAACATCCTGTAAATACTAACTCTCACCCAGGAACATCCTGGAAATACTGACACTCACTCAGGAACATCCTGTAAATACTGACACTCAATCAAGAATAACCTGTAAATACTGACATTCACTCAGCAACATCCTGTAAATGCTGACACTCACTCAGGAACATCCTGTTAATGCTGACACGAACTAAGGAACAACCTGTAAATACTGACACTCACTATAGAACAACCTGTAAACACTAACAATCACTCATGAATAAGCTGTAAATACTGACACTCACTCAAGAACATCCTGTAAATTCCGACACTCACTCAGGAACATCCTGTAAATGCTGACACGAACTAAGGAACAACCTGTAAATACTGACACTCACTATAGAACAACCTGTAAACACTGACAATCACTCATGAATAAGCTGTAAATCAAGAATAACCTGTAAATACTGACATTCACTCAGCAACATCCTGTAAATACTAACACTCACCCAGGAACATCCTGTAAATACTGACACTCACTCAGGAACATCCTGTAAATGCTGACACTAACTGAGCAACAACCTGTAAATACTGACACTCACTCAAAAATAACCTGTAAACACTGACACTCACTCACGAACAACCTGTAAATACTGACACTCACTTAAGAATAACATGTAAACACTGACACTCACCCAGGAGTATACTGTAAATACTGAAACTCACCCAGGAACATCCTGTAAATATTGACACTCACCCAGGAACATCCTGTAAATACTTTCACTCACTCACGAACAACCTGTAAATACTGACACTCACTTAAGAATAACATGTAAACACTGACACTCACCCAGGAACATCCTGTAAATATTGACACTCACCCAGGAACATCCTGTAAATACTTTCACTCACTCACGAACAACCTGTAAATACTGACACTCACTTAAGAATAACATGTAAACACTGACACTCACCCAGGAACATCCTGTAAATACTGACACTCACTCAAGAATAAACTTTAAATACTGACACTCACCCAGGAACATCCTGTAAATACTGACACTGACTCAGGAACATCCTGTAAATGCTGACACTCACCCAGGAACATCCTGTAAATACTGATACTAACTGAGCAACAACCTGTAAATACTGACACTAACTGAGGAACATCCTGTAAATACTGACACTCATTCAGGAACATCCTGTAAATACTGACACTCATTCCGGAACATCCTGTAAATACTAACTCTCACCCAGGAACATCCTGGAAATACTGACACTCACTCAGGAACATCCTGTAAATACTGACACACAATCAAGAATAACCTGTAAATACTGACATTCACTCAGCAACATCCTGTAAATGCGGACACTCACTCAGGAACATCCTGTAAATGCTGACACGAACTAAGGAACAACCTGTAAATACTGACACTCACTATAGAACAACCTGTAAACACTAACAATCACTCATGAATAAGCTGTAAATACTGACACTCACTCAAGAACATCCTGTAAATTCCGACACTCACTCAGGAACATCCTGTAAATGCTGACACGAACTAAGGAACAACCTGTAAATACTGACACTCACTATAGAACAACCTGTAAACACTGACAATCACTCACACTGACAATCACTCATGAATAAGCTGTAAATCAAGAATAACCTGTAAATACTGACATTCACTCAGCAACATCCTGTAAATACTAACACTCACCCAGGAACATCCTGTAAATACTGACACTCACACAGGAACATCCTATAAATGCTGACACTAACTGAGCAACAACCTGTAAATACTGACACTCACTCAAAAATAACGTGTAAACACTGACACTCACTCACGAATAACCTGTAAATACTGACACTCACTCAGGAATAACATGTAAACACTGACACTCACTCACGAATAATCTGTAAATACTGACACTCACTCAAGAATAACCTTTAAATACTGACACTCACTCACGAATGACCTGTAAATACTGACACTCACTCAAGAATAACATGTAAACACTGACACTCACCAAGGAACAACCTGTAAATACTAACATTCACTCAGTAAAATCCTGTAAATACGGACACTCACTCAGGAACAACCTGTGAATACTAACACTCAATCAGAAACATCCTGTAATTACTGACACTCACTCAGGAACATCCTGTAAATGGACACACTCACTCAGGAACATCCTGTAAATACTGCCACTCACTCAGGAACATCCTGTAAATGGAGACACTCACTCAGGAACATCCTGTAAATACTGCCACTCACTCAGGAACATCCTGTAAATGCTGACACTCACTCAGGAACATCCTGTAAATGCTGACACGAACTAAGGAACAACCTGTAAATACAGACACTCACTATAGAACAACCTGTAAACACTGACAATCACTCATGAATAAGCTGTAAATACTGACACTCACTCAAGAACATCCTGTAAATTCTGACACTCACTCAGGAACAACCTGTAAATACTGACACGCACTATAGAACAACCTGTAAACACTGACAATCACTCATGAATCAGCTGTAAATACTGAAACTCACTCAAGAATAACCTGTGAATACTGACACTCACCCAGGAGTATCCTGTAAATACTGACACTCATCCAGGAACAGACTGAAAATACTAACACTCACTCAAGAACATCCTGTAAATACTGACACTCACCCTGGAACATCCTGCAAATACTGACACTCACCCAGTTACATCATGTGAATTCTGACACGCACCTTGTAACTTCCTGTAAATACTCACACTCACTCAGGAACACACTGTCAATAATGACACTCACTCAGGAATATCCTGTAATTACTGACACTCACTCAGGAACATCCTGTAAATACTGACACTCACACGGGAACATCCTGTAATTACTGACACTCACTCAAGAATAACCTGTAAATACTGACACCCACTCAAGAATAACCTGTAAACACTGACATTCCCTCAAGAATAACCTCTAAATACTGACACTTACTCGAGAATAACCTGCAAATACTGACACTCACCCAGGAGTATCCTTTAAATACTGACACTCACCAAGGAACATCCTGCAAATACTGACACTCACACAGGTACTTCGTGTAAATACTGACACGCACCTCGGAACTTCCTCTGAATACGCACACTCACTCAGGAACACCCTGTCAATACTGACACTCACTCAGGAACACCCTGTAAATACTGACACTCACTCAGGAACAACCTGTAAATCCTGACACTCACTCAGGAACATCCTGTAAGTAATGACACTCAATCAGGAGCATCCTGTAAGTAATGACACTCACTCAGGAACATGCTGTTAATACTGACACTCACTCAGGAATATCCTGTAAATACTGACACTCACTCACGAATAACCTGTAAATACTGACACTCACTCAGGAACATCCTGTAAATCCTGACACTCACTCAGGAACATCCTGTAAGTAATGACACTCACTCAGGAACATCCTGCAAGTAATGACACTCAATCAGGAACATGCTGTTAATACTGACACTCACTCAGGAACATCCTGCAAGTAATGACACTCAATCAGGAACATGCTGTTAATACTGACACTCACTCAGGAATATCCTGTTGAATACTGACAATTACCAAGGAATATTTTATCATTAGTGACATTCACTCAGGAACATTCTGTATATACTGAAACTCACTCAGGACCAACCTGTAGATACTGACACTCACCCAGGAGTATCCTGTAAATACTGAAACTCACCCAGGAACAGCGTGAAAATACTGACCCTCACCCAGGAACATCCTGTAAATACTGACACTGACTCAGGAACATCCTGTAAATGCTGACACTAACTGAGCAACAACCTGTAAATACTGACACTCACTCAAGAATAACCTGTAAATACTTTCACTCACTCACGAACAACCTGTAAATACTGACACTCACTTAAGAATAACATGTAAACACTGACACTCACCCAGGAACAACCTGTAAATACTGACACTCACTCAAGAATAACCTGTAAATACTGACACTCACCCAGGAGTATACTGTAAATACTGAAACTCACCCAGGAACAGCGTGAAAATACTAACAGTCACTCAAGAACATCGTGTAAATACTGACACTCATTCAGGAAAATCCTGTAAATACTGACACTCACTCAGGAACATCCTGTAAATATTGACACTCACCCAGGAACATCCTGTAAATACTTTCACTCACTCACGAACAACCTGTAAATACTGACACTCACTTAAGAATAACATGTAAACACTGACACTCACCCAGGAACAACCTGTAAATACTGACACTCACTCAAGAATAAACTGTAAATACTGACACTCACCCAGGAACATCCTGTAAATACTGACACTGACTCAGGAACATCCTGTAAATGCTGACACTCACCCAGGAACATCCTGTAAATACTGAAACTAACTGAGCAACAACCTGTAAATATTGACACTAACTGAGGAACATCCTGTAAATACTGACACTCATTCAGGAACATCCTGTAAATACTGACACTCAATCAAGAATAACCTGTAAATACTGACATTCACTCAGCAACATCCTGTAAATGCTGACACTCACTCAGGAACATCCTGTTAATGCTGACACGAACTAAGGAACAACCTGTAAATACTGACACTCACTATAGAACAACCTGTAAACACTAACAATCACTCATGAATAAGCTGTAAGTACTGACACTCACTGAAGAACATCCTGCAAATTCCGACACTCACTCAGGAACATACTGTAAATACTGACACTCATTCCGGAACATCCTGTAAATACTAACTCTCACCCAGGAACATCCTGGAAATACTGACACTCACTCAGGAACATCCTGTAAATACTGACACTCAATCAAGAATAACCTGTAAATACTGACATTCACTCAGCAACATCCTGTAAATGCTGACACTCACTCAGGAACATCCTGTTAATGCTGACACGAACTAAGGAACAACCTGTAAATACTGACACTCACTATAGAACAACCTGTAAACACTAACAATCACTCATGAATAAGCTGTAAGTACTGACACTCACTGAAGAACATCCTGTAAATTCCGACACTCACTCAGGAACATCCTGTAAATGCTGACACGAACTAAGGAACAACCTGTAAATACTGACACTCACTATAGAACAACCTGTAAACACTGACAATCACTCATGAATAAGCTGTAAATCAAGAATAACCTGTAAATACTGACATTCACTCAGCAACATCCTGTAAATACTAACACTCACCCAGGAACATCCTGTAAATGCTGACACTAAATGAGCAACAACCTGTAAATACTGACACTCACTCAGCAACATCCTGTAAATACTGACACTCACTCAGGAACATCCTGTAAATGCTGACACTAAATGAGCAACAACCTGTAAATACTGACACTCACTCAAAAATAACCTGTAAACACTGACACTCACTCACGAACAACCTGTAAATACTGACACTCACTTAAGAATAACATGTAAACACTGACACTCACCCAGGAACAACCTGTAAATACTGACACTCACTCAAGAATAACCTGTAAATACTGACACTCACCCAGGAGTATACTGCAAATACTGAAACTCACCCAGGAACAGCGTGAAAATACTAACAGTCACTCAAGAACATCGTGTAAATACTGACACTCATTCAGGAAAATCCTGTAAATACTGACACTCACTCAGGAACATCCTGTAAATATTGACACTCACCCAGGAACATCCTGTAAATACTGACACTCACTTAAGAATAACATGTAAACACTGACACTCACCCAGGAACAACCTGTAAATACTGACACTCACTCAAGAATAAACTGTAAATACTGACACTCACCCAGGAACATCCTGTAAATACTGACACTGACTCAGGAACATCCTGTAAATGCTGACACTCACCCAGGAACATCCTGTAAATACTGAAACTAACTGAGCAACAACCTGTAAATATTGACACTAACTGAGGAACATCCTGTAAATACTGACACTCATTCAGGAACATCCTGTAAATACTGACACTCATTCCGGAACATCCTGTAAATACTAACTCTCACCCAGGAACATCCTGGAAATACTGACACTCACTCAGGAACATCCTTTAAATACTGACACTCAATCAAGAATAACCTGTAAATACTGACATTCACTCAGCAACATCCTGTAAATGCTGACACTCACTCAGGAACATCCTGTTAATGCTGACACGAACTAAGGAACAACCTGTAAATACTGACACTCACTATAGAACAACCTGTAAACACTAACAATCACTCATGAACAAGCTGTAAATACTGACACTCACTCAAGAACACCCTGTAAATTCCGACACTCACTCAGGAACATCCTGTAAATGCTGACACGAACTAAGGATCAACCTGTAAATACTGACACTCACTATAGAACAACCTGTAAACACTGACAATCACTCACACTGACAATCACTCATGAATAAGCTGTAAATCAAGAATAACCTGTAAATACTGACATTCACTCAGCAACATCCTGTAAATACTAACACTCACCCAGGAACATCCTGTAAATACTGACACTCACTCAGGAACATCCTGTAAATGCTGACACTAACTGAGCAACAACCTGTAAATACTGACACTCACTCAAAAATAACCTGCAAACACTGACACTCACTCACGAATAATCTGTAAATACTGACACTCACTCAAGAATAACCTTTAAATACTGACACTCACTCACGAATGACCTGTAAATACTGACACTCACTCAAGAATAACATGTAAACACTGACACTCACCAAGGAACAACCTGTAAATACTAACATTCACTCAGTAAAATCCTGTAAATACGGACACTCACTCAGGAACAACCTGTGAATACTAACACTCAATCAGAAACATCCTGTAATTACTGACACTCACTCAGGAACATCCTGTAAATGGAGACACTCACTCAGGAACATCCTGTAAATACTGCCACTCACTCAGCAACATCCTGTAAATGCGGACACTCACTCAGGAACATCCTGTAAATGCTGACACGAACGAAGGAACAACCTGTAAATACTGACACTCACTATAGAACAACCTGTAAGCACTAACAATCACTCATGAATAAGCTGTAAATACTGACACTCACTCAAGAACATCCTGTAAATTCCGACACTCACTCAGGAACATCCTGTAAATGCTGACACGAACTAAGGAACAACCTGTAAATACTGACACTCACTATAGAACAACCTGTAAACACTGACAATCACTCATGAATAAGCTGTAAATACTGACACTCACTCAAGAACATCCTGTAAATTCTGACACTCACTCAGGAATATCCTGTAAATACTGACACTCATCGAGGATCCCACACGAAATATTGAAACTCACTCACGAACATCCATTAAATACCAAAACTCACACGAGAACATCCTGTAAACACTGACACTCACTCAGGAACATTCTGTAATTACTGACACTCACTCAGGAACATCCTGTAAATACTGACACTCACACGGGAACATCCTGTAATTACTGACACTCACTCAAGAATAACCTGTAAATACTGACACCCACTCAAGAATAACCTGTAAACACTGACATTCACTCAAGAATAACCTCTAAATACTGACACTTACTCGAGAATAACCTGCAAATACTGACACTCACCCAGGAGTATCTTTTAAATACTGACACTCACCAAGGAACATCCTGCAAATACTGACACTCACACAGGTACTTCGTGTAAATACTGACACGCACCTCGGAACTTCCTCTGAATACTCACACTCACTCAGGAACACCCTGTAAATACTGACACTCACTCAGGAACACCCTGTAAATACTGACACTCACTCAGGAACAACCTGTAAATCCTGACACTCACTCAGGAACATCCTGTAAGTAATGACACTCACTCAGGAGCATCCTGTAAGTAATGACACTCACTCAGGAACATGCTGTTAATACTGACACTCACTCAGCAATATCCTGTAAATACTGACACTCACTCACGAATAACCTGTAAATACTGACACTCACTCAGGAACATCCTGTAAATCCTGACACTCACTCAGGAACATCCTGTAAGTAATGACACTCACTCAGGAACATCCTGCAAGTAATGACACTCAATCAGGAACATGCTGTTAATACTGACACTCACTCAGGAATATCCTGTTGAATACTGACAATTACCAAGGAATATTTTATCATTAGTGACATTCACTCAGGATCATTCTGTATATACTGAAACTCACTCAGGACCAACCTGCAGATACTGACACTCACTCATAAACATCCTGTGACTAATGACGCACATTCAGGAACAAACTTTAAATACTGAAACTTATTCAGAAACAACCTCTAAATGCTGACACGAATACAAGAACTATCCGTCAATACTGACACTCTCTCGGGAAAAACCTGTAAATACTGACACTGACCCAGGATCCAACGCGAAATATTGCAACTCACTCCCGAATATCCATTAAATACCAACACTCACTCAGGAACATTCTGTCATTACTGACACTCACTCAGGAACATCCTGTTAATACTGACACTCACTCAAGAATAACCTGTAAATACTGACACTCACTCAAGAATAACCTGTAAATACTGACACTCACCCAGGAATATCCTGTAAATACTGAAACTCACCCAGGAACAGCGTGAAAATACTAACAGTCACTCAGGAACATCCTGTAAATACTGACACTCACTCAGGAACATCCTGTAAGTAATGACATTCACTCAGGAACATGCTGCAAATACTCACACTTACTCAGGTATGTCCTGTTAATAATGACAATCACTCAGGAACATCCTGGAAATACAGACACTCATTCAGGTACATCCTGGAAGTAATGACACTCAATCAAAAACATCCTGTAAATACTGCCAATTACCCAGGAATATTCTATATTTAGAAACATTCAATCAGGAACATCCTGTAGAAACTGACACTCACTCAGAAACATCCTGTGAAAACTGTCACACATTCAGGAGCAAATTTTAAGTAGAGCAACCCTTTCAGGAGCAACCTCTAAATGCTGGCACTCATACAAGAACAATCCTTCAATACTGACACTCTCTCGGGAAAACCCTGTAATTACTGACACTCACCCAGGAACACGTATAAATACTGACAATGACCCAGGAATGATCTATAAATAATGACACGCACTCAGGAATATCCTGTAAATACTGACACTCATCGAGGATCCCACACGAAATATTGAAACTCACTCACGAACATCCATTAAAAACCAAAACTCAAACAAGAACATCCTGTAAATACTGACACTCACTCAGGAACATCCTGTAAATACCGACACTCACTCAGGAACATTCCGTAAATACTGACACTCACTCAAGAATAACCTGTAAATACTGACACTCACTCAAGAAAAACCTGTAAACACTGACACTCACTCAAGAATAACATGTAAATACTGACACTCACTCAAGAATAACCTGTAAATACTGACACTCACCCAGGAATATACTTTAAATACTGAAACTCACCCAGGAACAGCGTGAAAATACTAACAGTCACTCAAGAACATCCTGTAAATAATGACACTCATTCAGGAACATCCTGTAAATACTGACACTCACTCAGGAACATCCTGTAAATACTGACACTCACTCAGGAACATCCTGTAAATACTGACACCCACCAGATACATCTTGTAAGTACTGACGCTCAATCAGGAACATCCTGTAAATACTGACACTCACCCAGGAACATCGTGTAAATATTGACAATGATCCAGGAATAACCTGTAAATACTGACAATCAATCAGGGACATCCTGTAATTACTGAAAATGACCCAAGAATAATCTGTAAATACTGACCCACCAAGGAACAACCTGTAAATACTGACACTCACCCAGGAGTATCCTGTAAATACTGAAACTCACCCAGGAACAGCGTGAAAATACTGACGCTCACCCAGGAACATCCTGTAAATACTGACACTAACTGAGGAACAACCTGTAAATACTGACACTCACTCAAGAATAACCTGTAAATACTTTCACTCACTCACGAATAAGCTGTAAATACTGACACTCACATAAGAATAACATGTAAACACTGACACTCACCCAGGAACAACCTGTAAATACTGACACTCACTCAAGAATAACCTTTAAAAACTGACACTCACCCAGGAGTATACTGTAAATACTGAAACTCACCCAGGAACAGCGTGAAAATACTAACAGTCACTCAAGAACATCGTGTAAATACTGACACTCACTCAGGAACATCCTGTAAATACGGACACTCACTCAGGAACAACCTGTAAATACTGACACTCACTCCGGAACATCGTGTAATTACTGACATTCACCCAGGAACATCCTGTAAATACGGACACTCACTCACGAACAACCTGTAAATACTGACACTAACTGAGCAACAACCTGTAAATACTGACACTAACTGAGGAACATCCTGTAAATACTGACACTCACCCAGGAACATCCTGTAAATACTGACACTCACTCAGGAACAACCTGTAAATACTGACACTAACTGAGCAACAACCTGTAAATACTGACACTAACTGAGGAACATCCTGTAAATACTGACACTCACTCAGGAACATCCTGTAAATACTGACACTCATCCAGGAACATCCTGTAAATACTGATACTGACTCAGGAACATCCTGTAAATACTGACACTGACTCAGGAACAACCTGTAAATACTGATGCTAACTGAGCAACAACCTGTAAATACTGACACTAACTGAGGAACATCCTGTAAATACTGACACTCATCCAGGAACATCCTGTAAATGCTGACACTCACCCAGGAACATCGTGTAAATACTGACACACACTCAGGAACATCCTGTAAATACTGACACTCACCCAGGAACATCCTGTAAATACTGACACTGACTCAGGAACAACCTGTAAATACTGATGCTAACTGAGCAACAACCTGTAAATACTGACACTAACTGAGGAACATCCTGTAAATACTGACACTCACTCAAGAATAACCTGTAAATACTTACACTCACTCACGAATAAGCTGTAAATACTGACGCTCATTCAGGAACATCCTGTAAATACTGACACGCACTCAAGAATAACATGTAAACACTGGCACTCACCCAGGTACAACCTGTAAATACTGACACTCACTCAGGAACAACCTGTAAATACTGACACTCACTCCGGAACATCCTGTAATTGCTGACACTCACCCAGGAACATCCAGTAAATACTGACACTCACTCAGGAACATCCTGTAAATACTGACACTCACCCAGGAACATCCTGTAAATACTGACACTCACCCAGGAACATCCAGTAAATACTGACACTCACTCAGGAACATCCTGTAAATACTGACACTCACCCAGGAACAACCTGTAAATACTGACACTCACTCCGGAACATCCTTTAATTGCTGACACTCACCCAGGAACATCCAGTAAATACTGACACTCACTCAGGAACATCCTGTAAATGCTGACACTAACTGAGGAACAACCTGTAAATACTGATACTCACACAGGAACACCGTATAAATACTGACAATGACCCAGGAATGAACTATAATTAATGACACTCAGTCAGGAACATTCTGCAAATACTGACACTCACTCAGGAACATCCTGTAAATACTGAAACTCACACAGGAACTTTCTGTAATTACTGATACTCACTCAGGTACTTCGTGTAAATACTGACATGCACCTTGGAACTTCCTGTGAATACTCACACTCACTCAAGAACACCCTGTCAATACTGACATTCACTCAGGAACATCGTGTAAATTCTGACACTCACACAGGAACACCGTATAAATACTGACAATGGCCAAGGAATTATCCATAAATAATGACACTCAATCAGGAATATCCTGTAAACACTGACACACATCGAGGATCCGACAAGAAATATTGAAACTCACTCACGAACATCCATTAAATACCAAAACTCACACAAGAACATCCTGTAAATACTGACACTCACCCAGGAACATCCTTTAAATACTGACACTCACTCAGCAACATCCTGTAAATGCTGCCACTCACCCAGGAACTTCCTGTAAATACTGACACTCATTCAGGAACATCCTGTAAATACTGACACTCATTCCGGAACATCCTGTAAATACTGACTCTCACCCAGGAACATCCTGGAAATACTGACGCTCATTCAGGAACATCCTGTAAATACTGACATTCACTCAGCAACATCCTGTAAATACTAACACTCACCCAGGAACATCCTGTAAATACTGACACTAACTGAGCAACAACCTGTAAATACTGACACTCACTCAAGAATAACCTGTAAATACTGACACTCACCCAGGAACAGCGTGAAAATACTGACACTCACCCAGGAACATCCTGTAAATACTGACACTGACTCAGGAACATCCTGTAAATGCTGACACTAACTGAGGAACAACCTGTAAATACTGACACTCACTCAAGAATAACCTGTAAATACTTTCACTCACTCACGAATAAGCTGTAAATACTGACACTCACTTAAGAATAACATGTAAACACTGACACTCACCCAGGAACAACCTGTAAATACTGACATTCACTCACGAATGACCTGTAAATACTGACACTCACTCAAGAATAACATGTAAACACTGACACTCACCAAGGAACAACCTGTAAATACTAACATTCACTCAGTAAAATCCTGTAAATACGGACACTCACTCAGGAACAACCTGTGAATACTAACACTCAATCAGAAACATCCTGTAATTACTGACACTCACCGAGGAACATCCTGTAAATACTGACACTCACTCAGGAACATCCTGTAAATGCTGACACGAACTAAGGAACAACCTGTAAATACTGACACTCACTATAGAACAACCTGTAAACACTGACAATCACTCATGAATAAGCTGTAAATACTGACACTCACTCAAGAACATCCTGTAAATTCTGACACTCACTCAGGAACATCCTGTAAATGCTGACACGAACTAAGGAACAACCTGTAAATACTGACACTCACTATAGAACAACCTGTAAACACTGACAATCACTCATGAATAAGCTGTAAATACTGAAACTCACTCAAGAATAACCTGTAAATACTGACACTCACCCAGGAGTATCCTGTAAATACTGACACCCATCCAGGAGTATCCTGTAAATACTGACACTCATCCAGGAACAGCCTGAAAATACTAACACTCACTCAAGAACATCCTGTAAATACTGACACTCACCCTGGAACATCCTGCAAATACTGACACTCACCCAGGTACATCATGTAAATTCTGACACGCACCTAGTAACTTCCTGTAAATACTCACACTCACTCAGGAACACCCTGTCAATACTGACACTCATTCAGGAACATTGTGTAAATTCTGACACTCACTCAGGAACAACCTGCAAAAACGAACACTGACCCAAGATCACTTCCGTAAATACTGTCACTCATCCGGTAACATCGTGTAAATACTGACACTCACTCAGGAGCATCCTTTAAATACTGACACTCACTCAGAAACAACCGAGAATTACTGACACACATTCAGGAACATCCTGTAAATACTGACACTCACTCAGGAACATCCTGTAAATACGGACACTCACTCAGGAACAACCTGTAAATACTGACACTCACTCCGGAACATCCTGTAATTACTGACATTCACCCAGGAACATCCTGTAAATACTGACACTCACCCAGGAACATCCTGTAAATATTGACACTGACTCAGGAACATCCTGTAAATACTGATACTAACTGAGCAACAACCTGTAAATACTGACACTCATTGAGGAACATCCTGTAAATGCTGACACTCACCCAGGAACATCCTGTTAATACTGACACTCATTCAGGAACATCCTGTAAATACTGACACTCACTCAAGAATAACCTGTAAATACTTACACTCACTCACGAATAAGCTGTAAATACTGACGCTCATTCAGGAACATCCTGTAAATACTGACACTCACTCAAGAATAACCTGTAAATACTGACACCCACTCAAGAATAACCTGTAAACACTGACATTCACTCAAGAATAACCTCTAAATACTGACACTTACTCGAGAATAACCTGCAAATACTGACACTCACCCAGGAGTATCCTTTAAATACTGACACTCACCAAGGAACATCCTGCAAATACTGACACTCACACAGGTACTTCGTGTAAATACTGACACGCACCTCGGAACTTCCTCTGAATACTCAGACTCACTCAGGAACACCCTGTCAATACTGACACTCACTCAGGAACACCCTGTAAATACTGACACTCACTCAGGAACACCCTGTAAATACTGACACTCACTCAGGAACATCCTGTAAGTAATGACACTCACTCAGGAACATGCTGTTAATACTGACACTCACTCAGGAATATCCTGTAAATACTGACACTCACTCACGAATAACCTGTAAATACTGACAATTACCGAGGAATATTTTATCATTAGTGACATTCACTCAGGAACATTCTGTATATACTGAAACTCACTCAGGACCAACCTGTCGATACTGACACTCACTCAGAAACATCCTGTGAATAATGACACACATTCAGGAACAAACTTTAAATACTGAAACTTATTCAGAAACAACCTCTAAATACTGACACGAATATAAGAACTATCCGTCAATACTGACACTCTCTCGGGAAAAACCTGTAAATACTGACACTGACCCAGGATCCAACGCGAAATTTGGCAACTCACTCCCGAATATCCATTAAATACCAACACTCACTCAGTAACATTCTGGAAATACTAACACTCACTCAGGAACATCCTGTTAATACTGACACTCACTCAAGAATAACCTGTAAATACTGACACTCACTCAAGAAAAACCTGTAAACACTGACACTCACTCAAGAATAACATGTAAATACTGACACTCACTCAAGAATAACCTGTAAATACTGACACTCACCCAGGAATATCCTGTAAATACTGAAACTCACCCAGGAACAGCGTGAAAATACTAACAGTCACTCAGGAACATCCTGTAAATACTGACACTCACTCAGGAACATCCTGTAAGTAATGACATTCACTCAGGAACATGCTGCAAATACTCACACTTACTCAGGTATGTCCTGTTAATAATGACAATCACTCAGGAACATCCTGGAAATACAGACACTCATTCAGGTACATCCTGGAAGTAATGACACTCAATCAAAAACATCCTGTAAATACTGCCAATTACCCAGGAATATTCTATATTTAGAAACATTCAATCAGGAACATCCTGTAGAAACTGACACTCACTCAGAAACATCCTGTGAAAACTGTCACACATTCAGGAGCAAACTTTAAGTAGAGCAACCCTTTCAGGAGCAACCTCTAAATGCTGGCACTCATACAAGAACAATCCTTCAATATTGACACTCTCTCGGGAAAACCCTGTAAATACTGACACTCACCCAGGAACACGTATAAATACTGACAATGACCCAGGAATGATCTATAAATAATGACACGCACTCAGGAATATCCTGTAAATACTGACACTCATCGAGGATCCCACACGAAATATTGAAACTCACTCACGAACATCCATTAAATACCAAAACTCAAACAAGAACATCCTGTAAATACTGACACTCACTCAGGAACATCCTGTAAATACCGACACTCACTCAGGAACATTCCGTAAATACTGACACTCACTCAAGAAAAACCTGTAAACACTGACACTCAGTCAAGAATAACATGTAAATACTGACACTCACTCAAGAATAACCTGTAAATACTGACACTCACCCAGGAATATACTTTAAATACTGAAACTCACCCAGGAACAGCGTGAAAATACTAACAGTCACTCAAGAACATCCTGTAAATAATGACACTCATTCAGGAACATCCTGTAAATACTGACACTCACTCAGGAACATCCTGTAAATACTGACACTCACTCAGGAACATCCTGTAAATACTGACACCCACCAGATACATCTTGTAAGTACTGACGCTCAATCAGGAACATCCTGTAAATACTGACACTCAACCAGGAACATCGTGTAAATATTGACAATGATCCAGGAATAACCTGTAAATACTGACAATCAATCAGGGACATCCTGTAATTACTGAAAATGAACCAAGAATAATCTGTAAATACTGACCCACCAAGGAACAACCTGTAAATACTGACTCTGTCCCAGGAATATTCTGAAAATACTCACACTCACTCAGAAACATTCTGTAAATGCTGACACATATTCAGGAACATCCTTGAAACACTTGCACTCACTCAGGAACAACCTCGAAATGCCGACACTCATACAAGAACGTTCCGTTAATGCTGACAATCTCTCGGGAAAACCCTGCAAATACTGACACTCACCCAGGAACAACCTGTAAATACTGACACTCATCGAGGGTCCGACACGAAATATTGAAACTCCCTCGCGAACATCCATTAAATACCAAAACTCACACAAGAACATCCTGTAAATATTGACACTCACTCAGGAACATTCTGTAAATACTGACACTCACTCGGGAACATCCTGTAAATAGAGACACTCACTCAGGAACATCCTGTAAATACTGACACTCACTCAAGAAAAACCTGTAATCACTGACACTCGCTCAAGAATAACATGTAAATACTGACACTCACTCAAGAATAACCTGTAAATACTGACACTCACCCAGTAGTATCCTGTAAATACTGAAACTCACCCAGGAACAGCGTGAAAATACTGACACTCACCCAGGAACATCCTGTAAATACTGACACTGACTCAGGAACATCCTGTAAATGCTGACACTAACTGAGGAACAACCTGTAAATACTGACACTCACTCAAGATTAACCTGTAAATACTTTCACTCACTCACGAATAATCTGTAAATACTGACACTCAATTAAGAATAACATGTAAACAATGACACTCACCCAGGAACAACCTGTAACTACTGACACTCACTCAAGAATAACATTTAAAAACTGACACTCACCCAGGAGTATACTGTAAATACTGAAACTCACCCAGGAACAGCGTGAAAATACTAACAGTCACTCAAGAACATCGTGTAAATACTGACACTCATTCAGGAACATCCTGTAAATACTGACACTCATTCAGGAACATCCTGTAAATACTGACACTCACTCAGGAACATCCTGTAATTACTGACACTCATTCAGGAACATCCTGTAAATACTGACACTCACTCAGGAACATCCTGTAATTACTGACATTCACCCAGGAACATCCTGTAAATACTGACACTCACTCAGGAACAACCTGTAAATACTGACATTCACCCAGGAACATCCTGTAAATACTGACACTCACTCAGGAACATCCTGTAAATACTGACACTCACCCAGGAACATCCTGTAAATACTGACACTGACTCAGGAACATCCTGTAAATACTGATACTAACTGAGCAACAACCTGTAAATACTGACACTAACTGAGGAACATCCTGCAAATACTGACACTCATTCAGGAACAACCTGTAAATACTGACACTCATTCAGGAACATCCTGTAAATACTGACACTCACTCAAGAATAACCTGTAAATACTTACACTCACTCCCGAATAAGCTGTAAATACTGACGCTCATTCAGGAACATCCTGTAAATACTGACACTCACTCAAGAATAACATGTAAACACTGACACTCACCGAGGAACAACCTGTAAATACTGACACTCACTCAAGAATAACCTGTAAATACTGACACTCACTCCGGAACATCCTGTAATTGCTGACACTCACCCAGGAACATCCAGTAAATACTGACACTCACTCAAGAATAACCTTTAAATACTGACACTCACTCAGGAACATCCTGTAAATACTGACACTCACTCAGGAACATCCTGTAAATGCTGACACTAACTGAGGAACAACCTGTAAATACTGATACTCACACAGGAACACCGTATAAATACTGACAATGACCCAGGAATGAACTATAATTAATGACACTCAGTCAGGAACATTCTGTAAATACTGACACTCACTCAGGAACATCCTGTAAATACTGAAACTCACACAGGAACTTTCTGTAATTACTGATACTCAATCAGGTACTTCGTGTAAATACTGACATGCACCTTGGAACTTCCTGTGAAGACTCACACTCACTCAAGAACACCCTGTCAATACTGACATTCACTCAGGAACATCTTGTAAATTCTGACACTCACACAGGAACACCGTATCAATACTGACAATGGCCAAGGAATTATCCATAAATAATGACACTCACTCAGGAATATCCTGTAAACACTGACACACATCGAGGATCCGACAAGAAATATTGAAACTCACTCACGAACATCCATTAAATACCAAAACTCACACAAGAACATCCTGTCAATACTGACACTCACCCAGGAACATCCTGTAAATGCTGCCACTCACTCAGGAACATCCTGTAAATACTGACACTCATTCAGGAACATCCTGTAAATACTGACACTCATTCCGGAACATCCTGTAAATACTGACACTCACCCAGGAACATCCTGTAAATGCTGACACTCACTCAGGAACATCCTGTAAATACTGACACTCACTCAGGAACATCCTGTAAATGCTGACACTCACTCAGGAACATCCTGTAAATGCTGACACGAACTGAGCAACAACCTGTAAATACTGACACTCACTCAAGAATAACCTGTAAATACTGACACTCACTCACGAATGACCTGTAAATACTGACACTCACTCAAGAATAACATGTAAACACTGACACTCACCAAGGAACAACCTGTAAATACTAACATTCACTCAGTAAAATCCTGTAAATACGGACACTCACTCAGGAACAACCTGTGAATACTAACACTCAATCAGAAACATCCTGTAATTACTGACACTCACCGAGGAACATCCTGTAAATACTGACACGAATTAAGGAACATCCTGTAAATGCTGACACGAACTAAGGAACATCCTGTAAATGCTGACACTCACTCAGGAACATCCTGTAAATGCTGACACGAACTAAGGAACATCCTGTAAATGCTGACACTCACTCAGGAACATCCTGTAAATACTGCCACTCACTCAGGAACATCCTGTAAATGCTGACACTCACTCAGGAACATCCTGTAAATGCTGACACGAACTAAGGAACAACCTGTAAATACTGACACTCACTATAGAACAACCTGTAAACACTGACAATCACTCATGAATAAGCTGTAAATACTGACACTCACTCAAGAACATCCTGTAAATTCTGACACTCACTCAGGAACATCCTGTAAATGCTGACACGAACTAAGGAACAACCTGTAAATACTGACACTCACTATAGAACAACCTGTAAACACTGACAATCACTCATGAATAAGCTGTAAATACTGAAACTCACTCAAGAATAACCTGTAAATACTGACACTCACCCAGGAGTATCCTGTAAATACTGACACTCATCCAGGAACAGCCTGAAAATACTAACACTCACTCAAGAACATCATGTAAATACTGACACTCACCCTGGAACATCCTGCAAATACTGACACTCACCCAGGTACATCATGTAAATTCTGACACGCACCTAGTAACTTCATGTAAATACTCACACTCACTCAGGAACACCCTGTCAATACTGACACTCATTCAGGAACATTCTGTAAATTCTGACACTCACTCAGGAACACCGTATCAATACTGACAATGGCCAAGGAATTATCCATAAATAATGACACTCACTCAGGAATATCCTGTAAACACTGACACACATCGAGGATCCGACAAGAAATATTGAAACTCACTCACGAACATCCATTAAATACCAAAACTCACACAAGAACATCCTGTCAATACTGACACTCACCCAGGAACATCCTGTAAATGCTGCCACTCACTCAGGAACATCCTGTAAATACTGACACTCATTCAGGAACATCCTGTAAATACTGACACTCATTCCGGAACATCCTGTAAATACTGACACTCACCCAGGAACATCCTGTAAATGCTGACACTCACTCAGGAACATCCTGTAAATACTGACACTCACTCAGGAACATCCTGTAAATGCTGACACTCACTCAGGAACATCCTGTAAATGCTGACACGAACTGAGCAACAACCTGTAAATACTGACACTCACTCAAGAATAACCTGTAAATACTGACACTCACTCACGAATGACCTGTAAATACTGACACTCACTCAAGAATAACATGTAAACACTGACACTCACCAAGGAACAACCTGTAAATACTAACATTCACTCAGTAAAATCCTGTAAATACGGACACTCACTCAGGAACAACCTGTGAATACTAACACTCAATCAGAAACATCCTGTAATTACTGACACTCACCGAGGAACATCCTGTAAATACTGACACGAATTAAGGAACATCCTGTAAATGCTGACACGAACTAAGGAACATCCTGTAAATGCTGACACTCACTCAGGAACATCCTGTAAATGCTGACACGAACTAAGGAACATCCTGTAAATGCTGACACTCACTCAGGAACATCCTGTAAATACTGCCACTCACTCAGGAACATCCTGTAAATGCTGACACTCACTCAGGAACATCCTGTAAATGCTGACACGAACTAAGGAACAACCTGTAAATACTGACACTCACTATAGAACAACCTGTAAACACTGACAATCACTCATGAATAAGCTGTAAATACTGACACTCACTCAAGAACATCCTGTAAATTCTGACACTCACTCAGGAACATCCTGTAAATGCTGACACGAACTAAGGAACAACCTGTAAATACTGACACTCACTATAGAACAACCTGTAAACACTGACAATCACTCATGAATAAGCTGTAAATACTGAAACTCACTCAAGAATAACCTGTAAATACTGACACTCACCCAGGAGTATCCTGTAAATACTGACACTCATCCAGGAACAGCCTGAAAATACTAACACTCACTCAAGAACATCATGTAAATACTGACACTCACCCTGGAACATCCTGCAAATACTGACACTCACCCAGGTAAATCATGTAAATTCTGACACGCACCTAGTAACTTCATGTAAATACTCACACTCACTCAGGAACACCCTGTCAATACTGACACTCATTCAGGAACATTCTGTAAATTCTGACACTCACTCAGGAACAACCTGCAAAAACGAACACTGACCCAAGATCACTTCCGTAAATACTGTCACTCATCCGGTAACGTCGTGTAAATACTGACACTCACTCAGGGGCATCCTTTAAATGCAGACACTCACTCAGAAACAACCTAGAATTAATGACACACATTCAGGAACATCCTGTAAATAAAAACACTCACCCAGGATCCTCCTCGAAATTTTGACACTCACTCACGAACATCCGTTAAATGCTGACACTAACACAAGAACATCCTCTGAATGCTGACACTCACTGAGGAACATTCTGTAGATACTGACACTCACTCAGAACATCCTATAAACACGAACGCTCACCCAGGAATCTCCTTTAAATACTCACACTCCCACAGCAACATTGTGTAATATTGACACTCACTCACGACCATTCTTTAAATACTGAGACTCACTCAGGAACATCCTGTAAATACTGCCACTCACTCAGGAACATCCTTTAAATAAAGACACTCACTCAGGATCATCCTCGAAATATTGACATTCACACAAGAACATCCTGTAAATACCGACACTTACTCAGGAACATCCTGTAAATACTGACTCTCACTCAGAAACATACTTTAAATACTGATACACATTCAGTTACATCCTGTAAATCCTGACACTCACTCAGGAACATCCTGGAAGTAATATCAATCACTCAGGAATATCCTGTAAACACAGACACTCATTCAGAGACATCGTGGAAGTAATGGCACTCACTCAGGAACATCATGTAAATAATGACAATGACTCAGGAATATTCTGTAGAAGTGACATTCACTCAGGAACATCCTGTAAATACTGACACTCACTCAGGAACACCTTTCAAATACTGACACTCACTCAGAAACGTCCTGTGAAAAATGACACTCACTCAGTAACATAATGTAAATAATGACAATGACCCAGGAATATTCTGTAAACAGTGACATTCACTCAGGAACATCCTGGAAATACTGACACTCACTCAGGAATATCCTGTAAACATTGACACTCAGTCGGGAACATCCTGTAAAACCTGACACTCACTCAGGAACATCCTGGAAGTATTGACACTCACTCAGGAACATCCTATAAATGCCGCCGCTCATCCAGGAAACTCCGTTAAATACTAACACTCATCAGCAACATTCTGTAAACACTGACACTGACTCAGCAACATCCTGTACGAAATGACAATGACCCAGGAATAATCTGTGAATATTGACACTAACCCAGGAACATCCTGTAAATGCTGACAATGACCAAGGAATAATCTGTAAATACTGTAACTCAATCAGGAACATCCTGTAAATACTGACACTCACCCAGGAACATCCTGTAAATACTGACACTCACCCAGGAACATCCTGTAAATACTGACACTCACTCAGGAACATCCTGTAAATACTGACACTCACCCAGGAACATCCTGTAAATACTGACACTCACTCAGGAACATCCTGTAAATACTGACACTCACTCAGGAACATCCTGTAAATACTGACACTCACCCAGGAACATCCTGTAAATACTGACACTCACTCAGGAACATCCTGTAAATACTGACACTCACCCAGGAACATCCTGTAAATACTGACACTCACCCAGGAACATCCTGTAAATACTGACACTCACCCAGGAACATCCTGTAAATACTGACATTCACTCAGGAACATCGTGTAAATGCTGACACTCACTCAGGAACATGCTGTAAATGAAGACACTCACTCAGGATCCTCCTCGAAGTATTGACGCTCACTCACGAACATCCTGTAAGTCCTGACACTCACACAAGAACGTACTGTAAATACTGTCACTCGCCCAGGAACATCCTGTAAATACTGACAATGACCCAGGAATGATCTGTGAATACTGACACTCACTGCGGAACATCCTGTACATACTGACACTCACTCAGGAACATCGTGTAAATATTGACACTCACTCAGGAATTAAAACTCCATATCGATATAGAGATTTACCAGGAGACCCGATAATGAAGCGTTCCATCCGGGAAACCGCATATAGATATAGAAACTTAACAGTGGACAATCGAATTGCATCTTCCATCCCAGAAACCCCGTATAGATATAAATAATTACCAGGAGACCCCGCAATTAAATCGTCCTTCCCAGAAACCCCTTATCGATATAGAGACTTAGCAGGAGACCATGTAATTACATCTACCATCCCAGAAGATCTTTATAAATTATAGAGAATTAGCAGGAGTTCCCGTAATTACATCTCCCATTCTGGAACCATACATGGATATAAAGATTTAGCAGGAGACCTCCACAATTACATCACCCATCCCAGAGACCGCTTAAAGATATAAAGACTTAAGAAGAGTGCCCATAATTACATCACCCATCCCGGAAACCCCATATCGATATAAAGACATGGCAGGAGACGCCTGTAATTACATCTAACATCCCAGAAACCCCACATAGATATGCAGAATTAGCAGCAGAACCCCGGAATTATATCTCCCATTCCAGAAACCCCATAGAGGTGCAGAGACTTACTTGGAGTCCCCGTAATTACATCTCCCATCCCGGAAAACCCATTCAGATATAGGGACATACCAAGAATTCCTGTAATTATAACACCCACCCTTGATACCCCATATAGATTTAGAGACTTCCAAGGAGACCAAGTTTCCATCCTGGAAACCATATTCAGATATAGACTTACCAGGGGATCCCTTAATTACATTTACAATCCTGGAACCCCCATATAGATATAATTTTTTAGCAGAAGACCTCCTTAATTACATCTCCCATCGCAGAAAGCTCATATAGATATAGAGACTGAAGAGGAGAGCCCAGAATTATACTTCCCAGCCCGGATAAATTATATTGATACAGAGACTTAGAAGGAGAACCCGTAATTACCTCGCATCCTGGAAACACATATAGATGTAGAGACTTACTAGGAGACCCCGTAATCACATCTCGCATCCTGGAAACACATGTAGATATAGAGACTTACCAGGAGACCCCGTAATTACATCTCCTTCTCAGAGATCCCATATAGATATAGAGACTTACCAGCAAGCATAGTGGTCACAATTTGCGTCCCGAAAACCCCATATACATATGCATGCTTCGCAGGAGCTCCAAGAGAAGTGAAGATGGGGCAGTAAATTACGAGAACAGTAATACAGTGAAAGGTAGTTAACAAAACTAATAGCTGGATATAGAGGCTTATCAATAATAGCATCATCAGCGAGGAGCAGACAGTAAACGGGAAGAACAGTATTACAGTGATATACGTGTTATAGAATTAATAGCTGATACAGAACTTACCACGGACACCAACAGCAGCGAGGAGAGGATGGTGATTTAGAAGAACAGTAATACAGTAAAACATGGCTTATCGAATTAATGGTTGCATGTAGGATATAGATAATTGCCAGGGACACCAATAGAAGCAAGGAGGGGATGGTAAATTGCAAGAACAGTATACAGTGAAACATGGCTTAGAGAATTAATAGCTGGATATAGGATATAGAGAATTACCAGGGACACCAATAGAAGCGAGGAGGGAATTGTAAATGACAAGAATATTAATACAGTGAAAACTGTGTTATGGAGTTAATAGCTGAATATAGAGACTAACCAGGAACACTAACAGCAGAAAGGAGGGGATGGTAAATTACAAGAAATGTAATACAGTGAAACGTGGTGTATAGAAATAATAGCTCGATATAGAACTCACCAGGAACATCAAAATCAGCAAGCAGGAGGAAATAAATGAGTCGTACAGTTAATCGTGGATTACAGAATTGATAGTTTGATATAGAGACTTACCAGGCGCAACAACAGCAAGGAAGGGGAAGTAAATGAGAAGAACAGTAATACAGTAAAACATGGTTTAGGGAATTAATAATATAGAACACTACCAGGGACACCCACAACAGCGAGGATGGGATAGTAAATCTTTTGAATAATCAGAAGTGCCAAATATATCCGAACAGCTAATTTTAGTCTATCATAATTTGCAGAAAGATAATCAAACTCCCAGGAGAAACACCTGCCCATTGTTACAACATTCCAATCTATTGTAATCATATTCGGTTCCATTGTTGTAACATTCCAATCTATTGTCCTCAGATTATGGCCTATTCTTGTAACATTCCAATTTATTGTTCTCAGATTCAGACGCTTTCTCCCACTCTCTGTAGAGCCGTTGATCCCTGTAAAGGCCGGAGGTGGTACTTCCACTGGCACTGTGAGATCACACATTGCCAGGAGCTCCTTTTTATAGCAGAGGGAAACTCTCCAGTGAAACAATTAGGGCCCGTGGAGGCTGACTTGAAGTACAGTCACTGAATAAACAGATTCAGGTAACGCCTTTCAACCCAATACATTTTACATCACAACATATATTTATCCAAATATTACACAGATTTAAATCGAAAAGCCCAGTACATTATTTTAATAAATATTTGGAAGAACAGAAACTGTGAGACCCGCAATCTGACTGCATCGGTGTGAAGCGAGAGCAGCTTCAATTACAGATTGCAGATTATTTCTGAACGTAATTTTAAAATTAATTTCAGTTAGTTTCGACCCATTTCTAAAGGGTTAGGTTTACACTGAGAGACAGAAACTTTACCAGTCAGTTTGAAAATCACCCTGCCAATATTGGTGCAATCTCTGGATACCCCGTCAATATTCGGATGTCAACGCTTGTAGAGTGTGTGGATCCCCTGAAATAAGAGTTATAGCCTTACCCTGTCTTAAATTAATAGGAATAACTCTGTAGCCTTTGCAAATATTGGTAGAGTCTCCAAGTTTTCTCCTTATATATTTGAACACTAACTGCATCCATTCTAAATATTGGTGCATTCCATGAGACTACAGGGAGTGACTGAAAGTGTACTCTCCACTGTACACCGATACATAAGAAATAGGAGCAGCATTCGGACATACGGCCCCTCGAGCCTGCTCCGCCATTCAACCAGTTCAGGTCTGATCTTCAAACTCAACTCCACTTTTCCGCCCGATCCCCATATCCAAAGATTCCCTTCGTGTCCAAAAATCTATCGAAATCAGTTTTGACTGTACTCAGCGACTGAGCATCCACAGCCCTCTGGGGGAGAGAATTCCAAAAAATCACAACCCTATGAGTAAAGATGTTTTTCTCATCTCAATCTTAAATGGCCGACCCCGTATTCTGAGACCATGATCCCTTGTTCTGGACTCTCCAGCCGCGGAATCCATCACTCAGCATCTACCCTGTCAAGCCCTCAAAGAATTTTGTTTGCGTTTCATTGAGATCACCTCTCATTCTTCTAAACTCCAAAGGAAAAATGCCCAATCATCACAATTTTTCCTCAAAGGACAGCCCTCTCATCCCAGGAATCAATCCAGTAAATCTTCGTTGCTCTGCTTCTAAGGCAAGTACATCCTTCCTTCGGTAAGGAGGCCCAAACGGTACACAGTAATCCAGGCGTGGTCACACTAAAGACCTATATAATTGCAGCAAGATGTCCTTACTCTTATACTCCATCCCCATGCCATAAAGCCTAACATATCATTTGTTTTCCTTATTGCTTGCTGTCCCTGCATTTTAACTTTCTATGATTCGTGTATATGGACACCCATATCCCTCTGAATATCAATATTTACTAGTCTCTCCCATTATAAAGAATATTCTGCTTTTCTATTCTTCTGACAAATTTCACAATTCCCCACATTATACTTCATCTGCCTCCGATTTGCCCAATCACTTAAACTGTCTTTAACCCTTTGCATCCTCCCTCTGTCAATCTCACAGTTTACTTTCCCATCTAGCTTTGTACCGTCAGCAAACTTGGCTACATTACACTCGGTCGCCTCATCTAAGTCATTAATATAGATTGTAAATAAATGAGGGCCATGGGCTGATCCTTGCGGCACCGCACTAGTTAAAACCTGCCAACTCTAAAATGAACTGTTTATCCTTACTCTGTGTTTTATGTCTGTCAACCGATCCTCAAACCATGCTAATATATTACCCCCAACCCCACGAGTCCATATCTTGTGTGACAACCTCTTGTGATGCCTTGATAAAATCCAAACATACGACATCCACTGGTTCCCCCTTATCTGCCCTGCTAGTTAGACCCTCAAAAAACGTTAATAGATTTGTCAAACACGATTTCTCTTTTATAAAACCGTGTTGACTCTGGCTAATCACGTTAGGATTTTCTATGTGTCCTTTCACCACAGCCCAAAAATAGATGCGATCATTTTCCCGACCACTGATGTCAGGCTAACTGGCCGATTATTCCCTGTTTTCTCTCTCCTTCATTTCTTGAATAGCTGGGTTACATTTGCTACCTTAGAATCGATGGGGATCACCGTACAATCTGGGGAATTCTAGAAGCTGCAAACAAATGCATTCACTATCTCTGTCGCCATCTCTTTTAAAACCCTAGGATGTAAGCCATCGAGTCCAGGCGATTTGTCGGCTTTTGTCCCATTAATTTCTCCAGTACCTTTCCTTTATTAATCTTAATTACTTTAAGTTCCTCACTCTCATTTGACCCTTGGTTCACAACTATGTCCGGTACTTTTTTTGTGCCTTCCACTGTGAAGACGGATACAAATATTTGGTGAACGTCTCTGCCATTTCCTTATTCCCCATTATAATTTCTCCTGTCTCTGCCGCCTCTCAAACCCTTCTTTTCGAAGCAGTATTGTGTGCGGCCTTGCTGTGGTCGGGGCAAGACCACCGTAATTGATGTGTGGTGCAGTGATCGTACAGTGGTTACACGCGTGTTAAAAAAAGGGTGTAAGGATAAACTCAACAACGACAGGCCAGTCAGTTTAACCTCGGCAGTGGGGGAACTTTTAGAAACGATAACCCGGGACGAAATTAATGGTCATTTGGACAAGTGTGGATTAATTAAGGAAAGCCAGCACGGATTTGTTGAAGGCCAATCATGTTTGACCAACTTGATTGAGTTTTTTGATGGGGTAACAGAGAGGGTCGATGAGGGCAATGCTGTTGATGACGTTAAAATGGACTTCCAAAAGGCGTTTGAAAAATTGCCGCATAATCGGCTTGTCATCAAAGTTCAAGCCCGTGGAATAAAGGGGACAGTGGCAGCATGGATACGAAATTGGCTCAGTACCAGGAAACAGAGAGCAGTGGTGAACGGTTGTATTTCCGACTGTAGGGAGGTGTACAGCGATGCTCCCCGGTGGTCGGTACTAGGACCACTGCTGATTTTGATATTTATTAATGACTTGGATTTGGGTGTACAGGGCACAATTTCAAAATTTGCAGATGACACAAAACTGGAAGGGTAGTGAACAGTGTGGAGGGTAAAGATTGAGTTCAAGAGGACAGAGGTGGAATGGCCGGACACGTGGCAGATGAAGTTCAAAGCAGAAAAGTGTGAAATGATATATTTCGATAGGAAGAACGAGGAGAGGAAATATAAACTAAATGGTACCATTCTAAAAAGGGTGCAGGAACAGAGAGATCTGGGGGTATATGTGCACAAATCATTGAATGTGACAGGGCAGGTTGAGAAAGCGGCTAAGAAAGCATATGGGATCCTCGGCTTTATAAATAGAGGCATAGAGTAGAAAAGCAAGGATATTATGATGAACCTTTATAAAACACTGGTTCGGCCACAACTGGAGTATTCTGTCCAGTTCTGGGCACCACACTTTAGGAAGGATGTGAAGGCCTTAGAAAGGGTGCAGACGAGATTTACTGGGATGATGCCAGGGATGAGAGACATCAGAGACGTGCATAGACTCGAGAAGCTGGTGTTGTTCTCCTTATAGGCGAGAAGGTTGAGAGGAGATTTGATGGAGATATTCAAAATCATGAAGTGTCTGGACAGAGTAGAGAGAGAGAAACTGTTCCCATTGGCGGAGGGGTCAAGAACCAGAGGACCATAGATTCAAGGTGACTGGCAAAATAACCAAAGGCGACATGAGGAAATACTTTTTACACAGCGAGGCTTCACATCATTCAAAAAGTGCGGTGCTCAGAACTGGGCACAATACTCCTGTTGTGGCCGAACCAGTGTTTTATAAATGTTCATCATAACTTCTTTGCTATAGTACTCAATGCCTCTATTTATAAAGCCCAGGATCCGGTATGCTTTCTTAAAACTTTTTTACACAGGGAAAAGTTGTGACCTGGAATGCACTGCCTGAGAGGGTGGTGGAGGCAGATTCAATCGCGGCTTTCAAAGGGTCCTGGATAAGTACTGGAAGGGAAAACATTGCAATGCTACGAGGATAGGGTGGGGGAGTGGGACGAGCTGAATTGCTCTTGCTGAGAGCCGGCACGGACTCGATGGGCCAAATGGCCTCCTTCCGTGCTGTAACCATTCTATGATACTATGCTGAAGTACTGAACATCAGGACCAGAATAAGAACCCACGCAATCTGAACACATGTCCTTTGACCATGCGGTCATCCTCGCTCCCTGGCGCATCATTCAAATCCATTAATCAACCGGTAACGTTCTGTTTCAGATTGCCTGAAATCCTAACATGGTTAGCGACTCGCCGTCAAAAATGTAATATGTGGTTTGTGTTTTGCCCATGTTGATTGTCATCCATTCTCATTATACAGACGGTATTTTGGGACTTGGTTAAACGTGTTCCGTCTTTATGTCACCAGGAATCTCAAAATAATTTAAATTCTCCACCTCACTAAAACACAACGGTAACTAATGCCCCCATTCTATCTTGCAATCACATCAAGTGCCGCCTCAATTAAAAAACCTGAACTAATACCACCACCCTTTCCGTCACTATTGTGCAACCTCTAGTGTGTATATACAAAGTGTGAGTGTGTTTGTTTGACTGTGATATTTATGTAATAGGAACATAAGAATATAGGAAAAGGAGAAGGCCATTCAACCCCACGTGCCTGCTCCGCCATTTGATAAGATCATGGCTGATCTGTGATCTAACTCCATGTACCTGCCTTTGGCCCATATCCCTTAATACCTTTGGTTGCCAAAAAGCTATCGATCTCAGTTTTAAATTTAGCAATTGAGCTAGTATCAATTGCCGTTTGCGGAAGAGAGTTCCAAACTTCTACCACCCTTTGTGCGTAGAAATGTTTTCTAATCTCACTCCAGAAAGGTCTGGCTCTAATTTTTAGACTGTGCCCCCTACTCCAAGAATCCCCAACCAGCAGAAACAGTTTCTCTCTATCCACCCTATCCGTTCCCCTTAATATCTTATAAACTTCGATCAGATCACCCCTTAACCTTCTAAACTCTAAAGAATACAACCCCAATTTGTGTAATCTCTCCTCGTAACTTAACCCTTGAAGTCCGGGTATCATTCCAGTAAACCTACGCTACACTCCCTCCAAGGCCAATATGTCCTTCCGAAGGTGCGATGCCCAGAACTACTCCAGGTGCGGTCTAACCATAGCATTCTCCAATCCCTCCGTGTCTGTGGAAAGTTTGTTCGTGACGAAAGTCGAATCGCGCCCTGACAATACTGAAGCATCAATGTCGGGGCTCAGGCCACTCGACCACGCTCTGAACCAGTGTTGTCCAATAGAAAATACTGACTAACCGCAGGTGTGGCGATGGCGACACCGTTCTATCCACATGAACGGAAAACATCTCCCACACACAATCCAGGGACATGGACTTCACATGTGTGTATTTCAGAACATCTTTCACCATTCAGTAACCAAGGAAGTGAAACACTCACAACGACGAAACAACACTCGCACATTCTGCTTTTTATCTTATCATTTTACCAACAACACAAAAAGGTTAAAGTTCACATGCAAACCGCATGCGAATATGAGTGTTGAGATCACAGGCCCAAAGACTGTGTTCATTACTCATTTTTATTTAGTGCCCAATGTATTGGACAACACTGGTCTGTGTCACAATGGATTGATTGGACGGGCCGTGTTCTGCTGAACCCCAAGACTATACATTCTTACAACAAATGAAAATAAACCTGCCGTGGACGGATGGCGGGTTGGTTTTCTGGTTGGTTTTCTCGAAGGAGCAAATCAACTGGGCAGAGAAATCATCTCCAGCCGAAGGCACAGAAAATAGTTCGGTCCATGTAAAGAACTAAACGTTTCAGTGAAATTCGAACTGTGGCCTACAGGAGAAATTGAAATCTTAGCGCAACCGCTTAGGCCGCTCGGCCATCCTGACTCCAAACTCTGTAACTTACTGGCCCTGATTTTCACACAGATTCCCACTGACCGGTTCACTCTCTGGTTCTCGGTAAATCCTGATGGAAGGCCGTGTGACCGGGTTACAACCTCCCCGGATTTCTCTGTACCTGTGCACGGTATATGGGGATGTTCGGTCGGGCTGTGATATCTGTTTCCCATGGAGCGGCAGCAATGCGCTGTCTGAGACTGCATTCGCTGCTTTCCGTCGGGAGCGGGTGATTGAAGAGACGGGGCCCGGACAGGTGGTCTGAATGTTGTAATTGGTCGCAGCCTCACTCACTCCGGGAGCTGGGGAACCGCGAGAAACTGATGTGTTTGTTGCTGCGTCCCAAATTCGGCTTCGAACTTCTTTTATTAACGGAGGCAGCGCTGCAGGATCCTTCAATGATCGCTCACAAATCGACTGAAACCTGTCGGGATGTGAACACCATTTTAATTTTCAAATATAGAGGGAGCGACATTCACTGTGGAAACATCATGGCAATATAAACTAAAGGGTACAACCCTAAAAGGGGTACTGGAACAGAGAGACTTGTGCACGAATCGTTGAAAGTGGGAGGGCAGGTTGAGAAAGCGGTTAAAAAGCAAACGGGATCCTGGGCTTTATAATTAGAGGCATAGAGTACAAAGTACGGAAGTCACGATGAACGTTTATAAAACACTGGTTGGACCACAAGTGGAATATTGTGTCCAGTTCTGGGCACTGTATTTTAGGAAAGATGTAAAGGCCTTAGAGAGGGTGCAGAAAATATTTACGAGAATGATTCCAGGGATGAGGGACTATAGTTACGTGGATAGACAGGAGAAGCTTCGGTTGTTCTCCTTGGAACAGAGAAGGTTGCAAGGAGATTTAATCGAGGTATTCAAAATCATGAAGGGCCTGGACAGAGTTGATAGAGAGTAACTGTTCCCATTGGCGGAAGGTTCAACAAATATAGAGTTAGATTTAAGGTGATTGGCAAAAGAACCAAAGGCGACATGAGGAAAAACTTATTTACACAGCGAGTGGTTCGGATCTGGAATGGACTGCCCGAGGGGCTGGTGAAGGCAGGTTCAATCATGGCCTTCAAAAGGCAACTGGATAAGTACTTGAAAGGAAAAAAAATGCAGGGTCTACGGGGATAGTGCGGGGGAGTGGGACTAGCTGGATTGCTCTTGCATACAGCCGGCGCGGACTCGATGGGCCGAATGGCCTCCTTCCTTACTGCAACCTTTCTGTGATTCTATGATTCGACAGTGAAACAGTCTGTTGTCATTCGCTGCAGAAATATCCATGTCACAGCGAGCCAGCTCTCCTGCAACCAATGAGCACACCCTTCGGACCTTGTCTGTGAAGAAGAATTCTGATTTCCGTGAAGCCAATCTCGGATTTCTATCGCAAAATACTGCGGATGATGGAAATCTGAAAGAAGACAGAAAACTCGTCATGGCTTCTGACGAAAGGTCTTCGAGCTGAAATATTAACTCTGTTTCTTTCTCCACAGACGCCGCCTCCCTTGCTGAGCTTTTCCTGCATTTTCTGTTTTTATTTCGGTTTTTTATATTTTGTTCCTGCGCCCGCTCTTGCACCGCTGGAATATCAGCCGTGCTCAGCTGGGAATGTTTCCGGCTCATTTTCTTGCAGTAAGACACCCATTGGAAACCGGGAAATGCGAGACAATGAAAGTTCAGATAAAAGTTACCCGACCGTCCCTGACCCACTCACCTTTTGAGTTATTAGCTGATCGCGCTAACCGATTGCACCACAGAGACAGGATGCTTTTATCACTGAAACACTAATTCACCGAGTTAAAGCTTCAGATTGCAGCGAGCAATATAACAGTCTCTATTAACAGTTTACTTTTCCAAAATAAAGGGGGTGAATCTTGAAAGGAGATGTGTTGAAATGAGCCTGTCCGGTGAGCCGGTCTGTGACACTGGACGGCATCGACAAAGTTGTCCCTTGCACTTACAGTGAAGCGGACGGCAGTTTTCACTCTTAAACCAGAGATTATGATGTTAAGAAAAATGTGCGCGAGGCAGATTCGACTTCAGCGCGGTGACACTGGGCCAGAGTAAAGTTCAGTTAATGTGATTTCCGAGTGGTGAGAGGGTGGATTTGCAACTCCTGTGCGGCTGCACTGCGCATTGTCCGGAACTTCAGGTAACGCGTTCCACATCCTTACCATTGATTGGGAAAAGAAGTTTCTCCCGAATTCCCTGTTGGATTGATCAGCAAATATTTTTCTTCATGACCTCTAGTTTTGGACTTCCCCATAAGTGAAAACATTTTCTCAACAGCAAAGTTTCTGTTTTAAGAGTGAAAACTGCCGTCCGCTTCATTTTAAGTGCAAGGGGTAACTTTGTCGGTGCCGTGTAGTGTTACAGACCGGCTGATCGGACAGGCTCATTTCAACTCATCTCATTTTCAGCAAACATGAACATTACTGAAATAGAGGATTGTGAATCACAGCTGGAAAAATCAATCCTCTCTATCACTGGGGGACTGAGTCTTCCAAACTTCAGGTGTTCAATGGCAAGGGGAGTTTGATATTCAGAAATAATACAGCGCAGATTTTCACTCAGGCAAGATTCACCCCCTTTATTTTGGAAAAGGAAACGGATAATAGAGAAGCTTTCTGATAATAGAGAAGTAATCTGAAGCTTTAACTCAGTGAATTAATGCCACAGCATTGCTAATGATCTGTCTGTGGCGCAATCGGTTATCGCGTTTGACTAGTAAAGGTTGGTGGTTTAAGTCTACTCAGTAAACGATCGGGTAACTTTCCCACTAACTTCTACTGTCTCGCATTTCCAGGTTTCTAATGTGTGCCTTAGTGCAAAAACATAGGCCGGAAACATTCCCAGCTGAGCACGGCTGATACTCCAACATTTCCCCACGGTCCATGAGCAGGCGCAGGAACAAAATATAAAAAAAACGAAATATGAACTGGAAAAGCTCAGCAAGTGAGGCGGTATCTGTGGAGGAAGAAACAGAGTTAACGTTTCAGGATGAAGACCTTTCCTCAGAAGCCCTGACGAATTTTCTGCTTTTATTTCAGATTTCCATTATCCGCTGTATTTTGCTATAAAAAAAACCGAGATTGGCTTCACGGAAATCAGAATTCTTCTTGACAGATAAGGTCTGAAGGGAGGACTCACTGGTTACAGGAGAGCTGGCTCACTGTGACATGGAAATTTATACAATGAGCGACACCAGACTCTTTCCCTGTTTCCACAATTAATGTCGCTCCCCTTATTTTGGAAAAGTAAAATGATATTCACATTCCGGCAGGGTTCAATTGATTTCTGAGCGATCATTGAAGGACCGTGCAGCGCTGCCTCCGTTGATAACAACAGTTCGAATGCTCATTTGGGAAGCAGCAATAAATCCATCATTTTCTCGCTGTTCCCCGGCTCCCGGAGTGAGTGAGGGCGCGACAGCAGCAAGATTCAAGCCGCCTGTCCGGCCTCTCGCATCGATGAACCGCTGCCGACGGAAAGCACTGAATACAATCTCAGACCACGCGTTTCTGGAACAATATTCCACGGCCCGACCAAACCTCCCCACACCGAGCACAGGAACAGGAAAATCCGGGGAGCTTGTGTGCTGGTCACCCGGTTTCCCTCCAGGATTGACCGAGAACCAGAGTGAAACGGTCATTGGCCCACTGCGGGAAAACCAGGGTGAGTAAAACAGCAATTATGTAGTCAGGATGGCTGAGCGGTCCAAGGTGTTACGTTCAACATGGAAAAGACAGCAACTGACCCGTTATATTAAAAACAGATAACATTTGTTCGCTGGTGGGCACGTTACCCCACCAGCGAACAAATGTTATCAACGAACTGTCTTTTCTATGTTTCTACCTCTCTATCTCTGTTTTTTTTTGTTTGTTGTTTTTTTTTTGGTGATTTGTATATTCTGAGACCTTGCAGGTAACACCTGTCTGTCTGCACACTGAATGCCTTGGCAACGGGCAGTTGAAAAAACTGTCTGTAATCACCAAGCATTGTTCTGTGAATTATAAATGCGATTTAATTTCGAGGATTTCATTTCGTTCACCTGAGGAAGGAGGAAGCCTCCGAAAGCTTGTGAATTTAAAATAAAATTGCTGGACTATAACTTGGTGTTGTAAAATTGTTTACAATTGTCAACCCCAGTCTATCACCGGCATCTCCACATCATTTAAAGCAAGTGACACTCACATTTTCTGCCAGTTTCACCTGCCACCTCCTTCAGCTTCTGTCTGTTATTTTCCTCCAGCTTCCTCCGCTCCTCCCCATGCCGGGGAATTAGATGTTCGAAGCAAATGCAACGACTGGAATAAAACCTCACCAGGAATGCAGGGAGAGTGGAAGAAAGATGTTGGTCATTGAGAGACGAAGGATTTTGCAGATGCCAGGATAAATAGACAAAAAGATCTCATCTCCCTCCCTCTTTCAGCGACTGAATATATTAATGCTCAAGAGATGTTCTCACGGCCTCAAGCCAATTATCTCGAGTCACACTGTCCCTCCAATCCTGCACACGGTGCTTAGTTTTGAAACACTCCATCACCCCTGTGCTCGCTCACCTACATTGGCTCCCGGTCCGCCGATGACTCGATTTTACAAATCTCATCCTTGTGTTCAAATCCCTCCGTGGCATCGCCTCTCCCTATCGCTGTAACCAAACACAACCCGACAACCCTCCGAGATCAATGCCTTCCTCAAATTATGGCCTCTTGTGCACCCCTGATTTTAATCGCTCCACCACTGACGGTCTTGTCTTCAGCTGCCTGGGCCCAAATCTCTGGAATACCCGACTCAAACCTCTCCGCCTCTCTCTCCTCCTTTATGACACTCCTTAAAACCGACCTTTTTTGACTAGTTCACCTGTCCGAATATCTCCTTTTTTGGACCTGTGCCAAATTTTATCTGATTGAAAATGTAGTCTGTCTCACGCTGACCTTCAGCCCAACAGAGTCCATTCCCAGCACTAGTGACCTGCAAGGAGTGGTTGCAGATTTCACTGTTTCTGTTGACGCGGATAATGAGGTTGTGTCATTTCAGTGTGTTTCTGGATCGAACTCAGTTGGCATTGCAGAGACAAGGGGGATGAGAACAGAAACAGGTCCTGCAAGAACATCAACATCCCATCAGTCCAAGTCCCTTTGCTGCTGCTGTGTTGGACCTGACACGGAATGGCTGGAGGGAGGACAGTTTACTCTGCATTGATAACAGGGAAAAGAGTTAAACGTTATATTCCTTATACCCAAGTTGAGCGAGGCGCCCTCACAAAAACAGTGCTTTGTTACAGGGACAAAGGGCTCGAATTTTGCAGGCCTGCGGGTTCCCAGCGAGTGGTCCTCCGGGAGCGTCGAAAACGCGAACGGCGAAATTAGTGGGTTGCCCACGCGATCGTAGCAGGCAATCCACTAATAGGATCCAATTACCTGCTCCTCCGGGGTCCACGGCGCTGGCCTGCGCGTCGGTCGGGCTGCGCATGCGCAGTACGATCTGTCAGCTGGAGGCTCTCCAGTTAAAGGGGCAGTCCTCCACTGACAGATGCTGCAACCAATGGGACAAATTGCAGCATGGAGCAGCCCAGGGGGAAGGCTGCTCCCAGTTTAATGATGCCTCACCCCAGGTATCATCAGATGGGGTGAGGAGGAGGGGGAGGACACAGAACTTCCCCCCGGCGGGCGGGAGGAAGCGGCCTGCCTCTGCCACCAAGAAGGCCTGGCTCGAGGTGGCAGAGGGGGTCACCTGCGCCACCAACATATGGCCCACCTGCATACAGTGCAGGAGGCGCTGCAATGACCGCAGGTCAGCCGCAGTGAGAACACGAAGTCTTTCCCCTACACTCCGTCTGCCGCAACACTGCCCCCTTCCCCAAATCTCCTTCGGCACCGCCAACACTATTCTGTCACATCACCCTTCATGCCCACTCACACCCCATCCTCATCTTACCTCCACCTACTCAACTCGCCAGTACTCATCCTGCCACTAACACGCGACCCAATCCTCATACAATCTCATGGCTCCATCCCATACTCACCCTCTCGTGCATCTCCCTCACGGCCAGCCTCACTCAACCTGCCACCACCTGTGCTGCAGCCACAGGGCATGCATCACATATGTGCAGTAGGCAGGGTAAGGCAAACGTCTCGTCAGCATGAAGGGGGTGCACAAAGGTGTCTGAGGGTTTGTCATGGGTGTTACCCATATTGAATTTCAGAGCCACAAACAGCACACATTATATTGACACCACCACTGCCATGTCTCCGCGAATCCTGTCCATTGTGTCCAATAATGCCCGCTCCTGGGTATCACTATGAGGACCCACCACTGATGCCACCCATCGTGTTACTGCAGAGTAGGTGCAGGTGTATTTGCAGGGCTCGTCCGCGCAGACGACTGAGAGACATCGGCGGTGTAGCCGGCTGCACCCTGGAAGGATGCGGAGGAGAAGGTGTGGAGGACAGTGGTGACTTTGCCAGCGACAGGTAAGCAGTTGGTGCTGGGGCCAGCCAGGAGCAGCTTGGCATGAAAGAGGCTGCAGATCTCCACGACTACATGTCGAGCGAATCTGCGCCTCCCTGTGCACTGCTGCTCAGAGAAACCCGCAGGTAACCCGACCCTAAAATCGAGCCCAAAGTGTTTGACTATTCGAGATGTGGAAAGTGATGTGATACTTTGGGCTGCTTGACAGATCATCAGTGAGTTCAATCTGGAGTGAATCTGCTGAGTGACCCGGATCAGGTCGGAGGCTGGTGACGACAGCCTGTGGATTATCAGGAAGAAATGTTACTTCGGCGGGGCGGAATTACAGGCAGCAGCACATCGGCCGTCCGTTTTGCACCCCGTGACTTCAATGGAAAGGAGTATTGAGTGAGATGTATAATAGGCGGCTGATCCACTACCGCCTGTGTCGTGTCCTGGTCGAAGTTGAATTTTACCCCCATTGTTTCTGAGTTGCTTTCACCAGGGGTTTCAGTCTTTACACTTTTAGAATCTGCTTCTTTAGTAAGGCTGAGGCAACTGGTCGAGTAGCGGGATGGGGAAATCTCGGGCCCACAGGCGGGTTTGTTTTGTCTCCAGTCGGTTTAAATTAGTGGGTTTGAAAATAAAGCGCTTCCACCTTGTGGTTTATAAATCTGCTCTCCCTGAGAGTGACGCTCATCGCTGGGAGCGCCCATTCGTGGAATCAGCCCTGACATCAACAGCACTTGCTGAATGAAATTGTTTCATCACAAGCTGTTCTCAGACAGACCGTCCACACAATCGCACGGTCTCCCATCGCATACTATTTCCCCCGATAATTACAGAATTCAATGCTCCCTGAAAAAAACTGGGGGTGAAATTGGTCTTCAACATTCGTGCAAAATGAGCGATTGTGGAAAATGAGCGATCGTGCAAAATGAGCGACAGTGGAAAATGAGCACCAGTGTGAAATGAGCGATGGTGCAAGATGAACCACAGTGTGAAATGAGCAATAGTGCAAAATGAACCATAGTGTGAAATGAGCAATAGTGCAAAATGAACCACAGTGTGAAATGAGCGAGAGTGCAAAATGAACCATAGTGTGAAATGAGCAATAGTGCAAAATGAACCATAGTGTGAAATGAGCAATAGTGCAAAATGAACCATAGTGTGAAATGAGCAATAGTGCAAAATGAACCATAGTGTGAAATGAGCAATAGTGCAAAATGAACCATAGTGTGAAATGAGCAATAGTGCAAAATGAGTCACAGTGTGAAATGAACGATCGTGGATCAGCGGCCCGTTTTGTTGTTGTTCCGATTTTCTCAACAATTGATTTCAATGGAACAGGACATCGGACGGATTGAAACAGGGGCTACGAATTCGTTACCGCCCGTTTTCCGTTACTGCCAAAGGTCAATTGATACCCTAAGGTTCACAAAGTTTTTCACAGCTCATGTCTGGGTCAGGTGTAGATTCATTGGGGTATATTGGACTTTGTATGATTGTGTAAAACAGGTGATAGCGAATCCGCAACCGGCTTCACATCGCTCCCCATTTATTTCCATTGATTGTTGAGATGTAAAAGGAAATCTCGATTCACTCTCACCCGTTTTACACGATCACAATATGTCACAATCTCCATTGATGGAGATCGATTGCTCTGACTAATCACCAAGTCCATTATCATTGTATCGAACTGGATGGACCTTGCTCATTTTTTGTCCAGCAATTCTTATGTTCTTATATTCTCCCTGCCGAGGTGATACTTATACATAATTCTGTTTTTACCTCAACTTTCAGTCTCCTTCACCCTGTTATTCCACATCTGCTCCATGAGGTGATTTTTTATATTAGTCCTTGTTTATTCCCAGTATTTGTCCCTTTCTTCATGTTTTCCCTCACTACCTGTATCGTGATTTTGCTGTTTAAATCTGTATTCCCACTTACAGACCCCATCTCCGTGTCTTCCCATGTCTCTCTCGAAGTCATTTTTAGATTAAATCTTTGCTGATTCCCAATATCAGATCCTTCTACTAATTTATTTGCTCTTTTCCTCCGGAGCTGATATTTTTACTTAATCTCTGATCATTCCTAATTTCATTCCTTCTCTGCAGGTTATTCCCTGTCTTTCGTTCATGGCCAGTTTCAGACCCTCTCTGCAGGTTATTCCCAGTGCCTTTATTGAAGTGTCCGCGGCCAGCTTCAGGCCCTCTCCGAATGTAAGTCCCAGTTTCTCTCCCGAAGTGCTCATGGCCTGCTTCAGGCCCTCTCTGCAGGTTATTCCCAGCCTCTCTCCTGAAGTGTCCGTGACCAGTTTCAGGTCCTCTCTGCAGGTTATCCCCAATCTCTCTCCAGAAGTGTTCATGGCCAAGTTCAGGCCCTCTATATATGTTATTTTCTTTCCTTCTTCCTTTGTCGATTTATACCTTCAAATGTATGTTTGTTCCCCAGTATCAGACCGTCTCTCCATGTTTCCTCGCTCTCCTACGTGGGGAAATTAATTTTATATTTAAATCTCTGTAATTCTATTTAAATCTGTGTGGCATCGTGTATAATATAGTAAGACAAATAGGTTAAGAATACTAAAGTTAGTATTAATGTATTATGAGACTATAATCTGTGTAATAGAGGTTACACATGGTTTAGATTATTTCGCTTTGATTCCGCAGGGGAAGGCGTCAGCTTAATGCAATTTAATGAATCATCAAAGGCTTGTGTAAAAATTCTGGTAAGGTTGGAGACAACATGTGTTATGTTTCAGCTGTTACTATTCTATTAAAGTGTGATGTTTGTAACCATACAAAATTGTCTCATATTCCACATCAACGAAACATGCATTCCAGTCAGAGCTTGTTATGGTGAGAGACATGGAGTGGGTCTATTTACTATTCTTGTTAAATCACAGTTGCACTGTAGTTAAAGATACAAACTGAGTGAGAATGGCACTAATTGATGTTTAACAGAAGGACAGCGGTACAGTGAGGGAATTAAACACCACAACGTGAATTTCTGCAAAAAATGGATTAATATTTGGTTGTTTCGACGTAATACTTACGGAAACGGGGAGACCAGACGTTCAGAGGAAAGGTCAAATTTGTCATTTTATGTAAAGAAGCAATTCTAGCTTCTATAAAATAAATCAGTGTAAAATTGGAATCAATTTGAATGTAGTTCTGATTTGGGGTTTGGTTTATGTATTAATTATTCATATGTTTATGTAATCTGAAACCATAACAGTATTTGTAACAGTAACAGCGCAGAACAGTAATGCGGGACCCTGTCCAGTTTAGTGACACAGCAGAAGGGTTAAGAGTTTATTGTCATTTATTACAGAATACAGCAGGTCACTGGGAAAGTTACACATGGAACAGATGGAGGGGCAAAAAGATGCAAAGAGATTTTACACTTTATTTGGGAAACGCCTTTTTATCTCCTCAATGTTTAATTTTACAATTAACTTAATTTGCTCTATTTCCTGAACAAACTTCAGGCACAAACTATGGCTCTAAACTGAAAACAATCATTTATTATTAATACGCTAGAAAAATTGACATTAGAATTTAAACAATATCTTGGGTTGATGTCCGATTTAGAATTGCTTGAACAACAATAAAACAACACATTCTGAATTCCCAAAACGCATAACCGTTTGGAAATCAAATGTCTATCTTAGACTAACCCCATAACGACAGTTATATACTGATAGTTGGCTCAAGTTTGCCGGGATATTCCAGGTATTTTGATGGATGGCGTTGTCGGGTGGCGTGGCTTTCTCTTGTAGCCAGGTCATCTGGCAATCCACAGGCAATCTTTAAACCTGCATCGAGGCATCAAACCGTGAGGTAGCGAGCAGTCATGAATAGTCCAGGTGAGGTGATGCTGCCAGGAAGCGAAAGGCGAGATTGAAGCAGTCGTCGTTGATCTGTGTCCCTCTCCACTCAAATTCTGCCAATTTTTAAAAAAACCTTTTTAACACAGAACCACACCTCTGGGGCGGTGGCTTATCAACAAAAGGTTCCTCCAAATTTAACCCACCATTAATGGGCACTTCACTTGTTTCCCTCAGTTTCCACAACGTAACCAAGTTAAGTCGCCAGATGATTTTTCATTACATCGAGCGGCTGAGGAAAGACCCGCAAAAAGTCATGGACAGGGTGAGGTACACAAACTGAGTGACTTTATTGTGCAGCATCCAGGCAGTACCATTAGAACTGTCAAAAATAAATCTAAATGAGTGTTCCCCTAAATCAAACGTGAATTTGCCTATTTCGCCTGCTGCTGTTCTTCTGGTCAGCACTCTCACACTCCAGGCTGATGATACAGTTTGTTTGG
This sequence comes from Heptranchias perlo, assembly GCF_035084215.1. NCBI lineage: Eukaryota > Metazoa > Chordata > Chondrichthyes > Hexanchiformes > Hexanchidae > Heptranchias > Heptranchias perlo. Next base: position 22,066,685 of record NC_090370.1, read on the forward strand.
TTGTTTAATGCTTTCTCTCTCTACCCTCTTGTCACTTTATATGTTTGCCCGTCTTTAATTGTATTTGTCCTCTGTGTATATCGCTGATGTCTGTTTATTTTCCGTGTGTTTATCGACCTCGTTATATCCACTTCTACTTTAATTTATGTCTCTCTGCCGCTGTTCATGCCTCTACCTTTTTCTATCTGTTACTCTTGTCTTTTTTTTCGATTTGCCTCTCTCTCTCTCACTGTCCGTAGGTCGCAGCCTGTCTTCTCTCTCTGCCTGCCCTGCCTTTTTCACATGTGCCTCCCTGTCCCTCGCGCTGATTGTCTCTCTCTCCCTCTGACTTCATCCGTCGTTTTGTCTCTTCAGTTAGTAACCAGCCCTTTCAGAGATACAGTGGGTGGCTCTGAAAAGAGCCTTTGGGATATCAGATTAAATCTTGGCCGCTTTACTTGCTCTTGGTGCTCACATTGCTGGTTTTCTTCTGCAGCAGCACGGCCTGGATATTAGGCAGCACCCCGCCCTGAGCGATGGTCACCCGTCCCAGGAGCTTGTTGAGCTCCTCGTCGTTGCGGATGGCGAGTTGCAGGTGTCTGGGGATGATGCGGGTCTTCTTGTTGTCCCGGGCCGCGTTGCCGGCCAGCTCGAGAATTTCAGCCGTCAGATACTCGAGCACAGCGGCCAGATAGACCGGGGCTCCGGCACCCACACGTTCAGCGCAGTTCCCCTTTCGCAGGTGCCTGTGAACACGGCCCACAGGGAACTGCAGTCCGGCCCGGGATGAGCGAGACTTGGCTTTGGACCGAGCTTTACCGCCGGTTTTTCCTCTTCCAGACATTTCCACAATCTCACAAACACTTTCACAAAGAATTAAGAATGACTTCTGTATTTTCCCTTCTGAGAGACTGAAAGATCATCTGATTGGTTGTTCCTTATTACACCTCATTTGCCTATTTCATTAACCAATCAGATAGCTGGAAATTAGAAGAGGGCGCGATTTACCGGCCTCAACGGTCAGACCAGGAATTTTATGAATTAAAAAAAGCCCGCCAATTTCAGTGCAGTGAAGGATCGGATTTCGATCAATGTCGCCCTGAGCACAAGATTTTAAACCCGTTCTTTGTATCTTGTCTTGTTCAGCGCTTCCCGTCACTAATCGCTCGCTCTGTTTTAAAATCTGCTTTAAATTATGGCTCATTCGACCATCGCTTTCAAACTGCACCGGACGGGACTAAAGCCCCATTCACAGCATTCCGTGAAAGGACACATTTGAATTTAGTGTTTAGAAAAGTGAAACGTAATAGATTGGTCCCTTCTCAGAGCCGGGAGAGCTTCTGTGAAAAGAGGGACCAGGACAGAGCTCTCATTCTGCCCCGATTCCGCTGTTACTGCAAGGGGTGGGGTTACTGTTAATCTGGGGATTTTCAGGTCAATCCAAAAATAGACTGAGACTGCGAACGGAATCGCTGAGGGGGTCATAAAGGGGATGAGAGGCCAGAATAGTAATGCTTTAAGAACAAAACAAATGGGAAGGAGCGGATGATAAACTCGTGTTCATTTTTGGGGCCAGGGATTTGAACGGGGTAGTTCGAGTCACTTTTCGATTGGAATCATAATATTGCTGCAATAAAACGATCCTTAGTAAATATACAGGAAATGCAGCTCTTTCAGAGAGGTTGTGGGTGGCTCTTAAAAGAGCCGTTGTTTTTTTTTCACTTCATTGTGGAGTTTTACTTGGAGCTGGTGTATTTGGTCACCGCCTTTGTCCCTTCTGACACGGCGTGCTTGGCCAGTTCCCCAGGCAGCAGCAGGCGCACGGCGGTCTGGATCTCCCGGGAGCTGATAGTCGCCCGCTTGTTGTAATGGGCCAGACGGGAAGCCTCACCTGCGATGCGCTCGAAAATATCGGTCACAAAGGAGTTCATGATGCCCATGGCCTTGGAGGAGATGCCGGTGTCGAGTTGAACCTGCTTCATCACTTTGTAGATGTAGATGGAGTAACTCTCCTTCCTCGACTTTCTACGCTTCTTGCCGCCTTTGGCTGGTGCTTTACTCAAGGTTTTCTTGGCGCCCTTCTTGGGAGCTGCTTTCCTCAGGCATTTTCAAACTCAATTTCAGACTCAGAAATTAACCAAATCCGCTCCGAGCTCGGATGAAATCGGCAGCCCCACAGCCCTATGGTAATGAGGGATGGGGAGGGCAATGATTGTGATTGGGTCATTCGGAGTGAGGTCACAATAATTATTCACTGTAACTCTCTGATTAGTTTCTTCAGACAATCTGATTTAGTACCTGCCACCAATCACAAACACGCTCACATGAACATTGTCCGGTTTCAGCAATTTGTTCCGAACTGTTGCAGTTCTGCTTCCGGCCAGTAGATGTCCCCAAACCCCGGGACAGTGAAGTTTGCAGATGAGAGAGGGACAGAACAGAAACTAATTCTTCACATTATATTGCACGAGTGGGATTTAGAAAAACTGGGAATGGATACGAGCTGCATGTACATTTTGTTAGATCAAACATTAGTTGTAATGCTGTGTTAAATTCTTGTAATTAATTTCGGGGGTATTGCCGATACTGAGGAAGAATGCGACAAAATACAAGAATAATTATTAAGCTTGCCGAAAGGCGATGTAAATGGACATTGAATTTCCATATAGAAAGGTGTGAGGTGGTGCATTTTGCTAGGGGGAATAAGGAGGCCACATACTGCTTGGAAAATAAGAGTCTAAATGGGGTAAAAGAGCAAAGGGATTTCGGGGTGCAGATGGACAAATCATTAAAAGTAGCAACACAAGTTGATAAGGCCATAAAAAGCAAACAAAGCACTGTGGTTTATTTCGAGAGGAATAGAATTGAAAAGCAAATAAGTTATGTTGAACTGTAAATTAAACTGTCAAACCTTCTGTCAAACTGTTTTATTATATTTTCGGTTTCTAGATGTTTTTCCATTGCATCATTGAGTAAAAGATTCCATGATCATTCCTGCCACCGACCTTTAGTTAACTGGTCTATAGTTCCCTGGACTTGTTCTATCACCTGATTTAAAATATAAGAATCACATTAGCTGTCATCCAGTCCTCTGGCACTATTCCTTTTTGTGATGATTTTTTCCGAAATATGTAACAGTGCCTCTGCTGTCTCTCCCCTTGCTTCATTGAATATGCACAGATGCAATCTATCTGGACCAGGAGTTTAACCACCCTTTCTAACTTAAATGCCATGATATCTTTATTGACCTCTTCCTCTAATATATTCACCCTGTTTATCTCCCGGGTAAATACTGAGACAAAGTAACAATTCAATATTTCTGCCATTTCGCTGACGTTATCTGTGAGTTTATCTTGTGCATCCCTTAGTGGCACTCAATATATTTTGATTTTCCTATTGATATTTTTGGGTCAGTGGAATAATTTACTATTTACTTTTATATTCCTTGATAATTTGATTCCGTGGTTCCTGTTTGCTTCCCGAATTGTTTTTGTGACTTCTTCCGAACCTCTTCCTATTCGCTTTTGCCATCCTCTTATTTAATATCTATGAATGAGAAATTCCACCAGCTTCTTGTGTCTGTTCAGGGGCTGATGTTTGGGAACTATTTATTGTCTATGTTTAAAGTGCCAGAAACCCAAAGGGAGCAATTCAGTCCGAAACTCCACAGAAACACTCGACTTCTCCCTCCTGGTGAAATAAGGCGCTATAATGGTGAGTATAGCTGCCTTCCAAGCAGTTAATTCCAACAGATTTGAATCCCAGCACGCTGAATTCAGAAACACCGAGACTGGAACTGAATTTGATGATGTTCAGAGGGACAGTGTTTCCAAAACACAAACGGGTCTAATTCATGTAAAAATACTTCTAAAATGCATTTATTTCCCCCATAACGTTGAATTTAACTCTGTTCCTTTGTATTATTACTTGCCTTGATCTGAATGGTGGATACGGGACTCAATTGCTCGGATTCAGTGAAATTAATTGATTTTCTGAAGGTTTTCCGTCTGCTGATTCCCGTTTCGTATTTAAATTATGTCTGATTAACCTTTCTGATCGAGAGAAGGGTCATAGTCCTGAACCGTTAACCCGAGCTTCCCTTCTCCACAGATGCTGCCGGACCTGCTGAGTCTTTCCAGCATTTTCGGTTTTAATTTTTTCTATATTTTGTCCCTTTCACTTTTGACGGTCGCCATTCAAACTTCCAGATTTGCGCTCAGTTTTTATTTGTGTTTCAGTTTGGTTTATTTGGATTAATATAAATCGTGTCCTGAGAAATCAGACAGAAATATTGTGCAATGCAGAGTGAAATACAATGGGGCAACTTTCGAATGAGCAAAATAAAAACTTTATTCTGAATCAATTGTCCAATTTTTCACTGAAAAAATATGAAAAAATACGAGAGCAGAAGTTACAGAGAGAAACTATTTCCTCACATTGCACATTGTCCTGAATCTATAACAACGACAGATAATGTGAATTTGTTCCACTCTGTTACAGTTCTCACTTATGGCCAGTCGATGTCAGATTGTATGAGAGTGTGAGATTAATTCTCTGTCTGTCAGTCTCTGATACTGTATGTGAGTGTGATGTTCATTCTGTATCAGTCAGTCTCCAGTACAGTCTGTGAGTGTGGGATTCATTCTGTATCTGTCAGTCTCTGATACTGTGTGTGAGTGTGGGATTCATTCTGTGTCTGTCAATCTCTGGTGCGATCTGTGAGTGTGGGATTCATTCTGTTTCTGTCAATCTCTGGGAATGTGTGTGTGTGGGATTCATTCTGTATCTGTCAATCTCTGGTGCTATCTGTGAGTGTGGGATTCATTCTGTATCTGTCAATCTCAGGGAATGTGTGTGAGTGTGGGATTCATTCTGTAACTGTCAATCTCAGGGAATGTGTGTGAGTGTGGGATTCATTCTGTATCTGTCAATCTCTGGTGCTATCTGTGAGTGTGGGATTCATTCTGTTTCTGTCAATCTCAGGGAATGTGTGTGAGTGTGGGATTCATTCGGTATCTGTCAATCTCTGGTGCTGTCTGTGAGTGTGGGATTCATTCGGTATCTCTCAATCTCTGGTATTTTATCTCAGTGTGGGATTCATTCTGTAACTCAGTCTCTGGGCAAAGTGCAAGTCTGGATTCGTTCTGTATTCTTATTTCAGTTTGCAGTATGGTGCTTGAAACTGTGTCTTTAATTCACTAATGTATGCAAATCTTTTGTCCGGCATTAATGTGTAAATATGGATACGCTTTTGGATTTTGTTTTAATCAAACAACATGTGTGAGTTTTGTTGTATGATTGTATCTTAATCTCTGTGAAGATAATGTTCACTTCAACCTTTTACTGTGAAATTATTGGACTGGTATTTATTGTGTCGCTCAGTCTGGGCTAATGGAATTGATATTGTATCTTTCAGTCTGACACTGAATGAGATTTTTTGACTGGTGTGTTCGGTGTCGCTCAGTCTGTACTAATGGAATTGATACTGTAAGTTTCAGTCTGACACTGTATGAGATTTTTTGATTGGTGTGTTCGGTGTCGCTCAGTCTGTACTAATGGAATTGATACTGTACGTTTCAGTCTGACACTGAATGAGATTTTTGGATTGGTGTGTTCGGTGTCGCTCAGTCTGTACTAATGGAATTGATACTGTATGTTTCAGTCTGACACTGTATGTGATTTTTGGACTGATATGTGATGTGTGGTTCTGTCTGTACCAATGGAATTGACACTCTAACTTTCAGTCAGACACAGTGAGGGATTTTTGGACTGCTTTGTTATGTTTAGCTTAGTCTACACTAAAAGGATTCATACTGTATGTTTCAGTATGATAATGTATGTGATTTTTGGACGATATATAATGTGTAGCTCAGTCTGCACTAATGGAATTCATACTGTACCTTTCAGTCTGATACTGTGTAATATATTTAGACTGGTTTGTAAGGTGTAGTTCAGTCTACACTAATGGAATTGATACTGTATCTTTCAATTTGACACTGAATGTGGCTTTTGGACTGGTATCTAATGTATACCTCAGTCTGCACTAATGGGATTGATACTGTATCTTCCAGTCTAATACTGTGTGAGATTTTTATACTGGTATGTAACGTGTAGGTCATTCTGTACTAATCACATCGACACTATATCTTTCACTATAATACTGTACCAGATTTTTGGACAGTTATCTATTATGAACCTCTGTCTGCAATAAAGGAAATGACACTGTGCCTTTCATTTGACACAATGTGATTTTTGGACAGGTAACTGATGTGTACCTCAGTCTGCACTAATGGGATTGATACTGTATCTTCCAGTACGATACTTTATGCTAATTTTGGACTGGTATATAATGTGGAACTCAATCTGCACTTCTGGAATTGATACTGTATCTTTCAACCTGACACTGAGATTTTTGGACTGGTATGTGATGTGTTGCTCAGTCTGCACTAATGGGGTTGATACTCTCTCTTTCAGTCTTACACTGTATGAGAATTTTGGACTGGTATCTAATGTGTACCTCAGTCTGCAGTGAATGAATTGAAACTGTACATTTCATTCTGACACTATGAAGTTTTTGGACATATATGTGAGTCAAAAATGGGTAACATTTGAACTGGTATCTAATTTGTATCTCAGTGCACAATAGTGGCATGAATACTGCATCTTTAAACTCATAATGTGTGAGAGTTGTGGGCTGGTATTTAATTTGAATCTTGGAGCACACTATTCTGATTCATTCTGTACCTATCAATCAGGACCATGTGTCAGTTCTATCTGGTATTTAATTTGTAGCTAAGGCTGAACTAATGTGAGATTGACACAGTGCCTTTCAATCTGATACTGGGTGTGATTTTGGACTGGGAATTATTTATCTCCCGGTCAGCAGGACTGAGTCGTTGTGAAATGGAAATTAGGTCTGTCTCTCCTGCTCTGTTTGAGTGTTGGATTGGGGTCAGTGTGCGACTGACTATTTCTGCTGTCTGAGATTGTGGGACTGATGACCTGTCTGTGTCTCTGTGCTCTGTGAGTGATAATGTACTTACTGTGTGTGAGAAGGAGCTGGCTGCACTGACTGCTCCTTGTGCCTCGGGTTGAGTAAACATCACACTGATTCTGGGTCCTTCAAGGATTTGACTGTCGGAAGAAAAAGTATCTCTTGTAACTCAAGAACAGGTGAAGTGGAAAATACAAAAGTGATCAATTGAATCTCTCCGTTAATAATCATTATGTGGAGATGCCGGTGATGGACTGGGGTTGACAATTGTAAACAATTTTACAACACCAAGTTATAGTCCAACAAATTTATTTTAAATTCCACAAGCTTTCGGAGGCTTCCTCCTTCGTCAGGTGAACGGTGTGGAAATGAAATTTTCGAAACCTTCGCATTTTAAAATCACAGAACAATGCCTGGTGATTACTGCCCGTTGCCAAGGCAATCACAGTGAGCAGACAGAAAGGTGTCACCTAAAAAGGCCACCGAATATACAAACCCCCCCAAAAAAAGAGAGAGAGAGAGAAGGAACACAGTCAATGACCCGTTATATTAAAAACAGATAACATTTGTTCGCTGGTGGGGTTACGTGTAGTGTGACATGAACCCAAGACCCCGGTTGAGGCCGTCCTCATGGGTGCGGAACTTGGCTGTCAATTTCTGCTCAACAATTTTGCGTTGTCGTGTGTCTCGAAGGCCGCCTTGGAGTACGCTTCCCCGAAGATCAGTGGCTGAATGTCCATGACTGCTGAAGTGTTCCCCGACTGGGAGGGAACCCTCCTGTTTGGCGATTGTTGCGCGGTGTCCGTTCATCCGTTGTCGCAGTGTCTGCATGGTCTCGCCAATGTACCATGCTCTGGGGCATCCTTTCCTGCAACGTATGAGGTAGACAACGTTGGCCGAGGCGTTGAGCAGAAATTGAAAGCCAAGTTCCGCACCCATGAGGACGGCCTCAACCGGGATCTTGGGTTCATGTCACACCACACGTCACCCGACCAGCGAACAAATGTTATCTGTTTTTAATATAACGGGTCATTGACTGTGTTCCTTCTCTCTCTCTCTCTCTTTTTTTGGGGGGTTTGTATATTCGGTGGCCTTTTTAGGTGACACCTTTCTGTCTGCTCACTGTGATTGCCTTGGCAATGGGCAGTCATCACCAGGCATTGTTCTGTGATTTTAAAATGCGACGGATTCGAAAATTTCATTTCCACACCGTTCACCTGACGAAGGAGGAAGCCTCCGAAAGCTTGTGGAATTTAAAATAAATTTGTTGGACTATAACTTGGTGTTGTAAAATTGTTTACAATTAATAATCATTGTAATAACCACAAATGAAAACCAGCGATACAAACATACAAACAGTGTCAGTGTCTGACTCCACTGCAGTACTGCAGCACTCAGCTTCTGCACACCAGGTGTGTTGCGCTGGTTGACAACAATTTGGTGACATCCAGACACAACACAACCCCTGCACTGATCTTTGAATGGCACTACCCGATGGGGCAGGGACCTTTGTACAGGTCAGGTTTCTAATACCCTCTACCATGGAACTAACCGTTCAACCGAAACATAACAGCCGCTGTTTAAAATGTGTTCACACTTGTCACCTGGTGCCTGCAATAGATGCTCTTTGTATCACTCCCCATATCCTCACTGTCCGGCTCTGTTTCCACAGTTCACTGTCCAACAACAATAAACAGGGTGAGACTGGAACTAAACCAGGAACAATTCACCACTGGTTTGGGGAGAGAAAGCAGCAATGATTTCAAACAACCTGCTCTTCCCATTCTGTCTCCCTCACCCTGGACACACCCTGGACACACACAGCCCGAGAATGACCTCTCCCTTCCCCCGCTCACTCCATGTTCCGGGACGAGATCCTGATGCACTCCGCCTCTTACAAACAGCCCCCGGACACCCCCAAGAACTTCCCCTGGACTCAATGCCGATCTCTGAGCCCATCTGCGGACACGGTCCCGAAGCGATGAGCTGCTGTCACGAGGCTGCTCTTTGCTCCCTTCCCCCGGAGGCCGTGATCTCTCCATTCCCGGCTGTTTTAAACCATCTTCTTCCGCTCACTGAGGGAATGGCGCCCACAGGCCGAGCTGGGAGAGGAGAGCGAGCATGCGCTCTTCTGCTCACCAGCAAGCACCGCTGGGGGCGGGGCTGAATCGCGCATGCGCAGATATCTGGTTTAATTCGCAATACCAAAATCGATGGAAACTTTCCCCAGTTGGAATTTTTCAGAGTCTGAGCAAAGGAAGTGGGGCTGGGGGAAAGGTCAGAGGGAATGGGGTCCACAGGCAGTGCAGGAACAGGCACCAGAATGGAAAACAGATGCGATTCCAGCAGTGCCGAACGCTGGAATCCAGACTGACTTTACAATCTCTCACTATTCAACTGGATGTTTCCATCCCTGCTGTTTCTCTCGGTATCTTTTTATGGTAAAGGGGCAATCAGAGATAACGTGGACGGCTGTGAAATGAGCCAATGGGTTCTGTTTATTCTTGGTCCCTTTACTGATAAAGTAACGCGTGAACCCGAAACTGGAGGGAGGATTTCTCAAACCAATCCTGGAGAAACATGGGAGGAAAGCGGGAGTCGGTGTATTTGCTGGGACTGTGTAGGATTAATATCAGACAGCAACAGTCCCAGATTAATATAATCAGAGTGAAACTCTCGGTCACTGAGAGTAATAACGAACAGACGTGATCTGCAAAACCGAAGATAGTACAACAGGCAAGACAGGGTTAAATTCGGCCCACATTGTTTTTGTCACTCTCTGTACTGTCCTTGAGTGTGGGATTAATAGTGTGTCCGTCTCTGGTATATCCATGAGAGATAAGAATGCATCTTCTGTCTCTCCAACGGGATTTTCTGGATAAAACGCAACTTTACAGGTCAGTCTGGAACTGATACTGTGGCACTGTGCCTCTCCGCTCGCTCTCTCACCGTATCTGTCTCCCTTTCTCTCTCACTCTCTGGTGCTGTATTTGAAGGTTGGATACAGTTATTGAGGGTGATATGAACACACTGATCGGAAGTGTAAGACTGAAAGTGTGAGTCTCTCTCAAGTGCTGGACATGAAGGTGGAATACTGTCTGATATAAAACAGAGAGAATGGGGTGTCCGAGCCTCACTGTAACTGGGGATGTGTTCGGCTCCACTCCCAGTTCATGGTCATTTTCATTTCACAGATTCAGGGTGAGAGTCTCTGTGAGACGGTAACTCTGGCGGAGAAACTCCGCGTCATAACTCAAACCCCAACATATGAGATTCTCCAAATCAGCTGGAATAAGGTGTTTGTAAAACGCTGAACCCGTCTGGGAGGGGATATGTGGGGAGATAGAATCGGGTGTGGGACTTAAATGGAAGGCGACGGTTTAACTTGTTGTCGAAGGGACTGTATTTAGTCAGGAATATTACTGTCTGTTAATTGTAACGGGGCTTATTTGAAAGCTCCGGGTTCCTGGGAATCCTTGAATATGAAGCCCGAGTCTGTAAGGGTTTGTGCGGACCGCTGTGTTTCGGTTCAATTATCAATAAACGGTTTGAAATTGGCGAGTGGAGAAAGCTGGAGGTGGAGCTGGAAGATCAGAGGCCGCTCTCCGCCCTGTCCATCACTCTGTCTCCTCCCCTCCCGCCCTCTCTATTTGATTCCCATGTGGAACCAACGCGGGTAGGTGGACTCGAAACACGGTTTACTGGTCAACAAGGCGAAAGGCGAATACTATTTCTGATCTCCTGGGCACCAGGCCGTTCACTGTCATTTGTTTCTGTACAGAGTTACATTTCAGTGATTCCCCAGTGAGTTTGATGAGTTATTTGAATAATCCAACAAAATAGAACAGAAACGGAGTGAAGCGCTGAATCCCACAGATGTGGAAAGTTTAGTCGAGCAGTTCTGGTGATGCTTTACGAGCCCAGCATGGCAAGTAGTTCAAATAAATGCAACAAACCTGGTGATGTGTGGACTGGGGTCCATCAGTTACGGTTTAAAGTTTCGGAATGTGGTCGGTGCACCGACTCCAGTCCCATTAATACCTCATCTCGTCCACAAGGAGAAAAAAGCAGCTCAAAGCAACACTGGTGGCATGATATCAGCGTCTCCCTTCAGACAGTAACCAGACCTTTGACAGATATAGTGGGTGGCTCTGAAAAGAGCATTGACATCGAATTACATCGAAATTACGGCACAGAAACAGGCCTGGATATTAGGCAGCACCCCATCCTGAGCGATGGTCACATCTCACAGCAGCTTGTTGAGCTCCTCGTCGTTGCGGACGGCCAGTTGCAGGTGTCTGGGGATGATGCGCGTCATCTTGTTGTCGCGGGCCGCATCACCAACCAGCTCGAGGATTTCAGCCGTCAGGTGCTCGAGCACAGCAGCCAGATAGACCGGAGCTCCGGCACCGACACATTCAGCATTGTTCCCCTTTCACAGGACCTGTGAACACGGCCCACATGGAACTGCAGTCCTGCCCAGGATGAGCGAGACTTGGCCTTGGCCCGAGTTTTTCCACCGGATTTTCCTCATTCAGACATTTCCACAATCTCACAAACACTTTCACAAAGAATGAAGAAATCCTCCCCAACTCGCCCTTCTTATACCTTCTGGAGGAGTACAGTGGGGCCACTTTTGATCCGTCTCTCTCGGAGTGTTTACATTGCCCCCTCACGCTCACTGATATTCTATCTTTCAACTGCTGTAATATTTTCCATTCGCAATATTGCTGCTCCTCCTCCTTTCCCTACTTCTCGGTCCTTTCTAAAGATCTTTTCGACTTGAATATTAAGTTGCCATTTGTGCCCAGTTCGTACTCAGGTCTCCAGAATGATTTAATGAAATTACTTAATGTTACACAATGGCTGATGTGAGTTGCGGCAATGTGTATTTCCAGCTGGTCAAGTATTGCAGGTATCGACGATCTCTTCAGTCCGATATCAGGTGAACAATTACTGGCTGTTGTGTAATTTCCATTGATTGGGGCTTGGCGTCATCTACTGGGCGGAAACTGGAACTGCGACAGAGCGAGAAAGGATCCGTCAGAAACCAGTTCAACTGAAGAAAAAAATGCAACAGCCTGCAGTGGATGTTCAGGATCTGATGGTTGGGAACCATTTTATTGATAACTTTTTTCAGCGATGGTGGTATGGTGGTGAGTATAGTTGCCTTCCAGCAGTTGATCCGGGTTCGATTCCCGGCCATCGCAATTCAACGTTCACATCAATCCGCTTTCTTCAGAAACTCTAAGTTTGCAGTTCAGCTGCATTTTGTTCCCCAAACAGAAACTGGTATAATTGGAGTGAAATGTTTTCAACAATGATTTATTTTCCCAACAGAAGGAATAGAGGAAAAACATACTGGAAATAGTGAGTTACCAAGGGTCTAATGAGAGTGAGGAAGGCAAATAAAATATTCGTCTTCATTGCAAGGGTGTTGGAATATAAGAGTAAGGAGGATTTGCTGCAATTTTACTGTGCGGAGATATTGTGTAAAATTGGCCTACATTCGCTGGAGTTTAGAAGAAAGAGAGGTGATCACATTGCAAGGTATAAAATTCTTCGACGGCTTGACAGTGCAGATGCTGAGAGGCTGATTCCCCTGGCTGGAGAGTCAAGAACTGGAGGTCATATTCTCAAGATAAGGGGTCGGCCATTTAGGACCAATATGAGGAAAAAATCTTCACTCAAAGGGTTGTGAATCTTCGGAATTCTCTCACCCAGAGGACTTTGGACGCTCAGCCGTTGAGTATATTGAAGTCTGTGATCGATCGACTTTTGGATTTTAGGGGAATCAAGGTATATGGTGATCGGGCGGGAAAGTGGAGTTGAGGTCGAAGATCAGCCATGGTCTGATTGAATGGCGGAACAGGCTCAACGGGTCGTAGGGCCGACTCCTGCTCCTATTAGTTCTGTTCTTATGCAGAGAACCTTATATCCCAGTGTGCTGACGAAACTAAGTTAGGTGGCACAGTTAGCATTATAGATGGGAGCAGAAAGTTGCAAAGGGACATTGATAGATTAAGTGAGTGGGCAAGACAGTGGCAGATGGAGCTCAAAGTGGGAAAGTGTGAGGTCATCCACTTTGAACCTTAAAAAGATAGATCAGAGTATTTTCTAAATGGCAAGAAGCAAGGAACTGTGGGGGAGGATAGAGATTTAGGGGTCCAAGTACAGAATTCACAAAAAATATAAGGTGAAATGGAGATTAAATTTTGATCTTTATCTCAAGGGAACTGGAATAAAAAGGAGTGGAAGTTATGTCACAGTTATACAGATCTCTGGTTAGACCTCATTTCGAGAACTGTGTTCAGTTCTGGGCACCGCACTCTCTTTAATGCTTGGACTGTGAAGGGTTTTTTCTCTTTGGGATTCTCTGCAATGGGAGGGAATAGGAAAGGGTTTGGTCCGTTCGGATTTTTTTCCAGTGGCAGTGAATGAGAAGGGGTTTGGTCCATTGGGATTCCTTCTGCGTGCTCTTGCGTTGATTGGGAGACCTGCATGTTGCCAAATTGCTTTGTGTTTAACTTTGTGCCCCCTCGTTTGAACCCTAAAAATAAAAGCATAAATGTAATGGAACATGGAAAGGAGATTCGTCAGATATCAGGTTATCAGCGGAGCTTATAGGGCAGGTTACTGCTCGCCAGAGAATGCTGAGCCCGATTGGCAATATCAGCTCACTGCCATTAAATGGGTACGGTCGAGAAAATCAAATGAACCACAACTGGACATTAAATAAGAAAAGGGCAAACAATTATTTCATAAAGAGATGAAATGTCACAGGCAGTTTTGTAGTCAGAACTTGTGATTGCGTGACATTGATTGGTTGAATGTTGGACTGAAGTTTACATTCACGTTTTTATCAGGTAATTTCCGTTGGGCAGATGACAGACAGTCATTTCATTCTGTGGAGCGATGACCTTGTTCCAGTGGAATAGTCATTCTGTTAGGTTTCGTGTTTCCGAGCATCAACCAGGACGCGCTCTTCCTCGCCGCCAAAGCCATGGTGAGTGGTGCTGGTCTGGGCCCAGTATCACGGGGAAATGAGTCAGGGGCGGCTTAATCACCAAACCTTAATTCCCAAAATTTGATCATTTTATAATAAAACAAAGAAGTTCAAAAACACAGTTCTCAAACCCATCTCTATCCGACAATAAAACCAACATGTGTGAGTACGTCGTCTGCAACAGGAAGTTCGAGTAATGAGGGACAAACTTCTGCCATGTGGACCAGGCCTGATCCGTCCACTAAGAAGAAAACCAAATCGTAGACGAGGCAGTATGGTGAGGCTTTTTTGAAATGTGGTTTCATCAATTGTGCAAATGCAAACCATGATCCAAAGCCCCAGTGTGTTATTTGTAGCGAGGTGCTTGTAAACGAGAGTTTAAAAACGTCAAAATTAAACAGACATTCTGAAACAAAACATGGGGAACTCTTTGATCACCCGCTTGAATATTTTCAAAGGAAGCAACGGGGATTAAATTTATCAGCACCAGTTCTTAATCGGTCAAATGTTCTGAATGATAAGGCGCAACTGGTGTCATATTTGGTCGCATACAGTGTGGCAAAAGAGAAAATGGCCCTTACAGTTGCCGAAAAACTTATTCAGAGATGCTGGAAGAATTTCAGCATCTCTGGATATGGTGCGGAAATCTTCGACGAGAAGCCTGCTGAAAAATTGAGAAGCGTTCCTCTCAGTGACAGCACAATGTCTCGGCGAATATGTTCTATTGCTGAGGATTCAGAAGCCAAGATTATTACTCGGTTACAGTCAGCCGGGGATTTTGCGATCCAACTTGACGAGAGTGCTGATATTTCAAATTGTGCAGCACTGTTCTTCTCTGTGAGATATGTCGGGCAAGATGACTTTATAGAAGGTTGGCTGTGTTGTCTAACTTTACCAACAAATGCAACAGGAGCGCAAATATTCGAAACACTGCGCGTGAGTGCAAAAGACAAGGCTGAAGCGTTTGCAACCATCTTCAGGCAGAAGTGCCGAGTGGATGATCCATCTCAGCCTCCTCCCGATATCCACACCATCACGGAAGCCAGTCTTCGGCCAATTCGATTCACTCCATGTGATATCAAGAAACGGCTGAGTGCACTGGATACAGCAAAGGCTATGGGCCCCGACAACATCCCAGCTGTCGTGCTGAAGGCTTGTGCTCCAGAACTAGCTGCGCCTCGAGCCAAGCTGTTCCAGTACAGTTACAACACTGGCATCTAACCGACAATGTGGAAAATTGCCCAGGTATGTCCTGTCCACAAAAAGCAGGACAAATCCAATCCGGCCAATTACCGCCCCATCAGTCTACTCTCAATCATCAGCAAAGTGATGGAAGGTGTCGTCGACAGTGCTATCAAGCGGCAGTTACTCACCAATAACCTGCTCACCGATGCTCAGTTTGGGTTCCGCCAGGACCACTCGGCTCCACACCTCATTACAGCCTTCGTCCAAACATGAACAAAAGAGCTGAATTCCAGAGGTGAGGTGAGAGTGACTGCCCTTGACATCAAGGCAGCATTTGACCGAGTGTGGCACCAAGGAGCCCTAGTAAAATTGAAGTCAATGGGAATCAGGGGGAAAACTCTCCAGTGGCTGGAGTCATACCTAGCACAAAGGAAGGTGGTAGTGGTGGTTGGAGGCCAATCATCTCAGCCCCAAGGCATTGCTGCAGGAGTTCCTCAGGGCAGTGTCCTCGGCCCAACCATCTTCAGCTGCTTCATCAATGACCTTCCCTCCATCATAAGGTCAGAAATGGGGATGTTCGCTGATGACTGCACAGTGTTCAGTTCCATTCGCAACCCCTCAGATAATGAAGCAGGCGGAGCCCGCATGCAGCAAGACCTGGACAATATCCAGGCTTGGGCTCATAAGTGGCAAGTAACATTCGCGCCAGATAAGTGCCAGGCAATGATCATCTCCAACAAGAGAGAGTCTAACCACCTCCCCTTCACATTCAACGGCATTACCATCGCCGAATCCCCCACCATCAACATCCTGGGGGTCACCATTGACCAGAAACTTAACTGGACCAGCCATATAAATAATGTGGCGACGAGAGCAGTTCAGAAGCTGGGTATTCTGCGGCGAGTGACTCATCTCCTGACTCCCCAAAGCCTTTCCACCATCTGGAAGGCACAAGTCAGGAGTGTGATGGAATACTCTCCACTTGCTTGGATGAGTGCAGCTCCAACAACACTCAAGAAGCTCGACACCATCCAAGATAAAGCAGCCCGCTTGATTGGCACCCCATCCACCACCATAAACATTCACTCCCTTCACCACCGGCGCACTGTGGCTGCAGTGTGTACCATCCACAGGATGCACTGCAGCAACTCGCCAAGGCTTCTTCGACAGCACCTCCCAAACCCGCGACCTCTACCACCTGGAAGGACAAGGGCAGCAAGCACATGGGAACAACACCACCTGCACGTTCCCCTCCAAGTCACACACCATCCCGACTTGGAAATATATCGCCGTTCCTTCATTGTCGCTGGGTCAAAATCCTGGAACTCCCTTCCTAACAGCACTGTGGGAGAACCGTCACCACACGGACTGCAGCGGTTCAAGATGGCGGCTCACCACCACCTTCTCGAGGGCAATTCGGGATGGGCAATAAATGCTGGCCTTGCCAGCGACGCCCACATCCCGTGAACGAATAAAAAAAAACATGACTGTATAGATGGAAAATACAAATTGGACTGGGCTAATTGCAAAGGAATTCCAAGTGATGGAGCAGTAAATATGACAGGTAGAAATAGTGGAATTATGAGAAGAATATCTGAGGCAGCTGATCATGATGTTTGGAATCACTGTTTCATTCACCACGAAGATTTGACGTCCAAGGGTATTCCCCCTGATCTTTTGGCAGTAATGAAGGAAGTAGTGAAAATTGTTAATTTCATTCAAGGAAGCTCACTGAAGTAAAAGCTTTTTTGAAGCGTTATCCTGAGAAAAGGGAGCTGAGCTCACTCATTTACTGTTTCACATTGAAGTACGATGGCTGTCACGGGGCAGGGTGCTTACAAGGGTGTAAGAACTCAGGAAGAGATTCACATTTTCCTGGTAGAGAAACAGTCTAACATGACAAATTTGTTTTACGATGACAGTTGGTTAATGAAGTTGTCATACCTGGCTGACAGGTTCTCAATTTTAAACGATCTGAATTTGAAATTACAAGGAAGAGGCAATGATTTGTTTCGACATTGTGAACAGATACAAACTTTCAAAAATCATTAGAACTGTGGCAAGCCGGAGTGAAAAGTAATCGCCCGAGCTATTCCATGTTCCCAACATTGTTGCAACACACTGAGGAGAACAGCATCAATGAAGAAAAAGGGAATGAAATGAAATGTGTCATACAGTTCCATCTCGCTGCTCTGTCTGATCATTTTAGTCGCTACTTCCCTGCAGAGAGGTTTGAAAATTTGAAGGCAAAGTGTTGGGTGAAAGGTCATTTTGTTTTCGAAAACCCTGAATCAATAATGAAGCTAAACTTGATGCCTGAGCAAGAAAACGAGCTGGTGCGACTCACCTGTGATTGCACACTGAAAACACGCCACAAGTCATTCAGTTTGTCATCTTTTTGGATCAGTATTTTCAAAGAATATCCTCTGTTAAGTCAGATTAGTGTTCTGTTTTTGCTGCCCTTCACAACAACCTACATGTGCGAACTTGGATTTTCGACTTTGACAAGGTTAAAAACAAGAGAAAGAAACCGACTCAACAGCGCTCCTGATAATGCGTGTGGAGCTTTCATCGTGTGATCCAGATTGGAACGAGATCATGAACAAGCGACAGTCCAACCCTTCACATTAAGAAAGTGAAACTCAACCTGATCTTTTTTTACTTTATTAATACTGTATTTAAAATATTTTTCAAGTGACGTCGATGTCTAATTTTAGTTATTACTTGAAGTGAAGTGAAGTGAAGAGCGAGCATGGATTGTCCTCTATTGGGATTTGATGAAAACTGCAGTCAGAAGATATTATTGTTTTGGGTCCCTGGGGGTAGTGTTTTTCTTTCACTGGGTCACGAGAAAAATAGTTTGAAAAACACTGTTCTACATTGTACGGTCAGTGTCTGTTCAGCAAACTGGCTCTGAACTCCTCAGTCTGCATTTCGAGAAACGGTTCTGTGCGCGACGCCGGCAATAAAACACTGAACGACGCCCGGCGACGAATGGCGGCCACCGGCCCCACATTCCCCGTGCCCCAGAAACCCCTCTATCTCTCCAAGGCGCTGCATTTCCGCTCAGACGGCGCAAGCTCCCCAGGCCCGCCCCGCATTCTGGGAGCGCCGCTGCCCTGTCTCTTGTCTCGAGTCGGACTCGGTGGAAACGGGAGAAGAAATCGGGAAGCGGCGGGTTGGACGTGGGAGGCGCTGGGTGATCGGTTTAATACATGTCCGGGGCCCCCGCCCGCCAGTCCGCCGGGTCCCCCGGCTCTGATTCAGGGCCTGAGCAGCACTCGGTGTTGCTGAGACTCCGCTCAGTGTGAATGCAGGTTATTGTTGATCTGCCACCGTTGGCCTCAGATTTGCCGGAGAGAATCAGCCAGAGACGGCGGCTACCGATGGTCGAAATACCGGCAGGTCGCTGTTTCGGCTCTCAACTGCAGAATTACCACTTGGCCGGGTACTGGAGGGCAGACAGTGACTGGGGCCGAACCCCACCATCACGCTGCACCTTCAGCAGAGAAAGGGAGAAAATTAGAGGCTGCGATGATTCTGGATTTCAAACAGTGAGGACGTGTCAAGGAGGTAGAGTGTGTGTGGGGGGGTTTACAGATTAATAGGAACAAGGAGGGAGAGTGTGGGACGGGGGATTTACAGCTGAATAGGAACAAGGAAAGAGTTTGTGGGACGGGGGATTTACAGCTGAATAGGAACGAGGAGGGAGAGTGTGGGACGGGGGATTTGCAGCTTAATCGGAACGAGGAGGGAGAGTGTGGGACGGGGGATTTTCAGCTCAATAGGCACAAGGAGGGAGAGTGTGTGGTACGGGGATTTACAGCTGAATGGGGACAATGAGGGAGAGTGCGAGACGGGGAATTGCAGCCTCACAAGCACAAGGTGGGAGAGTGTGGGGCGGCGGATTTACAGCTGAATAGAAACAAGGAGGGAGAGTATGGGACGGGGGATTTACAGCTTAATAGGAACAAGGAAGGAGAGTGCGAGACGGGGGATTTACTGCCTCATTGGGACAAGGAGGGAGAGTGTGGGACGGGGGATTTGCAGCTTAATCGGAACGAGGAGGGAGAGTGTGGGACGGGGGATTTTCAGCTTAATAGGCACAAGGAGGGAGAGTGTGTGGTAAGGGGATTTGCAGCTGAATGGGGACAATGAGGGAGAGTGCGAGACGGGGAATTACAGCTGAATGGGAACAAGGAAGGAGAGTGTGTGGGACGGGGGATTTACAGATTAATCGGAACAAGGAGGGAGAGTGTTGTGGTACGGGGATTTACAGCTGAATGGGGACAAGGAGGGAGAGTGCGAGACGGGGGACTTCCAGCTGAATGGGAACAAGGAGTTAGAGTGTGGGACGGGGGATTCACAGCTTAATAGGTATAAAGAGGGAGAGTGTGGGACGGGGGATTTGCATCTTCTTGGGACTATGGAGAAAATAATGTTCCACACAAACTGAAACTGTCTGTTCTGAATTTCTATCCTGTACTTACAGTGATCACTTATATAATTTATGAGGATCGATGCATAGACTAGGCTTGTCTTGACTTGAATATACAAGATTAAGGGGTGATCGAATTGAGGTGTTTCAGATGATTAAAGGACTTGATAGGGTCGATACAGAGAAACCGTTTCCTCTGTTGGGAGAGTCTGGAACAAGGGGGAATCACCATAAAATTAGAGCTGGGCCGTTGAGGGGTGATGTCAGAAGCAATTCTTCACACAAAGGGTAGTGGAAATCTGGAACTCTCCTCACTCCAAAATGCTGTTGAGGCTGGGGGTCAATTGAAAATTTGAAAATTGAGATTGATAGATTTTTGTTTGGCCAGGGTATTAAGGGTGATGATACCAAGCCAGGCAGATGGAGTTAAGATACAGATCAGCCATTGTCTAATTGAATGACGGAACAGGCTGGGGCGGAATGGTTTACTCCTGTTCCTTTGTTTCTAGATGCAGCCACCCGCAATAAGGTTGTGGATGGCAAGGTCCTTGTTCACAAGTGAACGGACATCTGGTGGGAGATGCGGAGAGAGGAGAGAACTGGTTAGGGAGTGTCTGTAAATCAAGGAGAAATGTTGACGGGTCAGGTCGTGACTGTAAATGAAGGAGAAATGGTGACTGGTCAGGGAGAGCCTTTAAATGAAGGAGAAATGGTGACAGGTCAGGGAGAGTCTTTCAATGAAGGAGAAATGGTGACGGGTCAGGGAGTGTCTGTCAATGAAGGAGAAATAGTGACAGATTAGGGACCGTCTTTAAATGAAGGAGAAATGGTGACTGGTCAGAGAGAGTCCGTCGCCAAAAGTGGGAGATACCACAGATGGACAGCTTACCGGCAGCAATCGGGAGCGACGGAATGTCGAAATGAGGGGGAGAGCATAAACACCCAGCCAGTGTCAGCATCTTCAGGAGAGGAGAGGGAGGGGAACCACTGAATGTGGACCTGAACCCAGTCAGAGCCTTGACCATCGTGCTTGGGGGGAGAGGGGTGAGAGAGGGAGAGGAACCAATGAGTGCAGAACTGAACCCAGTCAGAGCCTGGTCATTCGTGGTGTGGGAGGGGGGAGAGGTGAGAGAGGGAAGTGAAACAATGAGTGCAGAACTAAACCCAGTCAGATTCAGGACTTTCAGGGAAGGAGAGGGAGGGGAACCAGTGAGTGTAGAACTGAACCGAGTCAGAGTCAGCACCGTCAGGGGAGGAGAGATAGGGGAACCAGTGAGTGTAGAACTGAACCCAGTCAGAGTCAGCACCTTCAGGGGAGTAGAGGGAGGGGAACCATTGAGTGTAGAACTGAACCTAGTCAGAGTCATTACCTTCAGGGTAGGAGAGAGAGAGAGAGATGGGAACCTTCACCGTGTCGAGCTTCTTGAGTGTTGTTGGAGCTGCACTCATCCAGGCAAGTGGAGAGTATTCCATCACAGTCCTGACTTATAGATGGTGGAAAGGCTTTGTGGAGTCAGGAGGTGAGTCACCCGCGAATAATGAATAAAATTAAAACTAAAGAAAAAGGCGTACGCTGAGTACATCGACAATAAACGAAAGGATGGGAAAGGGGAATGTGAGAAGATTGGGATGTCTTACTGCAGTTATACAGTGCCTTGGTGAGACCACATCTGGAGTATTGTGTGCAGTTTTGGTCTCCTTATCTGAGGAAGGATGTCCTTGCCACGGAGGGATTGCAACGAAGTTTTACCAGACTGATTCATGGGATGGCAGGACTGACGTGTGAGGAGAGATTGGGTCGATTAGGCCTATATTCAATAGAGTTTAGAAGAATGAGAGGTGATCTCATCGAAACATATAAAATTCTAACAGGACCAGACAGACTGGATGCAGGGTGGATATTCCCGATGGCTGGGGAGTCCAGAACCAAAGGTCACAGTCTTCGGATACGGGGTATGCCATTTAGAACAGGGACGAGGAGAAATTTCTCCACTCAGAGGGTGGTGAACCTGTGGATTTCTCTCGCACAGAAGGCAGTTGAGGCCAAGCCATTAGATGTATTCAAGAAGGAGATAGATATATTTCTCAATGCTAAAGGGATCAAGGGATATGGGGATAAAGCGGGAACATGGTACTGAGTTGGACGATCAGCCATGATCATTTTGAATGGTGGAGCAGGCCCGAAGGGCCGAATGGCCTACTCTTGCTCCTATTTTCGATGTTTCTATTGATCACAGAGACCAGCAAGGTGGGCAGGACATTGGAAGGAGAGATCGAAGAAGATATGAAGACATTTAAGACATGAAGGGAATTCAGGAGGAACTTCTTCACTCAGAGAGTGGTGAGAATGTGGAACTCACTCCCACAAGGAGTGGTTGGGGCGAACAGCAGATAAAGACATGAGGGAGAAAGGAATAGAAGAATAGGGTGAGATGAAGTTGGGAGGGAGGAGGCTCGTGTGGAGCTTAAACACCGGCATGGCCTTGATGGGCCGAATGGCCTGTCCCTGTTCTGTACTCTCAAAGTGATTCCATGTAATTAACCTTCACTGCTCTCGGGGGAACAACCCGAGCTTCTTCAGTCTTTCCCCGGAACAGGAGTCCCTCATCCCTGGCACCATTCTAGTCAATTTCCTCGTCACCCACTCCTCAGTTTCAAGAGCTGCCTGGCACACTCTCCTCCTCACATGTTGTCCCCGCAATCCCCCGCCCCCTACCAAGCCCGAGGGCACTGAGCCCAAGTTCTGCCGAGGTCAAAGGCAAGAAGTCGAACCTCAGCAGCAGGCCCGAGCTCGAGCCTGGGATTTTCCTAATCTCTGGGGATCAGCGCTGGACGGTGCATTAGCCCAGCCGTCTGAGGGAGCTGTCCCCCGGCTCTCTGAGTGGGGACCCAGGGGAGAATATTGGCAGGAGGGATATATTGACGTTTTATCTTAAACTTTGATTGGTGACTGACCCGTCTCACCCACCCCCAGTGTGAGGCAAGGCAGCCACGTGACCAAAGAGGCGCAAAGACCCAAAGGAGCCGAACAATAACCCAAAGACAGCGCGTGGGCCGGGATCGTGACGAGCGCGGTCACACAAACTGGCCAACCTTGAAAAACAACCTTGATAAAGGGGTCTCGTGGTTCGACGAGTGATGTTTTAACAAGCTGACCATCTGGAATTCTTTGAAAAACAACTCTGTTAATCTAGAAGGGTCTCATTAATATTGTTCCGTTTGCAGATTGAGGTTCCTGCACATAAAGACCCCATCAGAAGGCTGGTCAGCCTCACCCTCCCCAGCGAGGTGGGCGGCCTGAGGAGGCGAGGTCTGATTCCCCCATTCAATACTCTCGCCCAGTCTGTCAGCCATCTGCGCACACCCATCCATAGTTACGCCGGTTACCTCAGACACAGGCGGTCCATGCTCTCCCACCCGCTCATTCCCTCCAACACACACTGTTCCATCCGACTGTTTGAAACGGTCGGGTGCAAAACATTTCGGGCACACGTCGGACAAATTTTCACCCAGCGAGTAAAACGACCACGGCAGGACTCGAACCTGTAATCTTCTGATAACCACTCGAGTTAATACCGAAGTCAGACGCCTTATCCATTAGGCCACGCGGCCAATGAACAATTAATTCACCAAATGATCCTAAACGCTGGGAAGAGATGGTTAATACACTGCTTGTCTCTTTCTCTTCCTTTCACTTTGTTGATGTTGTTCATTCATTGTTTTTTCTCTTGCAGCAAGTTGGCTCCACTGTTTCCGACTGATCCGGAAACTGACAACTGAACTCCCGCTGGGTCTCCGAGAAACCGACAATCAGAATAAACAATGTTCAAATCTTTGATCAAAACGTTTTGCCTTTAAAGCAATCGCTTTCGCACTCAGTCTGCAAAATAAAGAGACGGGAAATAAAACAAAGTCAAATCGGGAAACTGAAAATATACACGGAGAACAACACCGAGCGGAGAATGTGAACAGAATTTACTATCCAAGCCTGAGGGGCCGAGTGGTCTCATCCTTTCCTGTAAAATACGAACAATCCCCAATTCCGCCGGGTGAGATTATTATTTTATGGTTTTCTTTTTTTTTGGTAAATATAAACGCGGACGGGGTCCCGCACCACGGGGTAAAGCGCTCAGTGTTAATGTTAATATTGAGCACGGTATTCTATCCGTGTAATAATAAATTCGCGGGTTTCTTGCGATATATTCGACTGTGTCTTTAATCAGGGCAGGGAATATTTTTCTGGTTTAGTGATATTCATTTTTCAGGAAATTAGTGAACTCGTCTCGAAACATGAATTTTCCAGTTTCTGTTTCGCTAAATCGAGTTGAGGTGCAGATCAGCGATGAGCTGCTGTGACTCCGCCGCGCCGGTTTAACCGGAATTCGACGTTTCAGTGAAGTGAAGTGAACCGTCTCAATCCGGTTGATTTCTTTATTTCTAACATTGTTTATTTTGAGTGACAGATTTATCGAAAATTCATTGAGAGTTCAGTTGTCAGTTTTCTGATCAGTTGGAATCTGAAGAAGATAAAAATAAGGAAAGAAAAACATTACAAAGGTCCAAACTCGAACTGATACAATCACCTTGTCTTCACCTTGAAGGGTAATTAGTTCTCCCTGCTACCCTGTTCAATATTTATCCCTCCAGTCACATCACTATAACACATTATCTGGTCATTGTCACATCGCTGTGTTTGGGATCTTGCTGTGTGCAAATTGGCTGCCTCGTTTCCTACATGTCAGCAGTGACTGCACTTCAACGAGTGGTTTGTTGTCTGTAAAGCGCATTGGGACGTCCGAGGTGTGAAGAGGGCAATCTAAGTGGACTCGTTCTTCCTGTGGCCCCATGTGCCAGGTACCATATCCGAATCCTGTCGACTGGCGCAAACAGGAAACGTTGGGGGGGGGGGGGGAAATTGGATAAGGGCCGTTTTTGGGCGCAGGTAGCGTGATGTGCTGTTACTCCGCGCCCAATGACCCATGGGCACGCAGGACGCAAGATTCGGCTGGCCCGATGACTCACCTGAAATCAGTGTTCCATTCCGGGCCTTGCACGTGGAATCATTGCAATTCGCACTTTCCACCGCCCGGGGGAGCTCAATCTCTTTAAGGGAGGATTTTTCTTCGAAATCGCTTGAAGGCAGCTGGTACCTGTTATTTGCTTAAAATAACAGTCCACTGTCTAAACGGAGTCTGAACAGAGATTAGACGTTGTACACGTAAAACATAGATGCAGGTACATCCCTATGTTTGCACACTGATGAGTTATGTTCAAACATTGAATAAAAGTTATACACCACCAAATCCCACATCCTCCGATCTGCACGCCAGACCTCACCAATCTGCCGATCTGAGTTGGTACCAGGCCTGGAGGGTGCATGCACCAAGGTTCTCTGCTGATGCTCAGAGTCGGTGGTGCAGGAGTTGAACAGAAGGAGGAGCATGATGTATCCGCAGGGGTGGGTGAGGGCAAGAGGCCCTCCAGACAGATATCCAAAAGGCAGTTGGAGGCAGCGGGGGACGAATTCAATGACAGGCGCACATCATCATGAACATGGATGCAGTGCAGGAAGAAGTTCAATGCTTTGACATGAGTGGTCAAGCTGAGTGAGGGCAATTCTCAAGTTTCATCTCCTACCAACTGCACCATGCAATACACCCCCCATCCCCCAAATACCAACAAACTCTTTCCATCAGTACTCAACTCTTGTAACCAGAGGATTCCTCTCACTCTTACACATTACCACTGTTGCAAGCCGCCCACCCACAACTCATAGGTCACACACACTGGCAGCTATTTAACCATGACAGGAACATCACCCAGACACACGTCCCGCTTTCTTGCAGGTGAAGGTGGCGCATATCAGGAGGCAGCAAGTGGCAGTGGCATTTAGATATGGACCTGTGACCTAACTCCATATACCCGGCTTAGACCAATATCCCTTATTACCCTTGGTTCACAGAAATCTATCAATCTCAGATTTAACATTCACAAGTGAGCTGCCATCAACTACCATCTGCAGAAGTGCGTTTCAAACGTCTCCCACCCTTTGCGTATAGAAGCCGAGGTTAAGTGAACGCAACACACCTGGAGAAAAGAAAAAGTCTCAAGATGCTTTGCAGATTGAAGCTAAATATGAATTTATCCCAATTCACGCGATGTCATGAATGCAGAAAATGCTGCTGCATTGGGTGGTAATCGAATGCCCGCTTCCCGTGTGGCAGGCAAGAATTCGACGACAAAAACACCAACAGCCGAACGGCAATTGGCTGCATGTATCCACTTGGAAACCTGTCTGAAAGAACATACAACCTTCCAGGCCGAAAATGAGGCTGTTTAATGAGAGTATTAATACCATGCGGCCTTAGCAGCGTAATCGGTCAGCACGTGGTATTATATAATAGTATCAGGCTCGAGGAATGCCGAAGTGTTGAGTTCGAACTTCCCCTGGAGCATTTTAACCTTTTGCTTCTGAACATTTCCACCGGAGTTCAAGGTACAGCTGGTCTGTTCCATTAAGCTTCTCCTTCTTACTGTTCTCATGTGGGCACTTTGGGCCCTCTGGCCGGCCGTATTGAAATAGCAGGTGTGAGTTTCGTTGTTAATAGGCCGGAGAGAGAGGCGATTTGCGACAGCATGAAATGGCAAAAGAGGCGGCACGAGATCTTTAAATCTGAAGAACCGAACACACAATTCTTCTTTTCGTGAAACAGACATTCTTCTGTTTGAAATGTCGTGTAAAGAATATGGGGATCGGGCGGGAGAATAGAGTCGAGGTCGAAGATCAGCCATGATCTTATTGAATCGCGGAGCAGGCTCGAGGGGCCGTGAGGCCGACTCCTGCTCCTATTTCTTATGTTCTGATGCAAAAGCTGACCTGCTCCTCGTGGCTTCGCTGTTTGTTTTGCAATATCCCGCCCCACCTATCCGCTTGATCCAGTTTGTTGCTCCCACTTTCACATTCAACTCGTTTCCAGTCCCTGGTCATTTGATAAAAATAGCGGAGTGCAGAAGGTTCATCGCCCGCAGGAAGACCAGCGGTGGAAGGAATGAAAGCAGCGATTTTGCTTCGCCACCAATGACGAAACGCTCACTTTTCGTTCATTTTTCGTTGCTCTCTTTTAGACCAAACTTTGGGGAAAGTGAAGCGAACTTCATTGACTGTAAAATCACCAGGGGTTCTGGCTGCACAAGATGAAATTGGAAACATCGGCATCTGAGAGGCTGAAATGGTTCACATTGTTCACGAGTTTCGTTAACAGGCGGCACGGATTGATTTGTGGCGCTGAATGTCTCTGCATTCCACCGCCCACGTCGATGATGCTGGAAGTGTCTGCAAGGAGTGGGTGGGATGAACAAGAGCGGAGCTGCAGGCGGGAGCGGACCTGGGAGAGAGCGCAGGACTCGGAGACTGCTCAAGGCCCAGGCTCGAAGGCCGACCCGCACTCCGAGCGGCACAGAGGCAATCGGTGAAAACAACAGGGAGTGACGTCACAGGACAACAGGTCGGTGATTGGCTGGTGAGTCTTCGTTTTTTTCTCTGAGTTCGGGAATTGGGTAAAATTGAATTAAAAGCTTGAAATGTAAAACTCCTGGAAGCTCATTAAAATTAAAGCTTAAACTACTTAACTAGAGTAATATAAACAAAAATAACCGTAATTTGTTTTTGCTATGTTTAAGTTAATCTAATAATTAAGATATGGCAGGGCAGCTCAAACCTGTCGAATTCACGACCTGTGCCATGTGGGAACTCCAGGATTCTTCCCGTGTCCTGGACAAGCACATGTGCAGGAAGTGTCGACAGCTGGTGGAGCTCGAGCTCCGGGTTAGTGCAGAATTTCCCTGAGGGCATCTCAATCTCCAACCAGTATTCAGATCTGGGTAATGGTGAGGGAAAGGGTTCCTCTGGGGAGTGCAGACAGAGCCAAGTCCAAAGCATCATGGGAGGCTCAGCTGTAAAGTGGGGGGAGGAGAAAGGTCAAGAGAGCAATAGTGATCGGGGATTCTATAGTTAGGGGAGCAGACAGGCGTTTCTGCGGCCGCAAACGTGATTCCAGGATGGCATGTTACCTCCCTGATGCCAGGGTCATGGATGTCACTGAGCGGCTGCAGGACATTCTGAAGGGGGAGGGTGAACAGCCAGAGGTCGTGGTCCATATCGGTAACAACTACATTGGTAAAAAGAGGGATGAGGTCCTGCAAGCAGAATATGATGAGTTCGGAAATGAGTTAATAATCAGGACCTCAAGGGTAGTAATCTCAGGAATACCCCCAGTGCCACGTGTTAGTGAGTATAGGAATAGGAGAATAGATCAGGTGAATGCGTGTCTGGATGGTTGGTGCAGGAGAGAGGGATTTAGATTCCTGAGGAATTGGGACCGATTCTGGGGAAGGTGGGAACTGCACAAGCCAGACGGGTTGCACCTCAACAGATCCGGAACTAATAGCCTCGCAGGGGGAGTTGCTCCTGCTGTTGGCGAGGGTATAAACTAGAGTGCCAGGGGGATGGGAACCTGAGCGGGAAGTTAGAAGAGAGTAAAGTTGAGAGAAGCAAGAGATGGGAGGACACGGGGGAAATTTACATTAAAAATAGTCCAAATAGTTGTTCAAGAACAAGTGGAAGGGAAAAGCGTGGAGCAGCAGAAAGAAAGTGTACTTTAGACACTACAGATAAACAGAAAACTAGAAGGTGTAAAGCGAAGCATCAAAGCTGAAGGTCAGGCGAAGGTTTGGGCCCAACTTAGAGTTTTATATGCGAACGCACGGAGCAAAAGGAATAAATGAGATGAACTACAGGCACAAATTCAAATTGGAGGGTATGACATGATAGCTATTACTGAGACATGGCCGCAGAATGGTCAGGATTCGGAACTAAATATGCCAGGTTATCAGGTTGACAGGAGAGATCGGGAAAATGGAAGAGGTGGAGGAGTAGCCTTAATGATTAGAGATGAAATCACTTCAATGATAAAGGGGGATATAACGAGGGGTCGGCAGCCAAAAGAGACCTTATGGGTTTAATTGAGAAATAGGCATGGATGTGAGACTATATTGGGAGTTGTGGAAAGGACCCCTGGCAGCAGCTCTGAAGTGCTAGATTGTATAAATGCAGAGATTAGATGAGCGTTTAACAAAGGCAAAGTGGTCTTAATGGTCCATTTTAACCTTCACATCAATTGGGAAAAGCAGATCTGCAACTGTCAGAAAGGTAGTGAATTTACTGAGTGTGTCCGGGATAGTTTTCTGCAGCAGTATGTCCTAGAGGCAACAAGGGGGCAAGCCATACCAGATTTTCCAATGAGTAATGAACCAGATTTGGTGAACAGCTTGACTGTGCGTGAACATCGATCCAAAAGCGATCATAACATGATCGAGTTCAATGTAATATTTGAAAGGGAAAAAAGTGAATCAGCTGCGAAGATTCGAGACTTGGGTCAGGCCGACTTCAATGTGATGAGAGAGAGACTGTCCACAGTAAACTGGGCAAATCTGTTAATGGGTAAAAACGACTGATGATCAGTGGGAAATGTTTAAAGAAACATTTGACGTGATACAGAATCAGTTTATACCCCTGAGGGGCAACAACTCTACTTGCCAAAACAAACCAGCCATGGACAACTGAAGAGGTAAGGGATAGTATAAGACATTATGAAAGGGCATATAAAAAGGCAAAAAATGGCACAGATCCTGGTGAATGGGAAAGATACAAAGATCAACAAAGGGTCACAAAACAGATAGTAAGAGCTGCAAAAAGAGAGTATGAAAAGAAACTTGCAATGGACATCAAAACTAATACGAAAAGCTTTTATAGTTCTATTAGGTAAAAGAGGATGGTCAGGAGCAGTATTGGCCCCTCAAAAACTGAAAGTGGGGATATGATCATTGACAATGGAACAATGCGGACGTGTTGAATAATTACTTTGCCTCAGGAATTACAGGAGAAAGAGAGGATAGCATCCTGGAAATCCCAAGAAAACTAATATTGAATCGGGGACAGGGACTCAATAAAATTAATATAAGTAAAATAACAGTAATGAAGAAAATAACAACACTGAAGAGTGACAAATCCCCAGGACCAGATGGTTTCCATCCCGGGGTTCCAAAGGAATTAGGTGAGTCCTTTGCAGATTCCCTAACTATAATCTTTCAAAGTTCTCGAGATTCAGGAACTGTCCCTCCAGTTTGGAAAATTGCACATGTCACTGCGCTTTTTAAGAAAGGAGAGAGAGGGAAACCAGGGAATATTCGACCAGTTGGCCTAAAATCTGTTGTGGGGAAAATGCTGGATTCTATACTAAAGGAGAGAGTGACTGAAAACCTTGAGAATTTTCAGTTAATCAGAGAGAGCCAGCATGGATTTGTGAAAGGTAGGTTGTGTCTGACAAAGCTGATTGAATTTTTTGAAGAGGTGACTAAAGTAGTGGACAGTGGAATGTCAATGGATGTTATTTATATTGACTTCCAGAAGGCATTTGATAAAGTCCCACATAAGAGACTGTTATTTTGATAGAAGCCCATGGAATCGAGGGAAAAATACGGCCTTGGTTAGGAAGATGGCTGAGCGAAAGGCGACAGAGAGTAGGGATAATGGACAGGTATTCACATTGGGAGGATGTGACTTGTGGAGTCCCGCAGGGATCTGTCTTGGGGCTTCAATTATTCACAATATTTGTTAATGACTTAGATGAAGCCATGGAAAGTCTCATATCTACGTTTGCCGATGACACAAAGATTGGTGGCATTGTAAGCAGTGTTGATGGAAACATAACATTACAAAGGGATATTGATAGATTAGATAAATAGACAAAGCTGGGGCAAATGGAATTCAATATCGGCAAATGTGAGGTCATCCACTTTGGATCAAAAATGAAAAGTACAGGGTACTTTCTAAATGGTAATACGTTAAAAACAGTGGATGTCCAAGGGGACTCAGGGGTTCAGGTACATAGATCATTGAAGTGTCATGAACAGGTGCAGAAAATAATCAACAAGTCTAATGGAATGCTGGCCTTTATATCTAGAGGACGAGAGTACAAGGGGACAGAAGTTATGCTGCAGCTATACAAAACCGTGGTTAGACCGCAACTGGAGTACTGTGAGCAGTTCTGGGCACCGCACCTTCGGATGGACATATTGGCCTTGGAGGGAGTGCAGCGTGTGTTAACTAGAAATATATCCGGACTTCAAGGGTTAAGTCACGAGGACAGATTACACAAATTGGGGTGGTATTCTCTGGAGTTTAGAACGTTAAGGCGTGATCTGATCGAAGTTTATAAGATATTAAGGGGAACAGATGGGGTGGATAGAGAGAAACTATTTCCGCTGTTTGGGGATTCTCGGAGTAGGAGGCGCAGTCTAAAAATTAGAGCCAGAGCTTTGAGGAATGAGATTAGAAATCATTTCTACACACAAAGGTTGGTGGACGTTTGGAACTCTCTTCTGCAAAAGTCAATTGATGCTCGCTCAATTGATAAATTTAAATCTGAGAGCGATAGCTTTTTGGCAAACAAAGGTATTAAGGCATATGGGCCAAAGGCAGGTATATGGAGTTCGATCACAGATCAGCCATGATCTTATCAAATGGCGGAGCAGGCTCGAGGGGCTGAATAGCCTACTCCTGTTCCTATATTCCTATGTTCCTAATTTATTCGAGCAAAGAAATCAGATCAGCCCAACTAAACTCAGTGTTAACCATCCAATTGACAAGCTGCAGATAACTGCACCAATCCAAACATTTCCAGGGAACCATGGAAGAGACTCACTTTGATGAATTTTCGACACAAAGCAATCTCTGTGCATACAAGGGACGGGTGGTGTAAACGGGCAATCAGTGGTCTTTCCAACTGATATTCTGCTCTCCAAATGTTTCTGGTAAAAATCGTGATCAGAGAAGAACAAAGCCCTTTTCTGAGAATGCTCAACTAAGGTCAACATATTGACAAAACATCGCAGGGATCGACACTCTCAGAGTTATTATTCCGCTGGA
Source organism: Heptranchias perlo (assembly GCF_035084215.1). NCBI lineage: Eukaryota > Metazoa > Chordata > Chondrichthyes > Hexanchiformes > Hexanchidae > Heptranchias > Heptranchias perlo. Next base: position 22,098,273 of record NC_090370.1, read on the forward strand.
AAGGCAGAACTTGTCCCACACAGGAGCAGGAAAAGGTCTCCCGACCTGTCACAGGATCAACAACTGAAAGCGGAATAATTCCACCCGTTACTCAGTGACACCGGGCAACACATTAACCTTCCGAATTTTCCGACACGACACTTCAAACAGAAGAATGCCTGTTTCACGAAAAGAAGAATTGTGTGTTTGGTTCATTAAATTTGAAGATCTCGTGCCGCCTACTTTGCCATTTCATTCTGTCGCCAATCGCCCATTCACAAATAAACTCACACCTGCTATTGTAATCCGGCCAGAGGACCCGAAGTGCCCACAGTAGAACACGAGGAAGGAGATGCTTAATGGAACACACCAGCTGCATCTTTAACTCGGATGGAAATGCTCAGAAGCAAAAGGTAAAATTGCTCCAGGTGAAGCTCGAACTCACAACCTCGGCATTGCTCGAGCTCAATACTGTTAACACACGTCCCACGCGCTAACCAATTACGCTGCTTGAGCCGCGTGAAAACTAAATATGCAGCAAACAGCCTCATTTGCGGCCGGTGAGACTTTCTGTTCTTCCAGTCTGTTTCCAAGTGAACACATGCAGCAAACTGCCGTTCAGCCATTGGAGTTTTATTGGTCGAATGCTCGTCTGCCTCACAGGAAGCTGGGGTTCGATTCCCGCCCAATGCAGGAGCATTTTCATTCGGTGTTCATGACATCGCGTGAATTGGGATAAATTCATATTCATCTTCAATCTGCACATTTTCTTTTCTCCACGTGTGTTGCGTTGACGAAAGCTCGTCATTCTGCACTCGCGAGCTGAAACAGGCTCTGGAATTCAGTCAATCGATGTGAGAAGCAAATGAGTGAATCAGCAAAACCGCCCGCAGCGAGGATTCTTCCCCTCGACATACCAGCCGCCACGAATACGGCCGTGCAACCAGTGTACAATTCGCAACCACCCACAGCCGACCAGCCAGCCTTTCAGGCCACTTCCGTTCATCCAATCTCGTTTTCTATTCCGATGCACAGCAATGTCAAGTTGAGCACTAACTATTTCAAGGCACCAATTTTAGGCTCTCTTTTCCACGTTCGTTTTGAATGACCGACATGTGTTATCAAGTAAAACTTTGCAGAATTTACTGCTCTAAAGCTACATTGTCATCTGTCTCGGTATCCGCAGATTATAAACTAAACCATAAGTACAAAAAAAAATGCTAATTTTTCATTGTGAGGGAGATGAGAGACAAATGTGGAGACATGAGCTTCGAATTAATCATCTGGGATGTACTTTTGCTTTTCCTACCCTCTCAGTCTTTCTTTCTTTACCCTTCTCTGTTGGTTTTGCAGGTTCGATCAGCCTTGGCCGTTCAAGGAAGCCTGAGAAGTCCATCAGGGGAAAATACAAAGAGTCAAGAGACTGAGACAGGGAGAGATGGAGAGATTAAAGTACAGGAAAAAAGAGTGTAAATGTCAACTTTTGCGAATTAGCAGAATTTAAGATGGAGCTGGGAACAATTCCTTCATGTATTTTGAAATCTTAATCTGTTAACAACGAAACTCACACCTGCTATTGCAATACGGCCGGCCAGAGGAACAAAAGTGCCCACATGAGAACACGAAGAAGGAGATGTTTTTGGAACAGACCAGCTGCACCTTGAACTCCGTTGGAAATATTCAGATACAAAAAGTGCACCTGCTCCAGGTGAGGCTCGAACTCACAACCTCTGCATTTCTCGAGCTTGATACTGTTATATAAGTACCGCGCGCTAACCGATTGCGCCACTAGAGCTGGATAGCTCTTTGTTTCTCATCAAACAACCTCAATTTCGGTCTGTAAGATTGTATGTTCTTTCAGATCGGTTTCCAAGTGGACACATGCAGCCAACTGCCGCTCGGGCATTGATGTTTTCGTGGTCGAATTCTTGCCTGCCACACAGAAAGCTGGGGTTTGATTACCGCCCAAGAGCATTTTCATTCTGCATTAATGACAATGTGTGAAATGGGATAAATTCATATTCAGCTTCAATCTTCACAACATCATGAGACATTTTCGTTTTTCCAGGTGTGTTGCACACACGTCACCTCGGCTTCTGCAAGGAAAGAATGAGACGGTTGGAACATTCTTCTTCAGACGGTAATTGATGCTAACTCACTTGTGGTTCTTAAATCTGATATTAATAGATTTCTGTGAACCAATGTTATTGCGGGATATGAGGCTGAGACGGATATATGGAGCTCGGTCACAGCTCCACCATGATCTCATTGAATGGTGGAACAGGCTCGACGGGCTAAATGCCGCTGCCACTTGCTGCCTCCTGATATGCGCCACTTTCACCTGCAAGAAAGCGGGACGTGTGTCTGTGTGATGGCTGATAGCTGCCAGTGTGTGTGACCTGTGAGTTGTTGGTGGGCGGCTTGCAACAGTGGTAACGTGTAAGGGTGAGAGGAAGTCTCTGGTTTGAAGAGTTAAATACTGATGGAAAGAGTTTGTTGGTATCTGGGTGATGGGGATGTCGTGCGTGGTGCAATTGGTAGGTGACTTCATTTGAGAGTTGACCTCACTCACCTTGACCACTCATGTCAAAGCATTGAACTTCTTCCTGCACTGCATCGAATTCCATGCTACTGTGCGCCTGGCATTGACTTCGTCCTCCGCTGCCTCCCGCTACCTTTTGGATATATGTCTGGAGTGCCTCTTGCCCACCCCCACCCCCCAACCTCTGCAAATATAGGATGTCCCTCCTACTGCCCACCTCTTGCAACAAGGTCTCTCAGCATCAGCAGAGAAGCTTGGTGCATGCACTCTCCAGGCTTGGTACCAACTGAGATCGACAGATTGGTGAGGACTGGCGTGCAGATTGGAGGATGTGGGATTTAGTTGTGTGCAACCTTTGTTCAATGTTTTAACATAACTCATCACAGTGTGAACAGAAGGATGGAAACTGCATCTGTGTTTTCCATGTGTGATGTCCCATCTCAGTTCAGACCCCGTGCAGACAGTAGACTGTTATTTTCAGCAAATAACAGGTGCCAGCGACCTTTGATAGATTTCGAAGAAACATCCTCCCTTTAAGAGATTGAGCTCCCCTGGTGGTGGAAAGCGCATATTGCATTGATCCCACGTGCAAGGCCCGGAATGGAACGCTGAATGCAGGTGAGTCTTCGGGACAGTCGAATCTTGTGTCCTGCCTGCGCCTGGGTCATTGGGCGCGGGGAAACAGCGCATCACGCTACCTGCGCCGAAATAAGGCCTTTATCCAATTTTCCCCGAAAATTTCCTGCATACGCCAGTCGACAGGATTCCAATATGGTACCTGGCACATGGGGCAACAGGAAAAAGGATTGCATTTAGATAGCGCCCTTCACCACCTCAGATGTCCCAAAGCGCTTTACAGACAATGAAGCACGTTTTGAAGTGTTGTCACTGCTGACATGCAGGAAACGAGGCACCCAATTTGCGCCCAGCAAGATTCCAAACACAGCGATGAGCAGATAATGTGTTGTAGTGATGTGGCTGAAGGGATAAACATTGAACAGTTCTCCGGGGAGCACTAATTACCTTTAAAGACGGAGACAAGGTGATTGTATCAGTTCGATTTTCGTCCTTTGTAATGTTTTTCTTTCCTTATTTTTATCTTCTTCAGCTTCCAACTGATCAGAAAACTGACAACTGAACTCTCAATGAATTTTCGATAAATCTGTCACTCAAAATCAACAATGTTATAAATAAAGAAATAAACCGGATTGAGACGGTTCACTTCACTGAAACATCGAATTCCGGTTAAACCGGCGCGGCGGAATCACAGCAGCTCATTGCTGATCTGCACCTCAACTCCATTTGGCGAAATAGAAACTGGAAAATTCATGTTTCGAGACGAGTTTACTAATTTCCTGAAAAATGAATATCACGAAACCAGCAAAATATTCCCTGCCCTGATTAAACACACAGCAAGGGAATGTGTCGAATATATAGCAAGAAACCCGCGATTTTATTATTAAACGGATGGAATACTGTGCTCAACATTAACATTCACACTGAGCGCCAGGTCTGGATCTGACCCGTTTACCCCGTGGTGCGGGACCCCGTCCGCGTTTATATTTACCAAAAAAAGAAAATCAGAAAATAATTATCTCACCCAGCACATTCTCTGCTCGGTGTTGTCCTCCGTGTACATTTTTAGTTTACCGATTTGTCTTTAATTTTATTTCCCCTCTCTCTATTTTGCAGACTGAGTGTGAAAGAGATTCGCTTTGGAGGCTGAGCATTTTGATCAAAGATTTGTTTATTCTGATTGTAGGTTTCTTGGAGACCCAGTGGAAGTTCAGTTGTCGTATCCTGATAATTCGGAAACAGCAGAGCCAACTTGCTGTAAGAGAGAAATCAAGAAATGAACATCAACAAAGTGAAAGGAAGAGAAAGATACAAGCAGAGTCTTAGCCACTCCTGCCCCGGTTTAAGATCTTCTGCTGAATCGCTGGGACAGCGGCCGCGTCGGCTGATGGATAAGGCATCTGATTTCGATATTAATCGCGATGTTATCAGAAAATTGCAGGTTCGAGTCCTATCGCGGTCATTTTTACACGTGTTCCAACGTGCGCCGAAACTGTTCAACACCCGACCGTTTTTTTACAGTAACTGACCTGATGGAACGGAAATCCGTAAATTCCTTTGCTTACGGAAGTTGACTCTACACTTTTAACATTGTCGGTCTGGGTGCACGGGCAGAACATCGTGGATTCAGAAATGATCGGCAAATCCATTGTGCTCTGTCCGTATTGGCCCGAACCCCATCCGTGTCGTTATTGTATTGAACTTGTGTTGCGACACGACGTAAGTTTTGTACAATCATAATTGGCTTGAATTCCATTATTATCAATCCGACATCGGAGTTTTAAGTCTGTGTCCCTGTATTGTTTATATATTTTTTAAAAATAGACGGATAATTGGAATTTTTCACCTGCTGTAATGGGATAAAGGTCGAGTAGAGAGGACGGATCGGAGATAGATCTTTCTGTCCTTCCTTGCTGCCTCTGGGGTTTACAGCGAATGAAAGATTAACGGGAAAAGCAAATGATAAGGGAGGTGGAATATCAGGAAGAAATCTGATTTCAAAAAGTTTTAATAATCTTGAACCTGTCCAGTTATTAGATTTACACCAAGTCTGTACATTTTTTCTGTTAAATTTAATTCCTCCACCCGCTCTTCATCAAGAAAAATTAAATCTGGAGGGAGCTCCCGTCCAGATTTGAGCCCAGGATCTGTCTCATTGTTAACAGTCTCCCGTTTTGAACTAGAATCCCACCCATGGCTCGGTTCCCAGTAACTGCAGCAGAGATTGAAGGACTTCGGTCCCTCCTGCATCTCCTGCATTTTACCATCTCCCGATTATTCGATCAGTATTTGGGAACATGGGAGAAAGCCTGGGTTTAAATCCCGAACATTTAATCCCCAACAATCTGCCAGTTGATCCCATTCCACGGTGCCTTCAGTTAACAATAACCGCGGGAGCGCAATTGGAATCCAGTCCGCAGTTTGTTTCCTTTTCTGTTCCTGTTCTCTCTCGGTTTCTCTAAAAGACGATGCACTGTTTGGATCAGGAATCGAGTTCTGATCAGCCCTGTGACAGACAGACAAGAATCCGTCACTGAAACCCCGAGACACAGGGAATGCTGTTCATTCTGTTCCAGGGACACTTCATGAGTCGGTGAAACCTTCCAATTCCCATTCCCACGAAGGACGGAGCCAAACGGAGGAGGGACGAGTTTCTCAATGATCGGACAGTGCAGCACATCGAAGTGTGAGTTCGGATGGTCGATGGGTGACTGTGGAACGCCGTGAGGGCTTTGGTTTCCTCCCTTCAACTTGGACCCTTCCGTTCGCTCTTTGTGTTCAGCTGTTTTTGTTGGTGTTACTGAGTCAGGAATGTTGGTCAAGACAGCGGGAGATTCCCTGCGCTTCTTTCAACAGCGCTGGGGAATCTTTAACATCCACCGACAGGGCACCATTTAACTGGGATAAGTGGACAGATCAGGGACATAGACGGCTGTTGGAACCGGCAGTGGAACAAGGTGTAACTTTTGACAGACCAGAATTATTTCACTATCATTACAATCCTTCAATTGCTGGGACCTCGAACCACAATGATGCATTCACGGCGTGCGCCATTATCGATCGGTGAATGTTGCAGCAAGTGAGATACGGGATGGGCTGATTTGCCCATAATTTGCTGGAGCATTTGCTCCGCTCCTCCGAAAGGCTCGATTAAACGATAAAAGTTGTTTTCGTCGCTCAGCCCACCGTTGCCGTCAACCGAGATCGCCAATTCACTGTATTTACGTCATTAATCGCGCCGCAGCCGCTTACGATTGGACAATAACCGCAAATGAAGGATGAGGCAGCAAGAAATGACTGAGAAAAAGTACAGACTTCATTCTCTCAGCTTCTCGCCTGCGTTCTCACTCTCAGGCTCAGTCTTTTGTTCCTTTTCAGTTATTTTTGTTTCGTCTCTCTCCTGTCTTCCTTCCTTCTATCCATCACTGCCTTCCTTCTTGGAAAAAGGCGCTGCAGCCATCTGCAACTCTGAAATATTCTGAGAAGCAAATTGGTGAGTTTTGATTAAAAATGAAAGCATAGTGGGGTTTGTCTGCGATTTGAACCCACGGAGTTTTCACCTATTAATCAGTGAAAGCCGCAAAGCGAGAAGCCTCAGACCAACGAACCGCTGCCAAATAAGCCGCGCAGCCATTGTAGAATTTCGCTGCCACCCACAGCCGATCAGCCATCCTTTCAGACGGTTTCAATCCATCCAATCTCGCTTTCTATTCCGATGTGCAGCACCATCGAGTTGTACACTGATTATTGCAAGTGAACAATATCAGCCTCTCTTCACCAATATTTGAATGTACAACTTGTCTTATCAAGTAAGACTTTCTAAAATTTAAATGCTCTGAAGCCACATTGTCGTTTGTGTGAGAATAGGTACACCAGGTAGACTCGCACTAATACACATTTCCTAATGTAAAACACACACACGTTAAACTATTCTGCAGTAGTTGTAGGAGGTCACCCACAGGAGGAGGTCAGGGCCTGGTGTATCACAGACATTACTCACCAACATTTCGTGGGAAGAGATGAGAAATGTCATTGGATAAGTTCAGATAGTCTGGAGAGATTGTGGGAATAAAACAGGATGAAGAGGGCTGGATATAAGATGGACTGAGAGCGGATAAGGAAGAAAAGGTCATGACTGATATCCATGGTTTCTCATGCAGAGACTGATGAACAAAAGTGAGATATTATTGCGCAGACGCTTTGAAGGAAAAGGCTCAACAAAGTCGCTTGGCAAAGGGATAAATACCATGACGTTGGGAAAAGGGTGCGGAAATGTGGGTGACGTGGCTCAGTGGGTCAAGCACCTGTTTCCTAAATAGAGGATCCTGGATTCAAATTCTAGCAGTGCCGTTAGCTCATTTTGTTTCTTTACTCCCATCTTCCACCCGTTGTCCTTCAGAGAGCAGCGAGAGCAACGTTTCCTCCTCCTTATTTGCAGCTTGCAGAAACCCTTGATTTGCTTCCCAACCTCTCTGTGTTGACTGCTGAGTTAAATTAGTTCCAGAGAGTCCCATCCACGGGTTGACAATTACAACGAATCATCTTCGTGAGGTTAAAGTGCCCGCTGCTCCTTCAAAATTTCCATTCAATAATATCAATCAATTGCGGAATAAAAATTCAGCTGTTCGCTGATATTCTGTATTTTCCCCAATCAAGTAGACAGGAGGGAACGAATCTTTCTGTGAGGACGTTGGATAAACTGATTCTAGGGTAGAGCTAAACATTCATGGTGGAGATTAAACACAGATCAACACCGCGGGACCGATTCTGGTCAATGACTTTAATTCTTAAACCAGAGCTGTTTTAGCGAAGAGATTGAAGAACTGAATACTAAATCTAAGGGGATTCCGACGCGCCGGTTTAACCGTATTTACACGGTTCACTTCACTTCAATAGGAAAACATTCGACAATTTCAAAAGTTTCATCCCCTCATTCTCGAGGCCGGACAGGAAGTGAAATTTCAAATTGTTTTTTGCAGTTACAGCTGATCCGACCGTACCTCAGTTCCCGTCTTTTCTCCACATCCTCTGATACCCTTACCTAACAACAATCTGTCGATCTCAGTCTGGATAATTTCACGTGATGCAGTAACCACAGCCTTTTGGGGGAGAGAGAGTTCCAGATTTCACGTAAAAGCAGTGCCCGTAATAAAAGCGGGTCTCGATCTCCAACCGCCTCCTCAATGTACCCGGTTTACTGGACGGACAGAGAAATTGAGGGGCAGCAGATCCTTACAATTCCTACGCTCAACTCCAACACGAAGCAGCAACTCCCTCATGTGAGAGAAAGAGTTTGCCTTCGACATTCCAAGCCCCTTCTATTTGAAATGTGCTGTTGAGAATACAGCATGTGCAGATAAAGCGACAGGCAGAAATGCACATTTGGCAAATAACACGCAAAATATATCCTCACAAATTGAACACAATGTGCAAGAAAATGGGGAAAATAATAAACAATAACGATACGAATAACAATAACCATAATCATCATCGTTTGAACTAATCCGAACTTGTGTTAAACAAGAGGAGAATTAATTGTGGGGAATATTCGTGGAATGAGTTATTTCACAGGACGGTTGCTTTAAGTAAATGTAGAGAAACTGCACCAGTGAACAGTGACAACGATCGTGACAGACTCCAGGAGGACATAGACAGAGTGGTGAAATGGGCAGACACATGGCAGATGAAATGTAACGCAGAGAAGTGTGAGGCGATTCATTTTGGTTGGAAGAACGAGGAGAGGCAACACAAAATAAATGGTATAATTTTAAAAGGGGTGCAGGAACAGAGAGGCCTGGGGATGTACGTTCACAGGTATTTGAAGGTGACAGGTCAAGGTGAGAAGGCTGTTAAAGAGCAATCCAAGATCTTTGGCTTTATAAATCGAGGCATAGAGTAAAAAACACACTGGTTAGGCCTCAGTTGGATTGTTGTGGCCAAGTCTGGCCATTTCATTTTCGGAATGATCTCAAGGCCTCAGAGAGGGTGCAGCGATTTATTAGAATTGTACCGAGGATGAAAGACTTCAGTTACATGGAGAGAATAGAGAAACTGGGGTTGTTCTCCTAAGAGCAGAGAAGGTTAAGCGGAGATTTAATAGAGATGTTCAAAAACATGAAGGGTTTGGAAAGAAGTAAATAAGGAGAAAACTTTTCCAGTGGCAGGAGGGCCAGTAACTAGAGAATAAAGATTTAGGATAATTAGCAAAAGAGCTGGGATTACACGCAGTGCCACGCGCTAGTGAGTATAGAAATAGAGGATAGAGCAGATGAAAGCATGGCTGGAGAGATGGTGCAGAAGGGAGTTCTTTAGATTCCTGGGGCATTGGGAACAGTTCTGGGTGAGGTGGGGCCTGTACAAGACAGCTGGGTTCCACCTCAACAGGGCCGGGACCAATATCCTTGTGAGCAGGTTTGCTGTTGCTGTTGGGGAGGATTTAGCAAACTTGGCAGGATGATGGGAACCTGAGACAAGATTCAGAAGGGAGAGTAACAAAGCTGGAAGTGGAAAGCAGAAAAGTAGTAAGTGAAATTGGAAGTCAACAGAAATAAAGGCTAGCAGCAAATAAGGTCAAAATAGGAAACAATGTTAAAAAGGCAAAATTAAAGGCGCTTTATCTGAATGCACGCAGCATTTACAACAAGTTAGATGAATTGACGGCACTGATAGAGGTAAATGGGTATGATCTAATTACCAGTACGGTAACATGGGTGCAGGGTGACCAAGGCTGGGAACTGAATATTCAAGGATATTCGACATTTAGGAAGCACCGGCAAAAAGGGAAAGGAGGGAGGATAACGTTGTTAATAAAGGATGAGATCAGTACAATAGTGAGAAAGGATCTTGTCTCAGAAGATCAAGATGCAGAATCAGTTTGAGTGGAGTTAAGAAACAGTAAGGGGCAGAAAACATTGGTGGGAGTTGTTTATAGGCCACCAAACAGTAGTGTTGATATCGGGCACGGTATAAAGCAGGAAATTAGAAGTGCATGTAACAAGGGCAATACCGTAATCATGGGGGTCTTCAATTTACATATAGATTTGGAAAAGCAAATTAACAGTAAAACTGTGGAGGACGAATACCTGGAATGTATACGAGATGGTTTTCTAGCTCAGTATATTGAGGAACCAACGAGGGAACAGGCTATTTCAGATCTAGTATCGTGCAATGAGAAAGAGTTAATTAATTATCCGATTGTAAAGGAGCCCTGAGGGAAGAATTACCATAATATGACAGAATTCCTTCACTAAGTTTGAAAGTGATGTAGTTCAATCCGAAACTAAGGTCTTTAATCTGAACAAAGGAAATTACGAAGGTATGAGGCGCAAGTTGGCTGTGGTTAATTGGGGAACTGCATTAAAAGGTATGACGGTGGACAGGCAATGGCTACCATTTAAATAATTAAAACATAATTTGCAACAAATATATATTCCTTTAAGGCACAAAAACACAACAGGAAAAGTGGTCCAACCTGGCTAACAAGAGAGATTAAAGATTGTATTAAATCAAAGGAAGAGACATATAAGGTTGCCAGAAAAAGCAGTAAGTCTGAGGATTGGGAGCATTTTAGAATTCAGCAAAGGAGAACCAAGAAATCGATAAAGAAAGGGAAAATAAAGTCTGAGAGTAAACTAGCGAGCAACACAAAAACGGACAGTAAAAACTTCTTTAGGCATGTAAAAAGGAAAGGACTGGCGAAGGCAAATGTGCGTCCCTTACAAACAGAGACGGGAGAATTTATAACGGGGAATATGGAAATGGCAGAGAACGGAAGAAGACACAAAAAACCTCCGAGAAATACGAGAGATCCAAGGTCCTGGCAACAATGACGAGCAGGAAGAAATTAGTGTTAATAAAAAAAAGGAGTAGAGAAATTAATGGGACTGAAAGTCGATAAATCCCAAGGAGCTGATGATCCACATTCTCGGGTTTTGAAAGAGGTGGCTATAAAGATCATCGATACATTGGTTGTTATCTTCCAAAATTCTATGGATTCTGGAACGGTTCCTGCAGATTGGAGGGTAGCAAATGTAACCCCACTATTTAAGAAAGGAGGGAGAGAGAAAACAGAGAACTACAGATCGGTTCGCCTGACATCAGTAATAGGGAAAATGCTGTCATCTATTATAAAGGACGTGATAACAAGACAATTAGAAATTAATAATAGGATCTGGCAGAATCAACATGGATTTATGAAAGGGAAATCATGTTTGACAAAGCTATTGGAGTTCTTTGAGGATGTAACCCGTAGAATAGCTCAGGAGAATAGAGGATATGGTGTATATGGAATTTCAGGAGGCTTTCGATACAGTCCCACACAGGAGGTTGGTGATCAAAGTTAGAGCACATGGAATTGGGGATAATATACTGGCATGGATTGAGAATTGGTCAAAAGACAGAAAACAGAGAGTAGGAATAACCGGGTCTTTTTCAGGTTGGCAGACTGTGACCAGTGGGGTATCACAGGGATCGGTGCTTGGGCCCCAGCTATTCACAATGTATATCGATGTTTTGGATGAGGGAACTAAATCTAATATTTCTAAGTTCGCTGATGACACAAAACTCGGTGGGCATGTGAGTTGTGAGGAGGATGAAAAGAGGCGTCAAGGGGATATAGATAGGGTAAGTGAGAGGGCAAGAACAAGTCAGATGTAATATAATAAGGAAAATGTGCAGTTATCCACTTTGGTTGGAAAAGCAGAAATGCAGAGTATTTTTTTAAAATCGTGACAGATTGGAAAATGTTGACATTAAAAGGCATCTTCTTCTCCTCGAACATGAGTCACTGAAAGCTAACATGCAGGTGCAGCAAGCAATTAGAGATCGATAGATTTCTAGATATTAAAGGCATCAAGGGATATGAGGAAACATTTTTTTCAGGCAACTCGTTGTAATTAAATGGAATGCGTTGCTTGAATGGGTGGTGGAAGCAGATTCAAGAATAACTTTCAAAATGGAATTGGAGAAATACTTGAAGGGAAAGAGTTTACAGGGCTATGGGGAAAGAAGAGGCAAATGGGACAAATTGGATAGCCCTTTCAAAGAGCCGGCAAAAGAAAGATGGGCCCAATGGCCTCCCACTGTACTGGACCACATTATGATACTTCGATACCATATGTTTCCATCGGTGCGAGCGGTGTAAAGCCTTGAAAAGTGTTACAAAATTCTCGGAATTGAGTTAGTGCATCGACAGGAGTGAACCGTGTCACATAACAGAAGGGAAACTGAACCTCCTTCTGTTTAACGTGCGGCAGTGATGCAGTCAGTGTCCGGCTTACAGTCTATTGTTAGATAGAAATGTGAACAAAATATTACACCAATCTTTCGGCTGTTTCATTTCAAAACACTTGCAATATCATTTAGATATAATTAGTGCAGCACACACATTACAGTGAAGGGAATTGCGGGCTGTCCAAATGTCTGGAAGTAATGTCAATGCTGCTGCTGTTCTCTGATCCCACGGGAGGTTTCCCTCGATTATAAAAAAATTATTTTCTCTTAATCTCTCATCTCACAGAGTCAGTTGGAGCCGTGTGTACAGCGTCAAGATTTACCATCACTTCTCAGACAGAATGGGAGATCCATACACCGAGTATCCATTTAGTGTGTTACCGCCAATTATACAGACAGTAATGATTTTCTATCCGATTATAGCAGCCATTGGCATCCCCGGTAAGTTATTATATTCATTTCCTAAATGTATGATTCAGGATTTAACTGTATTACTGCTCTTATCTGGGTAACTGTCCTTATTTCACGGTGTTATTTCCAAGTTAATTCAAAGGCAGAAAATCAGTGACTGTATTTCCCGCTCTATCTTGTTCCTTGACTGATCATTCTATTGACGGTATGATGTTATGGTTCATCTTCATCAAAAGCTGCAGCTTATTTTCTTCATTAAATGTCTTTCAAATTGATGTATTTTTAACTGGGAATCGTGCAGCATGTGATGCAATAGATGTATTTAGATTTAAAGATATTTCCCGTGTTCCCAACAGACTCCCTCTCCTCCCCTCCTTCCCCTGATCTAACACTCGGTAATATCCGTTCAATAACTGGATATATAACAGACTCCCTCTCCTCTCCTCCTTCCCCTGATCCAACACTCGGTAATATCCGTTCAATACTTGGACACATAACATACTCCCTCTCCTCTCCTACTTCCCCTGATCTAACACTCAGTAATATCCGTTCAATACCTGGACATATAACTGTGAATCCGAACAATCAGGACTGGGATTTGTTCAGTCCCATTAATCAGAATTTTCCGACTATTTTCGGACTTTTCCCACCAAAGTGTTGATATTATTCCCGGTGATCATAATCCATTCCGAGGGTGGGTTTGTGCTCCACGCGGGACACAGAGTTGCCCCTGATCATCTCCCATGACCGGTTAGCAGCCTGTTCCCCGCAACCTCTTCCCCCATCGGGCCGGCAATTTGCTGCCTTCAGCCGGTGGGAGGCAGCAGGTTTCTGTCACACCCCTTGCTGCAACGATACAGATGAGACTGGGAATCCAATGCAGTGAGAGAGCGATTGAAACCGCGGAGCGGGGCTCAGTGAATCTGTTTTGGGTTTGTCCCGTTTTGAGAAACTCGTTTCAGCTTCCACCACCCGTATTTTACCCATAGCATCGATTAGATGCCGGGTTATGGAACCTTTATACCAGCCGGACACTTTTATTGGTTCGATCAATCAATTGCAGGGCGATAAAACACGTGCTGCACTCTTCGCAAGTCTGTCCGCCCTGTCAAAACGCTGCTCGATACAAATTCATCTTTAACATCACTCAAATCCTTAGAGTTCGAAGATAGTTCTGATCACATTTACCCAACCTCTCCCTATCTCACTTCATCACCTCTTCCTCCATCCACCGATCCAATCTACTTTAAATCTTAATATAGTTTCTGCATCAACCACTAACCTAGGAACTGAATTGCACAGCCTCCCAACTCGCTCTGTAAAGACGTTTCTCCAGCTCTATGTTCTAAGTGTGTTATATTTCATCTTGTATCTATGGCGCTCATTCTTGACTCCCTCATCTGTTGGAAACACTCTGCTTCTATCCAGCTTCTCCCATCCTTGCATAATTTTAAACACTTCCATATTATCGCCCCGTAATCTCAGTCCATGTTGCATTGTCCAGTCATATTTGCAATTTATTATGATCGAGTCCAGTGTATGAAACCGCTGTGTTTTAACACTTTCTGTACCACGGACTCAGATTTCCCGCTTCAGTTGATAAACGGAAATGTCACATTGAGTCGAATGAATTCCCATCACCGGGTGCGATTAAACCTTCCACCGTCCACCTTTCTTTTCGAAAGAAATGTGATGGGAATAAACCACCAATATTTCTGCTGTTTGATGACAAAACTCTGTAAAGTCTATTTAATATTTCACCCTGTACTGAAGATATTCCCAGATAAAATTACACCAGCTGACAGCACAGGAAGTGTGTAAGAACAAAGTGAAGAGAGATGCCTGACTGTCCCACTGACTGTCACCAATCTCAGTGTCAATGCAGCCTAATACTCCCACTGGAAGATTCGCGCCTGTATTAAAGAGGATTTCTCTGAATATATCAACTCACATGGTCAGTTGTGGCTCGGTGTCCCGCACCCACAGTCAACATCAATTCTCAAACACAAATAAAGTTGAATTGATTGTATACAGTTCGCCGTGTTCCAGTTCTCCAGTTGGTGTTTGCTGTTGCCCGTAACTGATTCTGAGCAATTACTTACTTTATGAATCAGGCTTTAACTGTATCATTGCTCTTGTTATGTGTCCGATAAATTGTTGTATTTTTCTGAAGCATTTGTGTTACTGTTTCTCTCTCAAAGTCAGAATTTCATTGAATATAAAATTTGCCGAACCATCCTCCTTCCTTGTCTAATATGTTCATTGAGATCATAATGTACTTGTAATGTTCAGCAAAAGCTCCAATCGGTTATCTTCATTGAATGTGCTGTCAGCTGGTGTAATTTTATCTGTGAATATCTTCAGTACAGGGTGAAATATTATGTAACCAACACCTACCACCCCGCCCCCCTACCAGCTATTTTCAAGCTGTGTTAGAATGTCAATTATTTCCCTGCTTTTGATAAGTTTTCGCCCAAGAGATTATTTGCAAAAATGCGACCGCCCAGAATTGGAGGTAAACTTTTGATATGAGTCAGTAATTGGTTGTGAGGTAGGAGACACACAGTAGGGGTCAATGTTAATGGAATGTTGGCTTTTATCGCAAGGATGTTGAATTGAAAAGTGTGGAAGTGATACTTCAGTTGCCAGAGCCTTGGTCAGACCCCATCTGGAGTACTCTTTTTAGATTTGGGCACAGAATCTCAGGAAGGATATAATGGCCTTGGAACGGATGAAACACAGATTCACCAAAATGATACCGGGGCTTAAAGGGTTCATGTATGAAGCCGGCTTGCATCAGCGTAGTTGTATTCCCGTGAGTTTAGATGGTTGAAGGATGATCGAATCTCGGTATTTAAAATGATAAAGGGATTCGATCAGGTAGATGCAGAGAAGCAATTTAATGTGGTGAGGTCCAGAAGAAGGGATTACATTTAACATTGGAGCTCGGCCATTTTTGAGTGAAATAAAGTAACACTTTTTCACAGTAAGGATTCTGGAAATCTGGAAATGAACAGTGAGATCGATAGATTATTGTTGGGACAGAGTATCAGGGGATATTGAGCAAAGGTAGGGAAATGGAGTTCGGGTACAAATCCGCCCCGATCTAATTCAAAGGCGGAACAGGCTCGAAGGACTGAATCACCTACTCCTGTTCCTATGTCCTTATGTCCCGTATCTGGGACCATGAGTCATGACTTCTGAAAGGAGAGTTAAATTCATCGCATGTCCATTTCCAGAGTAACTGAAAGCTTTACATGGACAAATTGTTTCTTGTGTTAATCTTGCAGCCCTTGGAGCTCCCGGTAAATCATTGTAACCGGTTCGTGTTTGTATAAATCTGGATCTCACAGCATTACTGCTGCTCTTGCGGGTCTGGTAATTTGCTCTGTTTGTCCTGAAGTGATGATTTTGCTGATTTCGGGTGATTGTCAGAAATTCAGAGAATATCATGACCTCCCTTTCCTCCATCTTTCTTGTGCGATATGTTAATTGATACTATAATGTGTTTTTTAACCTCCAACTCGATATCCTGTTATTTTATACATTGAATGTATCAGGGTGATGCTATTCTAAGTTCGAATGCGAGCATTATTCACCCAGTGGGATGTTGTTAGATTATGAAATGGTTCCAGTTAATCTGTGGCTGCGTCAGGGAACTCTGGCTCATAATCTCCAGCTGACTTTCTCTGGTTACCTTCTCTCCCTCGCCTTTAACTGTGACAGATAGTAAGTGTAGTTCAATACAAAGTGAAAGGTATTGAATTCGCATTCAGTTATAGTAGAAGGTATGCTGGGGAACGGAAGTAAGTATCTGCTGACAGACAGTGAAGGCCCATATTAACACTGATAAAGGGTAACTTACGAGTGTTGTATTACATTGTATTTCTGGGAAATTAAAGGAACAGCAGCAGGTGGGAGTTTGTGGAGATCAGAGAGATTATTTCGGGAGGGGGAAGTGGGACTCTCGCACAGGCGCGATGTTGGCAGATCCTCTTTGAGCTCCACGCAGGCGCAGAAGATTAAGTGGTGATTTGATTGTTTTTTTTCGGATTTTGGAAGGATTTGATGTAGTTGATCGAGAGAAACATTTTTCGCTGGTGGAGGAGTCTATGATAAGGTGGGCATAATTTTAGAATTAGAGTCAGGTCATTCAGTAGAGAAGTTAGGAAAGGGGTGGTTGAAGTGTGGAACTATCTCGCACTAAAAGCAATAGTCGCTCGATTAATTAATAATTTTAACCTGAGATCGATAGATTTTGGCAGCAAAGGGTATTAAGGGAGATGGAGCCAAGGCGGGTAAATGGAGTTAGGATACAAATCAGCCCTGATCTCACTGAATGGCGGAACAGGCTCGAATGACCTACTCCTATTCCTATGTTCCTGTGTATGGAACATGCGGTCTTTGTCGCATATTTCCCAGTGTTGTGTTCGGGAAACGTCGGGAAGCAGAGCCCGCCTGTTGGGACCCGCTAAACCAATCGAGGAGCACAGGATGGGATATGAGACGGAATACAGTTCTAATGCTTGGACTTCTGCCACTATTGTCCTTGTTTAACTAATTTAAATATTAATTTGAGAGGCTATTTCACCCCATTCTTCAGCTCCTCTCTGAATTTAGTCTGGGTCGCTGCATAAATACACGTGTTTGTGCAGCAGCTCAAAAGCAAGGGCATGTAACTGGTTTGATCTGCGATAAGCATCGGGTCATTGAAACCTGTGGGATAATACCGGTTTGTAATTCGGAATAATAAGAAGCATATGACATACGTCATCCATAGCAGTATGAAATTGCAGGATATCGCAAACAGTAAGATGGTGGATTTTCTTAGGTTCTCCATCTCCGGATCATTGTGATTCACATCACTCTTGCTGCCCCTAAGCCTCCTGCGGACTCTACTGGCCCCCAAAATGTGTCCTACGGTCAGAGAATTGAGCAGCAATATCAGGAATATTGGGAGCAGTGGAGTGAAACAGCGGTGAATCCAGTTAAATGCGTCCCATGCATCTGAAGTACAAAAGTCAGGTTTTGTGTGACAGCCCCAGGGTACGTTGTCCAATGTAATGTCAGGTTCAAATGCAAAGTCCCAGGGGATGTTTTATAAACAGAACAGAGGACACAAAGTTCCTATAACCACGGATGCAGTTTTCTCGGTGCAATATTTCGTCCCCAGCTTCTGGCAACAAATGGTTCCAAAACGATCAAAAGTGAAAGCGACTGTTAACCAGACAGAAATGTCTGAGACAGCATGATTTAGGGCAGTTTGGAAAGAGCACACATGGGTGATGAAAAGGAAGTTAGTCGGGAAATATAACTCCTTAATCCGAAACAGTATCACGTCATTAATAATGACCAGTAGATCCGCCGCTGCCATGGCCACCAGGTAGCGAGTGACACATTTAGAGAGACCGCACTTTCCTCGGGACAGGATAACAATCGTCATCACGTTAGCTGTAAAACGGAAATAAACAAAAACAGGGTATCACGCAACAAGTTACAGCAAAAAAGTCAGTTTCACAGCATTTTGTGTGAAACATGCAGCTTATGAGAGTATATAAGAGTGCTGAGTAAATAATGACAAATAAATATTCCCAGTATAGAGGAAGGAAGGAATCAAAGGCATTCTCTCTGAATTTACTCGGAACTGCTCCCGCTCTGACGCCGTAAATTCGCCAAAGGAGCAGTGTAAACCCGGCGCAGCACCAAGGAAATGTATTGCCATTAATTAAAATTAGCAAAAACAAAGCGAGATAATATGATAAATAATTACAATGAGCAGTAATTCGGAAGAGCAAATCACATAATGGAAACAAAACGTAAGAATATAGATTGCAGATAAGTAATAAATAGTCAACTATAAATTGGGAGATAATTGATTGTGCGGAGCAATGAAAATGAAGCCAGCCACAAATGCGGTCAATACAAAATGGGTATCACCAAGGGTGAGCTCCACTGGCTGGGTTTGGACCCATGAGCAGGAGAGGGGAGTGGACCAGGTGGTGGTCGGAAATGGTCGGAGTTGTCAGATTTTATTCTCAGACTGGAGCATGTGACAACAGATTGCAGCAAAACTCCACGGTCAAACACCATCAAACAAGGGGACTTGTTAGGTTTGAACTCGACCAAATTGCAGCAATATCTGTTTAAAAACCACCAGGTGAACCGTTCACATGGCCAATCGACTTTCCCTCGCTGCAAAATCCATGTCTTGTCAGAGACAACTTCAACAGTCCAACATCGTCTGGAGAAACTCCAACAATGACCACAAGGGGCAAAGGGTGAGAAACGAGCAACAACAGACAACTTTATCTTGTTCTATTTCCCCAAAAAAACAAATGTACCTTTCAAAGTACAAGATGCAACAAGGGGAAAAATCCCCACCTGAGAGAGAGGTGATGGCAGCGATCCCGAGATCGCAGAATAGACCAGTGCAAATGATAATCGAGTCTGTCGTTCAACCCGTCCCCGGATCGCAGCGCAGGCCAGTGCAAGTGACAAGAGAGCCCGCAAGGGAAATAAAGAATATAAAAATTAGGGGTAGGAGTAGGCCATATGGCCCCTCGAATCTGCTCCACCATTCAATAAGATTATGGCTGATCTTCCAAATCAACTCCACTTTCCTGCCCAATCCCTTGATTCCTCGCGATTCCAAAAATCTATCTATCTCAGCCTTTCATGTATTCAACAACTCAGCATCCGCAACCGTGTGGGATAGTGAATTCCACACATTCACAGCCCTCTGAGTGAAGACATTCCTCCTCATCTGAGGCCTAAATGGCCGACCCCTTATCCTGAGTCTGTGACCCCTATTTCTAGACTCTCGAATGCAGCCAAGGGAAACAACCTCTCAGCATTTACCTTGTCAAGCGCCCTCAGAATCTTATATGTTTCAATTAGACCACCTCTTATTCTTCTTCGCTCCAGATAGAATCGGACCATTCAATTCAATTTCTCCTCAGAGGATAGCCCTCTCATCCTTGGAATCAATATGGTGAACCTTCGTTGCACCAACATCAAGAATATGCTCCCTTCAATAAAGAGACCTAAACTGTACACATTGCTCCATTTGAGGTCTTACTAAAGCCCTGTACTATGACTTCCTTACTATTGCGCTCTAACCCCCTTGCAATAAAGGCCAACATGCCATTTTCCTTCCTAATTGCTTGCTGTACCAATATGCGAACTTTTTATGTTTCTTGTACGAGGTCATCCAAATCTCTTGGAACACCAACATTGAATAAATTCTCATCATTTAAAAATAAGATGTTTTTCTATTCTCCCAACTAAAATGAATAACTTCACATTTCCCACATTATATTCCTTCTGCCATCTTCTTGCCCACTCAATTAACCTGTGTTTATTACCCTTTGCAGACTCTTTGTGTCAGGACAAAGCTTACTTTCCCACGTAGCTTTGCGTCATCAGTAAACATGGATACATTACACTCGGTCCCTTCATCTGAGTCATTAATATAGATTGTAAATAGCTGAGGCCCAAGCACTGATCATTGAGGCACCCCACTAGTTAAAACCTGCCAACATTTAAATGACCCTTTTACCCCCACTCTCAGTTTTCTGCGTTAACCGATCCTCTAGCTATGTTAATATACTAACCCCAACCTATGAGCCCTTATGTTGTATAACAACCTTTGATATGGCACCTAATCGAATGCCTTTTGGAAATCCAAATACACCACATCCACTGGTTCCCCTTTATCTACCCTGCTAGTTACATCCTCAAAAACACTAATAAATTTGTCAAACACGATTTCCCTTTCATAATACCATGTTAACTCTGCTTTACCGTTTTTTTACTTCGTTCATGGGATGTGGGGTCGCTGGCGAGGCCAACATTTATTGCCCATCCCTAATTGCCCTTGCGAAGTTGGTGGTAAGCCGGCTTCTTGAACCGCTGCCGTCCGTGCGGTGAAGGTTCTCCCACAGTGCTGTTAGAAAGGGAGTTCCAGGATTTGACCCTGCGATGATTAAAGAACGGCGATATATTTCCAAGTCATGATGGTGTGTGACTTGGAGGGGAACGTGCAGGTGGTGTTCCCATGCTCCTGCTGCCCTTGTCCTTCTAGATGGTAGAGGTCGCGGGTTTGGGAGGTGCTGTCGAAGAAGCCTTGGCGAGTTGCTGCAGTGCATAATGTGGATGGCACACACTGCAGCCACAGTGCGCCGGTAGTGAAGGGAGTGAATGTTTAGGGTGGTGGATGGGGTGTCAACCAAGCGGACTGCATTGTCCTGCATTGTGTCGAGGTTCTTGAGTGTTGTTGGAGCTGCACTGATCCAGGCAAGTGGAGAGTATTCCATCACACTCCTGACTTGTGCCTTGTAGATGGTGGAAAGGCTTTAGGTAGTTAGGAGGTGATTTACTCGCTGCAGAATACCCAGCCTCTGACCTGCTCTTGTAGCCACAGTATTTATGTGGCTGGTCCAGTTCAGGTTCTGGTCAATGGTGACCCCCAGGATGTTAATGATGGGGGATTCGGCAATGGTAATGCCGTTGAATGTCAAGGGGTGGTGGTTAGACTCTCTCTTGTTGGACATGGTCATTGCCTGGTATTTGTCTGGCGCGAATGTTTCTTGACACATATCAGCCCAAGCCTGGATGTTGTCCAGGTCTTGCTGCATGCGCGCATGGACCGCTTCATTAACTGAGGGGTTGCGAATTGAACTGAACACTGTGCAATCATCAGCGAACGTCCCCATTTCTGACCTTATGATGGAGGGAAGGTCAATGATGAAGCAGCTGAAGATGGTTGGGCCTCGGACATTGCCCTGAGGAACTCCTGCAGCAATGTCATATTTTCTAAATGCCCTGTTATCACTTCCTTAATAATGCATTCCAGCATTTTCCCGACGACTGATATCAGGCTAACTGGCCTGTCGTTCCCTGTTTTCTCTATCCTTCCTTTCTTGAAAAGCCGTTTTATATTTGCTACCTTTCAATTCGCTGGGATCATTCCAGATTCTCGGGAATTTTGGAAGATCACAACCAATTCTGATTCTGCATCCACCTCTTGTAGAACACTCGGATGTAGGCCATCAGGTCCAGGGAATTTATCGGCTTTTAGTCCCATTAGTTTCTCCAGTACATACTTATAGAAGCTCTTGTAGACCGTTTTTGTATTTCTTGATATCATACTTTGATATTCAATTTTCTGCCTTTTTATCAATTTTTTGGTTATCTTAAGCTGGTTTCTAAAACTCTCCCCATCCTCAGGTTTACTACACTTCTTCGCAACACCAAAGGCCTCGCCTTTTAATCGAATACTGTCCTCAACTTCTTTAGTTCGCCACGGATGAATCTTTTTTCCCGTGGAGCTTTTATTTCTCAATGGAATCTATATTCGGTGAGAATGTTGAAATATTTCTTTAAATGTTGGCCATTATTTATCTACCACCATTCCCTTTCATCTAATTTCCCAGGCTTCCTTTGCCAACTCGCCCCCACACCGATCGAATTGGATTTAAATAAGTTTAAGACTCCAGTCTCTGACTGAAGTATCTCACTCTCAAACTCAATGTGAAATTCTTGCATATAATGTCACTAGTCCCCAAGGGATCCTTTGCTGTGAGATTACTAATTAACCCTGTCATATTACACAGTATAAGATCGAAAATAGCCTGTTCCCTGGTTGGTTCGATGACTTTTTGTTCTATTAAATTGTCTCGAATACATTCCATGAACTTGTCCTGCAGACTACCTTTGCCAATTTGATTTGTCGAGTCTATATGAAGATTAAAGTCCTCCACGATTATTGCATTGCCTTTGTTACAAGCTGGTATTATTTCTTGATGAATACTCTGTCCATCGGTACAGCTCCTAATTGGAGGCCTAAACAGTGCACCCAACAGTGTTTTCTGCTCTTTGTTATTTCTTATTTCCTCCCATACTGATTCTACTTACTGTTCTTTTGAGCCAAGGTCCTTTCTCTCCACTGTCCTTATGTCATCCTTTATTATCAGGGCTACATCCCCTCATTTACTACTCTGCCTGTCTTTTCGGAACATTAAGTTCCCTGTGATATTTAATTCCCAATCTTGATTCCTTTGTAACCAGTTCTCTGTAACGGCTGTCAGCTCAATCCCATTCATCGCTATTTGTGCGACTAAATTGTCTATCTTAATAAGAAGCTCCGTGTATTCAGATAAAGAGCCTTTAATTTTAACTGCTTACCATTTTCTCTGCTTTGACCTTACTTGCCGATTCACTATTACCGTTAAACTCTCTGTACTTTCCTTCCACACTATGCTTATCTTTACCTAAATCACTACACTACTCTCTTGCCTTGACTTTCATTAGGTTTCTAAATTTCCCCACATCTGACCCCTCCCCCCTCCTTTTAAGTTTAAAACCTTATCCACCGCCCGAGTTATTCGATTCGCCAGGACACTGGTCCCAGCCCGGTTTAAGTGGAGTCCATCTCAATGGAACAGCTCCCTTTTCCCCCAGTACTCTACCCAGTGTCCCATGAATTGAAACCCCTGTCTCCCACACCACTCTATGAGCCACGCATTGAACTCTCTGATCTGTTTGTCCCGATGTCAATTTCCATTAGGTTCAGTAGTAATACGGAGATTATTACCTTTTAGATTCTGCTTGTTAATTCAGACCCTAGCTCCTCAAACGGTCTCAGCAGAACCTTCTTCTTGGTTCTCCCGATATCGTTGGTTCCTACATGTACCACGACAACTGAATCCTCCCCCTCGGACACCAAGCTCTTCTCCAGCCGAGAGGGGATATCCATAACCCTGGCACAGCGCAGGCAACACAGCCTACGGGAATCTTTGTCGCGGCTGCAGAGAACAGCGACTATCCCCCTGAATATAATATCTCCGACCACTACCACATTCCTTTTTACTCCCCCGAATTGAATGATCTCCTTTACCACAGTGCCGTGATCAGTTTGACCATCCTCCCTGCAGTCTTTGCCCTCATCCATACAGGTAGCAAGTACCTCGTACCTTTTGGCTCCTCCATCACTACATCCTGGATCCCCATACCTGCCTGGCTCTCAGTCACTCCCTCCTGTCCCTGACCACTGGATGAATCTAAACTACCACCTAATCTAAGAGGCGTGACTGCCTCCTGGATCAAAGTGTCCAGCCAACGCACCCCCTCCCGGATGCATCGCAGTGTCTGCAGTTCGGCCACCAGCTCATCAACTCTGCGCCAAAGTTCCTTGAGCTGCAGACACTTACCACAGATGTTGTTCCGTTTGAACATGTGATTTTTTTAATCTTATTTTTTTACAACATCCATGTTTATCCCTGGAACCTCTGTCAGTGATGTGACCCATTCAGCCTTTAACAGGTTCTTTATCCATCTGGTATTTCGCCAGCCCCACAGCTGGACCGTTTAATTTGCCTTCATTCCAACCAATTGAATTGGGCTAGTTTTACTTTCAGGAGGGTCATTTCCTGTTCAGAATCGTTATCGTCAAAACTCCCTTTCTTTGCAAAGAATGATGGGATCATTGGGTATTACAGGTTACGTTAACCAGCAAATCTCCGCCGGTGTTTTTCTCCCAACCTGCTATTTTTTAGTCCTGTTCTCCCGTTCGGTCCTATTAACATTCATTCCTTTAAAGTGTCAGCCTTGGCTAAGCGGTTGAATTTTCGATTCTGAGCCTGACGGTTATTGTGTCAAAACGCAATCCAGAAATTCGAGCAGATAATTTAGGCTGACAGTTCAGTGCAGTACTGAGGGTGTGCTGCATTGTCGGAAGTGTCACACTCCAGGGTCACTGCTGTGAAAGATTTTGCTGGGAAGATTAGCCGCATTCTCAAAGTGTTATTCAACAGACTCTCTGGCAGGTTAAAGATAGGACAGCTACGAGGATTTGAAAATCTGTGAGAAGCCGTTGTTACCATCAGATGCTGTAATAAATCATGCGAACTTTCCAAAAGCCTGTTCTGCACCAGCGAGAAGGGTATAAAACCAATTTTAGTAATTTCGAAGTAATCTGTTTGGGAAAATTCAAAGAGGGAAATTCGGAATCTCCTCCATGAGATTAGTCACTTTGAAACAAAGAACTGTCCCGCTTGTCGAGACTACTTTTTTCAGTGAAAGACAAACGGAGGAGGAGGATTGTGTAGAACAGAAGTGATGTTGTCGAATGGAGCAGCGAGACAATCTCAATCAGAGCAAAAACTCAGCACAAAGTTTCTTCCAGAACAGGTCCTTCTGTTCACCGGCTCAGATCGCCTTTCAGGTTTCAGTGGTGTGGCAGTTATCACGTTCTACTTACACACGGGAGTTATCCGTTCAATCCCGAGCGGAAATAATTATTGGAACACGTTTTAGATGAAACTCCAGGAGCGAATTCCTTCCCCTGTGAAAAGGGGAGGGAATTGGTTGTTCCCTCATGCATTACAAGGTCGTCCGTTCACTTCACTAAATCGATAGGAACATAGGATCAAGAGTGGCCCATTCAACCTCCCCAGCCTGCTCCGCCATTTAATTTGATCATGGCTGATCTGTATCTTATCTCCATCTAACCGACTTGGTTCGGTAACCTTTAATACCCATGCCGAATTAAAATCTATCAATCTGAGTTTTGGCATTTTCAATTGACCGATCCTCAACAGCTTTTTGGGGGTGAGCGTTCCAGATTTGCACTACCCTTTGTGTGAAGCAGTGCTTCCTGACATCACCCCTGAATGGTCCGGCTCTATTTATCAGTTATTCCATCTTGTTCTGGACTTCCCCACCAGAGGAAATAGTTTCTCTCCATCTACCCTCTCAACTCCTTCAATCATCTTAAACGCTTCAATTAGATCAGCCCTTAATCTTCAACACTCATGGGAATACAAGCCTGGACTATGCAAACTGTACTCACAATTTAGCTATTTTAGTCCAGCTATCATTCTGGTGATCATTCTGAGCAGCATCCCCTCCAAGGCCAATATATCCTTCCTGAGGTGCGATGCCCAGAACTGAATACAGTATTCTAAATGGGGTCCACGCAGAGCTTAAATTAACCTTAAGATGACTTCCAATCCTTTGTATTCCAGACGCCCTGAGATAAAGCCCGATTGGCCTTTTAAATTATTTTTGTACCTGTCCACTAGGTTTTCGTGAATCCTGGACTTGGGCCCTTAAATCTCTGCTGCTTCACCGTTCCAATTTGTCACCATTTAGAAAATACTCTAACCTATCTTTCTTAGGGACAAAGTGGATGGCCTCACATATTGAACTCCATCTGCCGCTTTTTTGCTCATTTACTTACTAGATCAATTTCCTTCGCTGGAAGATTTGAAATTAACATTTCTTCCCGAAGGATAAAGCCGTGTTTCTGCTCCCTCGTCTTTTACTTTCCCGCTCCTCTTTCATTCGGTGTCAGTCTCAGAGGAAGGAAAGAAAGAAGGATCGAAGGGAAGGAAAGATCTCTCTCCACATCGTGATCTCCATTCCATCTTCAGTCCAATACAATTGCGGGAACAATTCCAATTGTCCGTCTTAATTTCAATAAAATATATAAAATGCGGGATACAGGCCAGAAAGCAATTATGGCGTTGACAGGAGCAGGACTCAAGGCATAATTTCTGTAAAAATAATTTCAATGCTGCATCAAACGTTTACACAATAACAACGAGGATGGGATTCGAACCCACGCATGCATAGCATGTCTCGCCTCATAATTTAACCTTTGAATCCCTGGTAATATTCTCGTCAATCTGCTCTGCACTCCTTCTAAGGCCAACATCTCCTTTCTAAGTTGCGGTGCCCAGCACTGTGCACAGTGCTCGAGATGTGGTCGAACGAGGGCTTTTTACAGATGCCGCAAAACTCCGCACCCTCCGCCTTGATGTTCTAGACCGCCAGACATAAAGGATCACATCGCATTCGCCTTTTTGATTATTTTATTGTCGCTGAGTACTACATTTTAGCGATCTGTGCACAGTCACCCCTACATCTCTTTGGACCTCCACTGATCCGAACTTTTCACCAGGAAAACAATGCTTGGATCCATTTTTTAAAATCCAAAATGGATGACCTCGCACTTAACTGTGTTGAAATACAACTGTCACAGTTTTGTCCAGTAACATAATCTATCAATGTCTCGTTGCAATGTTATGCTCCCGTACACAATACTTACTAGGCTACCCATCTTTGTTTCATCAGAAAACCTGGATATATGACTACCTTTTATGTTATTCTAAGACGTTAATTAACCCTACGTTCGGTCTTCTACCGCCTAACCAATCTTCAAACCAAGTCAATAATTAGTTTCAATTCCATGAGATTTAATTTCAGCTAACAGTCTCTCATGTGGAACCTTATTAAATGCCTTCTGGACGACCAGACAAGCTAATTCCGTACTCACTCCTCTGTCAGCTACTTCCGATTCTTCCTCAAAATATTCAGTTAGCTTTGATAGACATGACCTACCGTTTACAAATCCAGGTTGGCTCTCTCTAATCAACTTAATTGTCTCCAAGTGTTCAGCCAGCCTGTCCTTAATTATATATTCCAATACCTTCCTCGCATTAGATGTTAGACCAACAGGTCTATAATTTCCTGGTTTCTACATCAAAATCGTCTTAAAAAAATTAGTTGCATTCGCAATTTTCAAATTTAAAGAGACAATTCCTGAATGGAGGGAGATTTGGAAGATTATGGCGACATCATCTGCAATTTCCTCACTAATTCATTTAATACCTTGGGGTGGAAACCATCAAGTCCCAGGGATTTGTCAACCTTTAGTGCCATTATTTTGTCTAATACTCTTTTCTTGCTTTTTCCTGTAGGTTCATGTTATTGCTCATCTCTTTAGTTGACCATGGGTGTTTTATTTGGTATTGCAGCGCTTGCCCCTCAGGGGTATACACTTGTCCTGTAATGAGCTAAATTCTTTTTAACACCTCCCACTGTTCATCTGTAGTTTTACACAAAAACAGTTTTGACCAGTTTGCTGTCTTCAGTCTCTGTCTCAACCAGTGAAAGTTACCTCACCATATCTTGAATCTTAGTAAATGTTATGTTTCTCCTTTTCAATCCTAATATTGAATTCGATCACATTATGAGCTGTGTTGGATAAATGTTCACTTGCTGTTAGATTATTAACTCTATCCGGCTCTTTACTCATTACTGATCTGGTATGGCCTGTCCTATTGTTGGTACTGGAACATATTGCTCTCGAAAAATACCTTGAATACACTAAGGAAATTTACTATCTTTCTGACTTGATCTACTCTGCTCACCCAACCGATATGAAAATTAAAGTCTCCCAGTATAAAGCTCTGCTTTGGTGCAAGCCTCTCTAATCGCTGAATTCCATAGGATTAGGCAGAATGTACAGCACAGAAACTGGCCATTCTTCCCAACCGGTCTATGCCGGTGTTTTTGCGCCACACGAGCCTACTCCCACTCTTCGTCATCCAACCCCATCAACATATCCTCATATGCCTTTATCCATCATGTGTTCATCTAGCTTCCCCTTAAATGCATCTATGCTAGTCGCCTCAACTACGCTTTATGGCAGCGAGTTCCACATCCTAACTACTCTCTGGGTAAATAATTTTCTATTGAATTCCAGATTGTATTTATTAGTGACTGTCTTGTATTGATGGCCAGGATTTATGTTCTCCCCCGCAAGTGGAAGCATCTTCTCTACGTCTACCTTAGCAAACGTTTTCATAATCTTACAGACCAGTGTCCGTCACCTACAGACTTCTCTTTTGAAAAGAAAAGATTCCAGCCTGTTCAATCTTTCCTGATTGGTATCAGGCCTTAGTTCTGGTATCATCCGAGTAATTATTTTTGCACCTTCTCCAGTGACTCCATGTCCTTTTTTTCTAATATGGAGACTTGAACTGTTCACACTACTTCGAGTGTGATCTAACCAAGTTTTTATAAAAGATTAACACAACTTCCCTGCTTTTCAAATCTATCCTTTTGGAAATGACCGTAGGAATATAGGAAGATCGGGAGAGGATTCGGCCATTTAGCCCCTCGAGCCGGTTCCAACATTCAATCAGACCCTGGCTGATCTGTGACCTGTCAATATATACCCGCCTTATTCCATGTCTTATTACCTTTGGTTAAAAAAATCTATCAATCTCAGATCTAAAATTCACAAGTGAGCTCGCATCAACTGTTCCAAACTTGTACAACGCTTTGCGTATTGATGTGTTTCCTAACTTCACTCCTGAAAATCCTGACTGTAATTTTCAGGTTGTGTCCCCTAATCCTAGACTCCCCAATCAGCCGAAATTGTTTCTCTCTATCTACCCGATCAGTTTCCCTCATTATCCCTTTATTTCTGCGCCTTCCCCCACCCCCCGCCAACCTAATACATCTTCGATCAATTCACTCATTAATCTTGTAAATTTTTGCGAATATAAGCCTAGTTTGTGCAATTTCTCCTCGTAATTTAACCCTTAGAGTCCAGCTATCATTCTAATAAATGTACACTGCAGTCCCTCCAAGGCCAATATATCCTTCGCAACGTGCGGTGCCCAGCACTGAAGACAGAACTCCAGGTGTGGTCGAACCAAGGCTTTGAATAGCTGTAGCATCATTTCTGCCCCCATGTATTCTAATCTTCTTGATAGAAAGGCCAGAATTCCATTAGCCTTCTTAATTATTTTCTGTATCCATCCATGACATTTTAATGATTCATGTACATGGACCCGTAAGTCTCTTTGGAGCTGCACTGTTTTGAACTTTTCACCATTTAGAAAGTGCTATGATCCATCCTTTTTGGTCCAAAGTGGATGACCTCACAATTACCGATATTGACATCCATTTGCCACAGTTTTGCCCGTTCACTTAATCTATTAATATTCTCTGTAATGTTATGCTTCAATCGACATGAATAGCCTCGAGAAGCTGTGGTCGTTCTCTTTAGAGCAGAGAAGGTTAAGAGAAGATTTGAAAGAAGTGTTCAAAATCAAGAAGAGTTTAGATAAAGTACATAAAGAGAAACTGTTCCCTTTGGTAAAAGGATCGAGAACGAGACGACACAGATTTAAGGAGATTGGAAAAAGAACCAAATGTGACATGAGGAAAAACGTTTTGATGCAGCGCGTAGTTATGATCTGGATTGCGCTGCCTGAAAGTGTCGTGGAAGAAGATTCTATTGTGGCTTTCAAAAAGGATTGGATAAACACTTGAAGGAAAAATAGTGCTGGGCTCCAGGGTAAGAGTGTGGGAATGGGTCTAACTGGATTACCCTTCCAAAGAGCCAGCAAGGGATCCAAAGGCCGAATGGCTTCATTCTATGCTGTAATCATTCAATGATTCTATCATCTACACTGTTTACAATGATGCCTATCGTTTTGTCATCGGCAAACTTGGATATGTGACTCCCTATCCCGTCATCTAAGTCGTTATAAATACATTGAATAGTTGACGCCCCAATGCAGAGCCTTGAGGGACACCACTAGTCATATCCTGCCAATTTGAGTAACTGCACGTTATCCTTACTCTCTGTCTCCTGCTGCTCAGCCAAGCATCGCTACTTTCAGTGATCTGTTTGTCTGTACCTCCAGATCCCTCTGCCATTTCACTGCTGCTGTCTGCATGCCTCTGGACAACTTCAATTACAGTCTTTGCCTCTCTTATTCCTCAGCCCTAATAAAAGGGTTCCCACTGATTGCTTTCTCTTAGCAATACCCCCTCTTATTAATGTTGTAATAGTGTCATTAATCAATGAGACTGCCCCTCCTCCTATTCCAATTTCCCTATCCTTTCTAAAGAATTTATAACCTGGAATATATAACTCCTAATCATGATCATCTTGTACCCATGTCTCGGTAATGGGCACCTTGTCATACCATCGAAGCAGTATTTGAGCCCATAATTCACTCAATTTATTTCTGATACTCCGTATGCAAGTTTATAAAACTCTTGTTTGGGCAAGAGACCCTCGCCTGTCCTTCTGCCCTGACGCTCTCTTTCTCACACCGTTCAACTTAAGACGTTTCTTATTGTCACTCCCACTGTAACTACTTTAGTTATTTTAGTATTCCCTTCACCTGGAGTATCAATATCACCAGGATATGGAACACCTCTATCATCCCCAGTGCCCCTTTCCCCCTGTACTCTACGTCATTACACCCTCCATCTGTCCAATAGAGAAGAAGGAAAGAAATTGTGCAGGAGGATAACGAGTTAATACGAGCCCTTTCATTGCAGTCAAAGGGGTTACTTAAAATCCATTGGTTAGACACGCCAAGAATATTGAAAGAGTTGGGAAAAAGAGAGAGAAATTAACAGTCCAGAAAGTTATTTTCGGGACCTTCGCTCCAACGGGCTTGGATGAGGACACAGACAGTGAGCTTGAGACTTTGAATCAGTACAGAATTGTGTTAAGCATCATGTATCATCCTATCAAACAGGCACAGCAGAAGAGGAGGTCATTTGGCCCATCGTGCCGTTGCTGTCTCTTTGAAAGAGTGATCCAATTAGTCCCATTCCTCTGCTCTTTTCCCACAGGCCTGGAAATGTTTTTCTTCAATTATTTGGTAATAATAGTGGGGGATTTCAACTTCCCCAATATTAACTGGGATACTCAGAGTGTCAAATGCTAAGAGGGTACAAAATTCTTAACGTGCATCCAGGAGAGCTTTTTGAGCCAGCATGTAGAAAGTCCCACAAGAGGGGGGGGGGGCGGGGGCTGTACTGGACCTAATTCGAGGGAATGTGGCCGGCCAAGTGGAAGAAGTGCTAGTAGGTGAGCACTTTGGTGACAGTGACCATAATTCAGTGAGATTTAAGGTGGTCATGGAAAAGGATAGGGAGGGGCCGGAAATAAAGGTTCCAAATTGGGGGAAGGCCGATTTTAATAGGATAAGGCAGGATCTGGCCAAAATGGACTGGGATCAGCTGCTTGTAGGAAAATCCGCATCGGAGCAATGGGAGTCTTTCAGAAGGGAGATTGAGACCATACAATGGCAACATGTTCCCGTAAAGGTCAAGGGTGGTTCCAAGAACTCCAGGGAACCTTGGATGTCAGGGGATATACGAGAATGGATTAGGAAAAAAAGGAGGGCTTTTGGCAGATACAAAAGGCTAAGGACGGAGGAAGCCCTAGAGGAGTACAAAAAGTGCAGGGGGATACTTAAAAAGGAAATTAGGATATCAAGGAGGGGTCATGAAAAAACACTGGCGAGCAAAATAAAGGAAAATCCTAAGATGTTTTATAAGTATATTAAGGGTAAGAGGATAACTAGGGAAAAAATAGGGCCCATTAGGGACAAAAGTGGCAATCTGTGTGTGGAGCCGGAAGATGTAGGAGGGGTTCTAAATGAATTTTTTGCATCTGTTTTCACTATGGAGAAGGACGACGTAGACAGAGAAATACGACAGGGGGACTGTGATATACTCGAACATATTAACATCGAGCGGGAGGAGGGATTGGCGGTTTTAGCAGGCCTAAAAATGGATAAATCCCCAGGCCCGGACGAAATGTATCCCAGGCTACTGTGTGAGGCAAAGGAGGAGATTGCGGGGGCTCTAACACATATATTCAGAACCTCTCTGGCCACAGGGGATGTGCCAGAGGACTGGAGAACCGCTAATGTAGTACCATTATTCAAGAAGGGGAGTAGGGAAAAACCGGGGAACTACAGGCCAGTGAGCCTAACATCAGTGGTAGGAAAATTATTGGAAAAAATTCTGAAGGACAAAATTAGTCTCCACTTGGAGAAGCAAGGATTAATCAGGGATAGTCAACATGGCTTTGTCAAGGGAAGATCATGTCTGACTAATTTGATTGAATTTTTTGAGGGGGTGACTAGGTGTGTGGATGAGGGTAACGCAGTGGATGTGGTACACATGGATTTCAGTAAGGCCTTCGATAAAGTCCCGCACAGGAGACTAGTCAAGAAGGTACGAGCCCATGGAGTCCAGGGTGCCTTGGCACTTTGGATACAAAACTGACTTAGTGGCAGAAGGCAGAGGGTGATGGTCGAAGGTTGTTTTTGTGACTGGAAGACTGTGGCCAGTGGGGTACCACAGGAATCTGTGCTGGGGCCCTTGCTGTTTGTGGTCTACATTAACGACTTGGATATGAATGTAAAAGGTATGATCAGTAAGTTCGCTGATGATACAAAAATTGGTAGGGTGGTAAATAGCGAGGAGGATAGCCTCAGTCTGCAGGACGATATAGATGGGTTGGTCAGATGGGCGGAACAGTGGCAAATGGAATTTAACCCGGAAAAGTGCGAGGTGATGCACTTTGGAGGGACTAACAAGGCAAGGGAATACACAATGAATGGGAAGACTCTCGGCAAGATAGAGGGTCAGAGGGATCTTGGTGTGCAAGTTCACAGATCCCTGAAGGCGGCGGAACAGGTAGATAAGGTGGTAAAAGGCGGGAGGATTAGAGGGGATTTGAGAAAGAACTTTTTCACCCAGAGGGTGGTTGGAGTCTGGAACTCACTGCCTGAGAGGGTTGTGGAGGCAGGAACCCTCACAACATTCAAGAAGCATTTGGATGAGCACTTGAAATGCCATTGCATACAAGGCTACGGACCAAATGCTGGAATATGGGATTAGATTAGACAGGGCTTGATGGCCGGCGCGGACACGATGGGCCGATGGGCCTCTATCCGTGCTGTATAACTCTATGACTCTATGACTCTATTTATCCAGTTCACTTTTGAAAGTTACTGCCGAATCTGCTCCCACCACCCTTTCAGGCAATGCATTCCAAACAATTACAAAGCACTGCGTTAAAAAATCTTGATACCGTCTCCGATTCTTTTGCAGATCATGTTAAATCTGCGTCCTTCTGCCACTGGAAATAGTGTCTCTTTATTTACTGTATCTAAACCCTTCATGGTTTTGAACACTTCGATCAAATCTCCCTTGAACTTCGCTGTTGTAAGGAGAACAAACCCAGCTTTACCAGTCACTCCGCACAACTGAAGACGCTCATCCCTGGTACCATTCTGGTAAATTTCTTCTGCACCCTCTCGAAGGCATCGCATCCTTCCTGAAGTGAGGAGCCCAGAAATTAACACAATTATCCGGCTTCGGCCTCACAAGTCTTTTAGCCTAAAATCCATGTTTTTTCTCTATGCCTCCAGTAATAAAGACCAGGACACCATTTGCTTTATTAACAGCCTTCTCAACTTGTTCTGCCACCCACCTTCAAAGATCTGTGTACACTCGGGTCTCTCTCTTCCAGCAGTTTCTTTAAAATTGTACCATTTAATTTATATTGCTTCTCCTCATTCTTCCTACCAAAATGTCTCACTTCACACAATGTGTTAAATTTCATCTGCCATGTGTTTGCCCTTTTCATTAGCCTGTCTATGCACCGCTGAATTCTGACACAATCCTCGACGACCTTTACTACATTTCCGAACTTCGTGACGTAGCATCATCGTAGGTACAGCACAGGAGGAGGCCATTCGCCCCATCGTTCCTCTGCCAGCTCTTCTAAAGAGCTTTCCATTTAGTCCCATTCCGAATTCTCTTTCGCCTTCGTCCTGTCAATGTTGTCCCTTCAAGTATTTATTTAATTCCTTTTTGAAAGTTTCCGATTAAATCAACGTACACCATCATTTCAGGCAGTGCATTCTAGATTATTACAACTCGCTGGGTTAAAAATTGTTTCCTCATGGAGGCTCTTTTGCAAATCACTTTAAATCTGTGTCGTTTGGCTACCGATCCTTCTGCCACTGGGAACAGTTTCTCCTTATTTAATCTGTCAAAACCGTTCATGATTCCGAATACTTCCATCAATTCCGTGTAGAGAGGGGTACGTGTGGGTCATTGGGAGATCAGCCGCTGGCCATTGATATTTCGTTGGAGACAGGGGTCAGTGTTGGTCATTGGGGATCAGCCGCTGACCACTGATATTGAGTGTAGAGAGGGGTCAGTGTTGGTCATTGGGAGATCAGCCGCTGACCACTGATATTGAGTGTAGAGAGGGGTCAGTGTTGGTCATTGGGGATCAGCCGCTGACCACTGATATTGAGTGTAGAGAGGGGTCAGTGTTGGTCATTGGGAGATCAGCCGCTGACCACTGATATTGAGTGCAGAGAGGGGTCAGTGTTGGTCATTGGGGGATCAGCCGCTGACCACTGATATTGAGTGTAGACAGCTGTCAGTGTTGGTCATTGGGGGATCAGCCGCTGACCACTGATATTCAGTGAATAGAGGTGTCTCTATTGGTCAATGGGGGATCAGCCGCTGACCAATGATATTCAGTGTAGAGAGGGGTCAGTGTTGGTCATGATGGGATCAGCCACTGACCACTGATATTCAGTGTAGAGAGGGGTCAGTGTTGGTCATTGGTAGATCAGACGCTGACCACTGATATTCAGTGTAGAGAGGGGTCAGTGTTGTCATTGGTAGATCAGCCGCTGACCACTGATAATCAGTGTAGAGGGATCAGTGTTGATCATTGGGAGCTCAGCCATTGACTTCTTCAACGGCCACGCCAGACCCTCGTGATTAATGTCGGACAAACACGAAACTTCAAATCACAAATATTATTCCATTTTCACGGAAACAACTTAATGGAAAGTCACTCAACGAAACACAGAGTAAAAGAAATGCCAGTTAATTTTGGTATTTTCAAATAAGATGTTGAATCATTGCAGACCGCTCTTTATTCGGTCGCTGCATTTTCTCGGTCAATTCATGGTTTAGTGACCAATGTTTTTAACCGTCTATGTGGCGCAATCGGTCAGCGTGTTCGGCTGTTAACTGAACAATTAGTGGTTTCAGCACACCCACAAACGGGAAATTTGAATTCAGTTATTTGTCTGTAACATTTACTGTCTGAGACTTTCACCGTTTCAAATGTTCTGTCGCTGCAACATTGTCATGAGCACAGGGTGTACAATTGAAGCCATCTTTTCAATTTGATGACTGTTTCTGTACCAGATTATACAGCTCGTGTGATAAGATTCTAAATACTGATTCGAGTAAACAAAAATCGGAATAGACGGATAAAGATTTCGGTATGAAACCAATTCAAAAAAATAAAAAAAGTAAAAACATTTTAAATGAAAACTGTGCATCAATCGTGAGGTCTGCCCTCAGTAACATCGGATTATGGGAAATCACACGCTGCACAGGCTTTAATAATTGTTTTTAGATTTTGATCAGTTCTCTTTCACATGATTAGCTTCTCATGTGTTTTTTAAAAAGTAATTTCTTAACTGGGAATCGAACCCAGCGCACAGAACTGAAAACACCCAATCATAACTGGACCACCTGCTCAAATTATCGCACAACGTTTCCTCCGTGCGTCAGTTAGCAGGATTCTGATCAGGGACCTGGCTCTTGGGACCAACGAAAATAAGATTGCACATTGACAGCGCCCTTCACCACCGCAGGGCGTCTCAAAGCGCTTTACAGACAATGTGGCACTTTTTGAAGTGCAGTCACTGCTGACATGTCGGAAACGAGGCAGCCAATTTGCGCACAAAAAGGTTCCAAACACAGCGATGTGACATTGACCAGATAATGTATTGTAATGATCTTACTGGAGGGATGAATATTTAACAGAGCACCAGGGAGAACTAATTACTCTTTAAAGGTGTGGACAAGGTGATTGTATCAGTTCGAGTTTTGACCTTTGCAATGTTTTTCTTTCCTTATTTTTATCTTCTTCAGATTCCAACTGTTCAGAAAACTGACAACTGAACTCTCAATGAATTTTGGATAAATCTGTCACGCAAAATAAACAAAGTTAGAAATAAAAAAATAAACCGGATTGAGACGGTTCACTTTACTGAAACATCAAATTCCGGTTAAACCGGCGCGGCGGAGTCACAGCAGCTCATCGCTGATCTGCACCTCAACTCCATTTAGCGAAATAGAAACTGGAAAACTCATGTTTCGAGACGAGTTTACTAATTTCCGAGAAAATGAATATCACGAAACCAGCAAAACATTCCCTGCCCTGATTAAACACACAGCAAGGGAATGTGTCGAATATAAAGCAAGAAACCCGCGATTGTATTTTTACACGGATAGAATACCGTGCTCAATATTAACACTAAAACTGAGCGCCAGGTCTGGATCTGACCCGTTTACCCCGTGGTGCGGGACCCCGTCCGAGTTTATATTTACCAAAATAGAAAATCAGAAAATAATATATCTCACCCAGCAGAATTGGGGATTGTTCGTATTTTACAGGACAGACTGAGGCCACTCGGCCCGTCGGGCTTGGATATTAAATTCTGTTCACATTCTCCGCTCGGTGTTGTTTTCCGTGTACATTTTTAGTTCACCGATTTGTCTTTATTTTATTTTCCCTCTCTCTATTTTGCAGACTGAGTGTGAAAGAGATTCGCTTTGGAGGCTGAACTTTTTGATCAAAGATTTGAACATTGTTTATTCTGATTGTCGGTTTCTCGGAGACCCAGCGGGAGTTCAGTTGTCAGTTTCCGGATCAGTCAGAAAGAATAGAGCCAACTTGCTGCAAGAGAGAAAACAATAAATGAACAACATCAACAAAGTGAAAGGAAGAGAAAGATTCGAGCGGAGTCTTGACCACCACTGCCCCGGGTTTAAGATGTTTTGCTGAAACTTTGCCGTAGCGGCCGCGTGGCCTAATGAATAAGGCGTCGAAATTCAACGTTAATCTCGATTTTTTTTTTAAAGATTGCAGGTTCGAGGCCTTTCGCGGTCGTTTTGACATGTTTTTTAAACGTGCACCGGAACTGTTTAACACCCGACCTTTTCTCACAGTAAATGACCTGATGGATCGGAAATCCGTAAATTCCTTTGCTTACGGAAGTTGACTCTACACTTTCAACATTGTCGATCTGGATTCACGGGCAGGGCATAGTGTAAAAGTGACTTTATTTCCACTCTTTGGATTCAGAAATGGTCGGCTGATCCACTGTGCTCTGCACGTATGAGTCCAAATCCCATCCGGTTCGTCATTGTGTTGAACTTTTGATGCGACCCGACGTATGTTTTGTACAATTAAAATGGCTTGAATGCTATTATTATCAATCCGACACCTGTGTTTTAAGTCTGTGTCTCTGGACTGTTTATATTTTTTTTAAATGGAGAGGGATGATTGGAATTTTTCACCTGCTGTAATGGGATAAAGATCGAGTGGAGAGGACGGATCGGAGATAGATCTTTCTGTCCTTCCTTGCTGCCTCTGGGGTTTACAGCGAATGAAAGATTAACGGGAACAGCAAATGATAAGGGAGGTGGAACATAAAGGATTAACATTAACCATCAGGAAGAAATCTAATTTCAAAACTTTTTAACAATCTTGAACCTGTCCAGTTATTAGATTTACACCAAGTCTGTGCATTATTTCTGTTAAATTTAATTCCTCCACGCGCTCTTCATCAAGAAAAATTAAATCTGGAGCGAGCTCCCGTCCAGATTTGAGCCCAGGATCTGTCTTATTGTTAACAGTCTCCCGTTTTGAACTAGAATCCCACCCATGGCTCGGTTCCCAGTAACTGCTGCCGAGATTGAAGGACTTCGGTCCCTCATGCATCAACCTAGTGAAACTTCTCTGAACTGCCTCCAATATAAGTATGTCCTTCCCTAATTATGGGCACCAGAACTGTACGCAGTACTCCAGATGTGGTCTCACCAGCACCCTGTACAGTTGAAGCACAACTTCCCTGCTTTTATACTCCATCCCCCGAGAAATAAAGGCCAATATTCAGTTTGCCTTCCGGATTGCCTGCTGCACATGTATGTTGACTTTTTGTGTTTCGTGTACGAGGACACCCAAATCCCTCCGCACCGCAGCATTTTGTAATATTTCTCCATTCAAATAATATTTTGTTTTAAAAATTATATTTCCTCCCAAAGTGGATGACTTCACATTTCCCCACATTATATTACATCTGCCAATTTTTTGCCCATTCGCTGAACCTGTCAATATCCCTTTGCAGACACTTTGTGTCCTCATCGCAACTTGCTTTTCCACCTATCTGTGTATCATCAGCAAATTTGGCCACAAGACACCCTGTTCCTTCATCCAAGTCATTCATATATATTGTAAATAGTTGAGGCCCCAGCACTGATCCCTGCGGCACCCGACAAGTTACAGATTGCCATTTTGAAAATGACCCTTTTATCCCGAATCTTTGTTTTCTGTTAGTTAGCCAATCCTCTATCAGTGCCAGTATATTACCCCCAACACCACGAGCTCTTATCTTGTGCAGTAATCTTTTATGTGGCACCTTATCAAATGCCTTTTGGAAATCCAAATATACTGCACCGATTGATTCCCCTTTACCCTGCCCGTTACTTCCTCAAATAACTCTAATACATTTGTCAGAAACGATTTCCCCTTCATAAAACCATGTTGACGCTCCTTGATTGCATTATAAGTCTCCAAATGTCCTGCTACTACTTCCTTCATAATGGATTATAGCATTTTCCCAATGACCGATGTTAGACAAACTGGTCTATAGTTACCTGCTTTCTGTCTCACTCCCTTCTTGAATAGGGCTGTTACATTTGCGGTTTTTAAATCCGCTGGGACCTTTCGAGAATCTCGTGAATTCTGGAAGATTACAACCAATGCATCCTCTATCTCTGTAGCCAATTCTTTTAAGGCCCTTGGATGCAAGCCATCAGGTCCAGGGGACTTGTCAGCCTTTAGACCCATTCGTTTACCTAATACTTGTTCTCTAAAGATAGTGATTGTTTTAGTTCCTCCTTCCCCTTTGCCCCTTGATTTTCTACTATTGTTGGTATACTATTAGTATCTTCTACTGTGAAGACAGATACAAAATATCTGTTCAATTCCTCAGCAATTTTCTTGTTTTCCATTATTATTTCCCCAGTCTCATCCTCGAAGGGACCTATGTTTACTTTAGCTACCCTCTTCCTTTTTATATACTTGTAGAAGCATTTACTGGCAATATAATATTTCTTGCTAGTTTACTCTCATAATTTATTTTCTCCCTCTTCATTATTCTTTTAGTCATCCTTTGCGGGATTTTAAAGTTTTCCCAATCTTCGGGCTTACCAGTAATCTTTGCCATGTTGTATGTTTTCTTCTTTTAACCTGATACCATCCTTGACTTCCTTCGTTAGCTATGGTTGGTTCAGACCGAGAGACAAAAGAGACATAGCGAGTGGCAGATTGAGAGAGACAGAAATAGAGAGAGGCACTGTGAGAAAGAGAGAGAGAGAGTCTGTTGTGAGTCATAAAATATCTTTTTAAATGTTTGCCACTGCTTATCCACCATCATACCATCTAATCAGTTTACCCAGTCCACTTTAGCCAATTCCGCCCTCATTCCATTATAATTGCCCTTATTTAAGTTTAATACAGTAGTTTCAGACCCAAGATCCTCGCTCTCAAACTGGATGTGAAATTCTATCATGTTATGATTACTGCTTCCCAAGGGATCCTTTACTTTGAGATCATTAATTATTCCTGTTTCGTTACGGATTACCAGATCCAAAATGGCCTGATTAATGGTTGGTTCCCCAACGTTTTGTTTCAAGAAAAGGTCCGTAATACACTCTATGAACTCCTCCTCAGGGCTATTTTTGCCAATTTGATTTGTCCAATCGATGCGAAAGTTAAAATCGCACATAATTATTGCATTACCTTTTTTACAAGTCCCCCTTATTTGCTGATTAATATTTTGCCCTACAGTGCAGCTACTGTTAGGGGGCCGATGCATTACTCCCACAAGTGATTTCTTTCCCTTGATATTTCTTACCTCCACCCAAATTGATTCGACATCTTGATCTGCTGAGCCAAGATCATTTCTCACTATTATACCAATTTCATCCTTTATTAAAAGAGTTACCCCACCACCTCTCTCTGTCTCTCTCTGTCTCTCTCTCCCTGTACCTCTCACTCCACCAACCTCTCTCTTTGCCCCCTCCACCTGTCTCTCTCTCTCTGTCTCACTCTTCTCTCCTCCCTCTCTGTAACTCTTTGCGTCCTTTTTGTATATTTCTCTCTCACTGTCTTCCCCTTTGCCCCCTCCCTGCTCCGTCTCTCTCTATCTTTCTCTCACGCTGTCTCTTCTTTTTCTGTTGATCATTACAGATTTGTTTCTTCAACCTTCACGGTGTCTCTCTGTCAATCTCTCTGTGTCTCTTTCCCCTTCCCTCTCCAGACTCTCTCTGTCTCTTTCTCACTGTGCCTCTGTCCCTTTCTGTCCCTCTCAATCTGCCGCTCGCAATATCTCTTTTTGTCTCTTTGTATGGCTCTCTGTCTGTCTTTCTCTCGCTGTCTCTGTCTCTATATGTGACTCTCTCTCCGTCTCCCTTCCTCTCTGTCTCTCTCTGCCCCTCTGTCGCTCTCTCTGTCGTTTTATCTCTCTCCGTCTCTCTATCTATCTATCTATCTCTCTCCATCTCTCAATCTCTCAATCTCTCTCCGCCTCCATCCCTCTGCTGCTCTCTGTCTCCCCCTCCCCCTCTCTCTCACTCTCCCTTTATTTCTCCCTCTCTCTCTCTCTCTCTCTCTCTCTGTCACTCTGTG
The DNA here is from genome assembly GCF_035084215.1 of Heptranchias perlo. NCBI lineage: Eukaryota > Metazoa > Chordata > Chondrichthyes > Hexanchiformes > Hexanchidae > Heptranchias > Heptranchias perlo. The sequence continues at coordinate 22,139,432 of NC_090370.1, forward strand.
TTTGTGTGTTCTTCACTCTCTCGGTCTTTCTCCCTCTCCCTGCCTCTTGCTGTACCTCTCCCTTCCCCTTCCCCGGCTGGAGCATCGAGAAACTAGACAGGGTAGATGCTGAGAGGATGTTTCCATTGGCTGGAGAGTCTAGAACTAGGGGGCATAGTCGCAGGATAAGGGTAAGAACATAAGAACATAAGAAATAGGAGCAGGAGTAGACCAATCGGCCCCTCGAGCCTGCTCTGCCATTCAATACGATCATGGCTGATCTGATCCTAACCTCAAATCTAAATTCATGTCCAATTTCCTGCCCGCTCCCCCAAACCCATAATTCCCTTTACTTCCAGGAAACTGTCCATTTCTGTTTTAAATTTATTTAATGATGTAGCTTCCACAGCTTCCTGGGGCAGCAAATTCCACAGACCTACTACCCTCTGAGTGAAGAAGTTTCTCCTCATCTCAGTTTTTGAAAGAGCAGCCCCTTATTCTAAGATTATGCCCCCTAGTTCTAGTTAAACCCATCCTTGGGAACATCCTTACCGCATCCACCCGATCAAGCCCCTTCACAATCTTAAATGTTTCAATAAGATCGCCTCTCATTCTTCTGAACTCCAATGAGTAGAGTCCCAATCTACTCAACCTCTCCCCATATGTCTGCCCCCTCATCCCCGGGATTAACCGAGTGAACCTTCTTTGTACTGCTCGAGAGCAAGTATGTCTTTTCTTAAGTATGGACACCAAAACTGCATGGCAATTTAAGGCTTAGATGAGGAGGAATTTCGTCACTCAGAGGGTTGTGAATGCTCAGTCGTTGAATACATTCAAGGCTGAGATGGATATATTTTTGAACTCTCGGAGAATCAAGGGATATGGGAATCGGGCGGTAATGTGGAGTTCAGGTAGAAGATCAGCCATGATCCGATTGAATGGCGGAGCAGGCTCGAGGGACCGAATGGGCTATTCCTGCTCCAATTTCTTGTGTTCTTACGATCTTATATTCTCTCCCTCTCCCTCTGTCTCCAACTCTCTCTCTGTACCCTCTCCTGTCTGTCGATCTCTCTCTCCACCACTCCTGGTCAGCAGTGACCAATGCTGGAAAGTGCAGACGTTGCTGACAACGAGTGTCCCTCGTGACATCGGAGATAAGGCCCTTGGTGTGAAGTGTCAGTAAGGCAGCCTGGGTCTGTGAAGCCCGTCCCACAGCGACAGTCGGTACCTGTATGGGGTGGGAGGAGGGAGGAAGGAAAGATCAATGTCAAGTGAATCACTAATGTTACCAGAGTTACTGTGAAATGTAAATGGTCTAACTTAGTTGCATTTCACCAACAGTCCACTGGGGGAGCGGGAATATTTTAGACAAAGGTGCCATCTTCTGGTAGCACGCAGTATTACACCTCAGCGTTTCATGAGTCCGACAGCAGAGGAAGAGGCCATTCAGCCCATCTTGCCCGTTTCAGCTCTTTAAAAGAGTTATCCAATTAGTCCCACTCCCCTGCTCATTCCCCATAGCCCTGCAATTTTTGTCCTTCAAGTATTTATCCAATTCCCTTTTAATAGTCACCAATGAATCTGCTTCCTCCGCCCTTTCGTGCAGCGCATTCCAGAACATAACAACTCGCTGCACAAACGAAATTCCTCATCATCTCCCCTCTCTGGTTCTTTGGCCAATTACCTTAAATCTGTTTCGTCTGGTTAGCGGCCTTCCTCCCAGTCGAAACAATTTCTCCTTCTGAACTATATGAAAAGGCTTTGTAAATCTGAAGACCTCCAATAAATCTCGCCTTAACCTTTTCTGCTCCAAGGAGAACAATTCCAATTTCTCTCGTCTCTCTACGTAGCTGAGCTGCCTCATTCCTGGAACTATACAAGTCAATCTCATCTGCACCCTCTCCAAGGCCTTGACATTCTTCCTAAAGTGTGGTGCCCAAGAATTGGACAGAGGACTCCAGCCGAGACCTAACACAGTGATTTGTGAAGGTGTTGCATAGGGACAGGAGGAGGCCATTTAACCCTTCGAATCTGTTCCGCCATTCAATAAGATCATGGCTGATCTGTGACCTAACTCCATCTGCCCTGCTTAGCCCCATATACCTTAATACCCAAGGTTAACAACTATCGATCAATCTCAGGTTTGAAATGAACAATTGAGCTCGCATCAACTGCTGTCTATGGAAGAGGTTTCCAAACTTCTACCAGCCTTTGCGTGTAGAAATGTTTCCTAACTTCACTCCTGAAAATCATGGCTCTAATTTTTAGGCTATGTCCCCCAGTTCCAGACTCGCCAACCAGTGAAAATAGTTTCTCTCTATCTACCCTATCAGTTGCCCTTAATATCTTGAAAATTTCGATCAAATCACCACTTAGTCTTCTAAATTCCATGGAATACAACCCTCGTTTGTGTAATGTCTCCTCGTAATTTAACCGTTGGAGTCCAGGTATCATTCCAGTTAATCTACGCTGCACTCCCTCCAAGGCCAACATATCTTTCATGAGGTGCGGAGCACAGAAGTGAATACCGTTTTCAGGAGTGGTCCAACCGGGGTTTTGTATAGTTGTCGCATAACTTCTACCTCCTGTATTCTAGTCCTCGAGATATAAAGGCCAGCATTTCCAATAGCCCTTTTGATTATTTTCTGCACCTGTCCATGTTATTTTAATGACCTATGTAGAAAGTCTCTTTGGCCCTTCACTTTTTCGATCTTTTCACCATTTAGAAAGTACTCTGATCAATCCTTTTTAGGTCCAAAGTTGATCACCTCGCACTTGCTTACATTGAAATCCGTTTGCCATAGTTTTGCCCATTCAATATTAATCTATGAATATCTCTCTATAATGTTATGGTTCCTTCTACACTGCTTACAACGCTGCCTTTCTTTGTGTCATCCCCAAACTTGGATATGCGACTCTCTATCCCGCCATCTAAGTCGCCAATAAATACAGTGAATAGTTGAGGCCCTAAGAGAAATCATCATGAGACAACACCAGTCACATCCTGCCAATATGAGTACCTGACCATTATCCCAAAGATACGAAGCAGACAGAAAATCCTGAGATATTTCGGTGAGAAACTGTTGAACAAATTCGAAGGAAAAATCACACGCAGTTTTCAGGTGAAAGAAAGATTTGCATTTTATAGCCACTTTCACGTCCTCACGACGTCCCAAAGCGCTTTATAGCCAATGAACGTAGTTACTGTTGTAATGTAGGAAGCGCGGCAGCCAATTTGCACAGAGCAAGGTCCCACAAACAGCAATGCGAGAATGATCAGATAATCTGTTTTTAGTGATGTTGGTTGAGTGATACATATTGCCCCAGGACACCAGGGAGAAATCTAACTGCTCTTCTTCCAACGGTGCCCGTGCGATCTTTTACTTCGACCTGAAAGGATAAATGGGGCCTCGGTTTCACGTCTCATCCGATAGACGGCACCTCCGACAGTGCGGCACTCCATCGGTACTGGCACCGGGAGTGTCAACCTGGATCATGGGCTTAAGTCTCTGGTGTGTGGAATTAAAAGCTTGGTCAAAGAGGTAGGTTTTAAGGAAAGTCTTAAAGGAGGAGACAGAGGTAGAGAGGCGGAGTGGATTAGGGAAGGAATTCCAGAGCTTGCGGCCTAGGCAGCTGAAGGCGCGGCCGCCAGTAGTGGAGCGATGAAAATCGGGAATATACAAGGGGCAAGAATTGGAAGAGTGCAGAGTTCTGGGGGGGGCGGGGGGGTTGGTGGTGGTGGGGAGGGGGGGTGGGGCTGGTGATGTAGGGCTGGAGGAGGATGCAGAGATAGGGAGGGGCGAGGCCATGGAAGGATTTTAACACGAGGATGGGAATTTTAAATTCGAGGCGTTGCCGCACCGGTATTCAATGCACCTCATATTTCTCCACATTAAACGGCATCTGCCACCTCTCTGTCCATTCACCAAACCAACAATGTCTTCCTGAACTCATTTATATTTTCGTTACTGGTTGTCAAAACTCCCAATTTTGTGTCATCAGCAAATCTTCCGATTGTGCTCCCGATTCCCAAATCCGAATAGTCCATATATACGGAGCGGCGATGTGGGCCCAGCAATGACCCCTCGGATAATCACTTCCACCCCTTCTTCCATTGGAACATAGTTACTTGGGAACAGAGGAACATCGGGACAAGAGTAGACCATTCAACTCCTCGAGCCTGTTTCGTTCAATTGGATCATGGCTGATCTGAATCTGAACTCCATCTACCGCATTAGTTCCATAACTCATAATATCCGTGCCTAACAAAAGTCTATAAATCCCAGTTTTGGAATTTTCAATGAACCCCCAGCCTCAACAGCTTTTGGGGGCGAGAGTTCCACATTTGCACTGCCCTTTATGTGAAGAAGTTCTATCTGCCATCCCTGAACGGCCCGGCTCTAATTTGAAGGTTATTCCCTTTGATCTGCGCTGCACCACCAGAGGAAACAGTTCCTCTCTATAATCTTAAACGCTTCAATTAGATCTTCTATTGGAATTAGAATCTACTATTCTCAAGGGAATGACAGCCATTTAAACAAATCCTCGGATCGACCCTTTTTGGTCCAAAACGATGACCTCACACCTAACTGCTTTCAAGTCCATCTGCCACAGTTTTGCCCATTCACTTAATCTACAAATGTCTCTTTTTAATTTTCTGCTCCCGTGTACACGACTTGCTGTGCCATCAATCCTTGTGTCATTTGCAAACTTGGATAAATGGCTCTCTATTGTGTTATCCATGTCAATAATAAATATACTGAATAGTTGATGCCTCAGTGCAGATCCTTGTGGTTTCAGGTGTTGGGTAAGGGGATCAGGGTGTGGGGAACTGCTTCAAGGGAAGGAAGGGGATGATAGGGATTCAGAGGGTTGGAAAGAGGTTTAGGGGTTTGGGAAGGGATCAGGCATTCATGGGCTAGGGAAGGGGTTTATTGGGTGGGAAGGTGTTCAGGGGGAGGGGAAGGGGTCGAGAGGATTGGAAATGGTTCAGGAGGTGGGGCAGTGTTTCAGAGGGAGGGATGGAGTACGGGGAGTGCGAAGGGGTTCAGGGGATCGGAAGGGGTTTAGGGGATGGTAAGGAGATGGGGAAGGTGCTCGGGTGGTTGGAATCATATCAGCGGGTAGAAAGGGTTTCAGGGGATGGGAAGGGGTTTAGGGAAGGAGAAGCGGTTGAGTGCATGGAGAATGGGTTCATGGGGTTGTAAAGATTTTCAGGTGATGGGAAATGGTTCATTGTGAGTGTGAGGAATTCAGAGTGTGGGAAGAGTTCAGGGAATGGGAAGCTGTTCACGGAAGTCATTCAGTGTTTGGGGAACGGCTTGAGGGAGTGGGAAGGGGTTTATGGGGTGGAGAATGTGTTCAGGTGGTTGGAAGGAGCTGACGGGTGATCCTGGTTGCCTCCCGGGGTTTGAATCCCAACTCGACTCCTTTCGGTGCCGGTCCCCGGAGCAGGGCGGCGGTTTCGCCGATTTCAGGAGCTGGTTGGACGGTTACCCCGCCTTCCCACAATCCAGCGCGGCGGAGAAAAGCCCCGATCGAACCACAGTTCTGGCCGCGCTGCACTCTGGGAGATGGCGTCCCCTGACCACGTGACTCCTCAACCGGTCACGCGGGTGAGGGGCAGCTGGCGGAGCCCAGCTGGGCCCGGCGCCGAACACGCTGAGCTTGCATCGACGTGGCGAGGGCACTTCTGGGTAAGGACATGTCGGATGCGGAGCGGGCGGGGCAGCAGTGTTGGAGGCGGCCATTTGGGTCGTCATTGTCTTACGCGGTGAGGTCACTTCCTGTGAGACGCACCGAGGCCAGAGCCCCAGCCCTCTCCCCCTGTCTGCAAACCTCCGTTGTGCTCAATGTCTGGTGGACGCTTTGCTGCTCTCACAGGAGGGGATTAAGAATAATGTTAAATAGCTTAAAAGCGGTTTAAAAGGAGACTAATGTTATAAAGGGGGTTAAAAAGAGGGTTAAAAGGGGTTCAATAAGTTACCGGTTGAAATGGTATTAAAGAGGTTAAAAAGAGTTCTCAACAAGTTAAAGGAATAAAAAGGGGGTTGAAGTCTAAAAAGGGGTTTGGTGGTATAAATTTAAAGTGGATTTAAAAAGGGGGCATAAAATTAGTATAAATTGGAGGTTTAAAAAAAGGGTTCACGGGGACCGATTGAACCGGGGCCTATTTGCAATTCTCTATATTAATTCTGGACCAGTGTGCGATGCTCATTTTCTCTCGTGCTCTGTCTGAGTTTGTGTCACACCTTTTCTCTGTTTCTGTTTAATTCTATCCCCCTCTCTCTCTCCGACTCTCTCCCTTTCATCTGTCCCGCTCTATTTCGCACCACTTCTTTCACTGTGTGTCTCTCTCTCCCTTTGAATTTGCTTCGCTCTTTCCACTGACTTTTTGCCGAGGTGGGACTGTCCCCGCCTCACCACTCCCATCTGTCCAGTCGAGTCAGAGAATCACCCGCGACGGCATCTCTTCCCGCTCCTGCACCTTTACCTCTGGAAACCCCCAATGATCTCTCTTTGGCCCCCTCCTATTTCTCCCCTACATGCTGCACCTCGCCGACATCATCCGAAAACACAACGTCAGGGTCCAGACGGCCTGTGGCGATCCAGCGCTCGTAAGGATCTCGCTTTTTGGTCCTTCGATTTGTGAAGTAGACTTCACCCAGCGCTAGATAGTTCACACACGAATATTGAACGTGAGCTCGGATTAGACCATTGTGAGACAGGTTAGTTTAACACGACTGATGATGTGTTGTTGCAATAGTAATCCTGCTCAATACGGGAGGAACCAGTTCAGGCTGCTGACGAGACCCAGCTCCACATCCCTACCATCTCTCCCGACTCCTCCACTGCCTCTGATTTGTCACGCTGCTTCTCCGTCATCCAGTATTAGATGAACAGAAATTTCCTCCGAATAAACGTTGGGAATACCGAAGCCATTGTCTTCCGTCCCTGACATTAACTCCATTCCCTCGACACTGACTCCATCCCTCTCCCTGGCCAATGTGTGAGGCTGAAGAACGTTCACAACCTTAGCGCCCTATTTGACTCTGAGATGAACTTCTGACCCCATATCCTCTCCTTCACCAAGTCCGCCTACTTCCGCCTCTGTAACATCGCCCATCGACACCCATTGCCTCAGCTCATCTGCTGCTGAAACCCTCATCTTTACCATTGTTACCTCCAGATTCAACTACTTCAATGCTCTCCCGGCCGGCCTCCAACCTTGTACCCTCTGCAAACTTGAGCTCATCCAAAACACTGCAGCCGGAATTCTCACTCGAATCAAGTCCCGTTCTCCCATCACCCCTCTGTGCTCGCTGACCGATATTGGCTCCCGGTCCAGCAAAGCCTCGAGTTTAAATTTTTCATCCTTATCTTCAAACCCATCTCTCTCCTTGCCCCACCTTATCTCTGTAACCTCCACCAGCCCGAGAACCCTTCGAGATCTCTGCGCCTCTCCAATTCTGGCCTCTTGCGTTTCCCCGATTTTTATCGCCCCAATATTGGCGGCCATGCCTTCAGCTGCCTTGGCCCTGACCTCTGAAATGCCCTCGCTAAACCTCTGTGCCTCCCACCCTTCCTTTCCCCCTTTAAGGCGCTCCTTAAAACCTACTTTTTTACCGATGCTTTTGATCACTTGTCGTAATATTTCCTCAGGCGGCTCGGTGTCAAGTTTTGTTTGATAATCGCTCCTGTGAAACGCCCTGGGACGTTTCACTACGTTAAAGGCGCTGTATAAATGTGAGTTATTGTTGTTAATATTCACCTATGTCTCTGTCAGGGTGATAATATTCCTGAGATCAGTGGGAGTGTTTTACAGTTCACAGGGTTTCTCTGGCGGTGGGCTATGAAGTACAGAGTGTCTCAGTGAGAGTGTTAATATTAACCTCTGTAAACTATCGGTGTGTTAATATTCATGATTCATTGGGGGTATGTTATTGTTCACAGGAAGTCTCTGGCAGTGTTGTGGTCTGTTCATCAACGGTAATATTTACAGGATGCTTCTGTCAGTTTGTTATCACATCCTGGGGGTCTCTGGGAGTGATTCATTGCTGACAGGAAGTGCCTGGGAATGTATTCGTATGGAAAGATGTAAGTATTTTAGTGCTTGCTGCGTGTATTTGTGAGACTTGTTAAAGTTTACAGAGTGTTTCCTTGAATCTGTTAATGTTTGCAGTGTTTCTGACAGTGTGTTAATGTTTACAGTGTATTTGTGTGAGTCTGTTAAAGCTTACAGTGTTTCTGTGATTCTATTAATATTTACAGTGTCTTTCTGTGAGTATGTTATTATTTACAATCTGTTTCTGTGAATTTATTAATGTTTGCAGGTTGTTTCTGTGAGACGGTTAATGTTTACAGGAAGTTTCCGAGAGTGTGTAAATGTTTAGAGAGTCTTTCTGTGAGACTGTTAATGTTTAATTTGGTTTCTGTGAGTCTGTTTAATATTTGCAAGGTGTTTCTGTGCGACAATTAATATTTATATGGTGTTTCTGTGAAACTGTTAATTTTTACAGGTGGTTTCTGTGAATGTTAATGTTTACAGGATGTTTCTGTGAGACGGTTATTATTTATAGGGCCGTTCTGTGCGACTGGTAATGTTTACAGCGTGTTTCCTTGAGTCTGTTGATGTTTACCGGATGTTTCTCTGACTCAGTAAATGTTCACTTCTTGTCCATTTAAGTTTGCTAATATTCAAAGGAGGCTTCAGTCATGTTACTGAATATTTAATTGATAACTTCCTTCAATAATATGAAACATCTTCCAACGATTCGCCAGTCCCACAATGTCTCGACAGGAAGCAGTGGTGAAATTCCCGGCCTCATTGAAGAAGCACCGCAGGTGCCTCAGAGGTTGTGATCGGACCCAAACCTCCATTCAAATTGGGAACCATTTTGGACTGGTTCAGTGTCATAGCCGATTGACCCCAATATCTCGATATCACAGATCGCGGAAGCGGAGCGGGTCGGACAGAATATGAAAGAGGATTGAATTCTGATGCTGGGAATTCTTCTGTTGTTCTCATCATTTTAGGTTTTAACGAGTAGAGAAAAGGGATATTTCAGCATATTCTTCAACTGCCCTCTGAATTTAGTTTGGGTCACAGCATAAATACAAGTGTTGGTGCAGCAGCTCAGGAGCTGGAGCATGAATCCCAGTTCCATCAGAGCGACAGGCGGAATTACAGACTGATCGGTGAAACCCAACACCCGCATCCATATAGAATACAACATAAACATCGCCCATAACAGAATGAAATTCCCCGAGATGACGAACAGTAAAATAATCGACTTCCTTCGACTGGTAATTTCTGGGTCACTGGGTCGCTCTTCGCTGCTGTGGTCCCGGAGTCTCCTGCGGGCTCTGTTGGCCACTACAATGTGTCTGACGATTAAAACATTGAGCAGCAGAATCAGAACAAATGGGAGCCCCGGGGTTAGAATGTAATGAAAGAGTTCGATTGCTCCCCACACCCGGGAATCTTGAACACTGCCATCGACATTACAAAACCAGGGTAGATTGGCAAGACTATACCCACGCATTAACATAAAGTACCAGGTGATGTCCTTTAAACAGCTCAGTACAGTCACTGTTCCCAGAACCACAGCCGCCGTTTTCTCGGTGCAATATTTAGTTTTCAGTTTCTGGCAACAAATGGCCACAAATCGATCAAAGGTGAAAGTGACGGTGAACCAGACAGAACAGTCTGTGGCTGCATAAAGCAGGACGGCGTGGATATTACATACGGGGATGTGCCACAGGAAAATGAATTGTTCGGAATAAACAATCGGAATCTGCCTCAATATCAGATCGATGATAACGACCAGTAGATCCGCCGCTGCCATGGCCACCAGGTAGCGAGTGACACATTTGGAGAGGCCGCACTTTCCCCGAGACAGGATCACAATCGTCACTAAGTTAACTGTAAGGAATGGAAATAAACAGGAAATTATACATCAGGCTGGGAGCAAAAGCAGCAGTTTGATGGAGTTCGGGGTGAAATTTGCTGCTTTGTTACTGCATCCAGTGATGGATCTGATTATTACACTTGTGATACGGCTTTCTACTGGAGACAGATTTCAAATACAATAATAGTGATTGGACTGGGAAATAGAGAAACAAACAGGGATTTCTGCTGGAATCAGGAGTGGATTGAGAAATAAATAAAAGAAATGGATTGTATTACACATGAAAGATAATGGGTTTCCAATGAATCAGATCCCCCTGTAAATATTGGTAGATCCTTTGATCCACGTGTAAATATTAATACAATCTGTGGTTCCGAAGTAAATGTCGTCATAACCTGTGGACCCACTTGTTAACATCGTACCGTCCCTTGAACTTGAAGATATGGCCACAGATTCGAGGCGCCCCTATAAATGTTCGGGAAGTCCATAGATCCAATTTTAAATATTCGTCCAATCTCCGGATCCCGTGTTAATGTGGTATCGTCCCTGAAAACCTCTGAAAGTTTGGTACAGTCACTAAATCCCCCATTAACGATGATCGTTTCAGTCAGTCTCCAGACCGTCTCAGTGTATACAAGGGTCGGTGGACAGTGTCAATATTTCATTCAGTAAAAGAATCATAGAGCACACAAGGAGGAAACTCGGCCCACCGTGCCCGTGTCGGCTCTTTGAAAGAGTTATCCAGTTAGTCCCACTCTCATGCCCTTTCCCAAAAGCCCTGAAACTGTTTCCTTTTCAAGTATATATCCAATTACCTTTGGAAAGCTACTGTTGAATTTTCTTCAAACATCTTTCAGACAATGCATTCAAGATCATAACAACTCGCCGCATAAAAAAAAATTATCCTCATCTCCCCCTGCTTTATTTGCCAATTATCATAAATCCGTTCCTTTGGTTACCGACCCTCCTGCCAGTGGAAACAGTTTCTGCTTGTTTACTCTCTCAAAACCCCTCATTATTTTAAACACCTTTATTATATCTCCGCATGGATTTTTCTGCTCGAAGTGAACAATCCCAGCTTCTCTGGTCTCTCCACAGAATGAAATCCTTTATCCCTGCTACCATTTTAGCAAATGGCCTCTGCACTCGTTCTTTGACGAACTTTCTAAAGAATGGTTACCAGAATTAGGCACAATACTCCTGCTGAGGCCTAACGAAGCAGTACCAGAACGTGTACAAATTCAGGCAGACGCCAGAATGCGTCAGTGTTTACATGGGTGGGTGAGTCAATATTTACAGGGTTACCAGGGAGCGTGCCCATTCAGGGCAATCCCCAAGTGCGTTGGTATGTACAGATTCTGCAACAATAAGTCAATGCGAACCAAGGACACAGGGCCAGGAGAAGGCCATTCAGCCGCTCGAGTCTGTTCACCCTTCAATTAAATCATGGCTGATCCACATCTCAACTCCTTTTACCCCCCTTTTGATCCATATAATATGTTAACAAACAAAAAGCTATCGATTTCAGTCTCGAAAATGTGAATTGACCCAATACACACAGCCATTTGCGGAAGAGTGTTCAACGTTTCCACTCCCCGTTGTGTGCAAAAGTGCCTCCTGATTTTTCTCCTAAATGGAATATTTTGCCCTCTTCTTTTGGATTCCACCAGAATAGAAAATATTTTGTCAGTATCTAGCCTATTCAAAGCATTTATGACTTTAAACACGTCGATTAGAAAACCTCTCAGATTTTAAACTAAAGGGAATACAAAAAGTTTATGCATCCCACAAGTACTGACACGCACAAAGGAACATCCAGTAAATAGTGAGAGTCACTTAGGAAAATCCTGTAATTACTGACACACACATAGAAAGATCCAGCAAATAAGGACACCCATTCAGGAACGCCCTATAATGATGACGCTCAAAAAGGAACATTCTTTAAATACTGACACTAACCCAGGAACATCCTCTAAATACTGACACTCATTCAGGAACATTCGGTAAATACTGACACTCAACCATGAGCATCCTGTTAATACTGACACTCACCTAGGAACATCCGGTAAATACTGACAGTCAACCATGAACATCCTGTAAATACTGGCAATCATCCAGGAACATCCGGTAAATACTGACACTCAACCATGAGCATCCTGTTAATACTGACACTCACCTAGGAACATCCGGTAAATACTGACAGTCAACCATGAACTTCCTGTAAATACTGACACTCAACCATGAACATCCTGTAAATACTGCCACTCGCTCAGGAACATCCTGTAAATATTGACACTCACCAAGGAACAACCAGTAAATACTGACACTCGCTCAGGAACATCCTGTAAGTACTGACACTCACCCAGGAACATCCGGTAAATACTGATCGTCAACCATGAACATCCTGTAAATACTGACACTCGCTCGGGAACATCCTGTAAATATTGACACTCACCAAGGAACAATCAGTAAATACTCACACTCATCCAGGAACATTCTGTAATTACCCACAATCAGCCAGGAACATCCTGTAAATACTGAGAGTCACTCTGGAACATCCTGTAAATATTGACACGCACCTAAGAACATCCAGTAAACACTGACACTCAAACAGGAACATTCTGTAAATACTCACAATAACCCAGGAACATCCTGTAAAATACTGAGAGTCACTCTGGAACATCCTGTAAATAGGGACACTCACTCGGGAACATCCTTTAAATACGCACACCCTGCCAGCTACATCCTGTGAATAGCGACACTCAATACGGTACTCCCTGTAATTACTGACACTCACGCAGGTATATCCTGTCAATAATATCACTCGCCCAGGGACATGCTTTAAATACTGGCACTCATGGAGGAACATTCTGTAAATACTGACCTTAACGAAGGAACATCCTGTAAATATTGATACTCACTGGGAAACATCCTGTAAATCCTGGCACTCGCCCAGGAACATCCTCGGAACTCTGTAACACAACTCGCAACATGCTGTATATACTGACATACTCCCAGACCCTGTCTATATAATGGCATACTTCCTGTGCTATTTATTAATAATGACATTCTCCGAGGATTCTATGACATCTCTGAGACACTCCAAGTTTCAGGGCTTGATTGTCAACAATCCCGGGGACTCCCTGAGAATCCTGTCTCACTGTCCGAACCTCTGTAAACGTACATCCACTCCCAAAACATGATGTAAATACTGACAACTTCAATTACACTACCTGGGAATATTGACACAATCCTAGGGATTATATATCAATTTTGACACTCTGTCCGGGACACACTGTAAATACTGACATACCCCAAGGACACATTTAAAACAACCTCACACTCAGGCTCCCGACCAGACAGCTTCACTCCCAGGGACACATGTCGCATTAAACCTCACACCCAGAAGACCTGTGTAAATACATCTCCCATCCTCGAAACCCCATATATTGATAGAGGCTCAGCAGGAGACCTCGCAATTATATCTTCCATCCCAGAAAGCCCTATATAGATACAAAGGCTTACGAAGAGACACCGCAATTACATCTTCTATCCCGGAAAAACCCATATCGATATCGAGACTTAACAGGCGACGCTGTAATTACAACTTCCATCCCGGAAAACCCCATATCGATATAGAGACTTACCAGGAGACCTCATCATTATATCTTCTATCCAGGAAAAAACCCATATCGATATGGAGACTTACCTAGAGACGCTGGAATTACAACTTCCATCCCGGAAAACGCCATATTGGTACAGAGATTTACCAGGAGACCCGATAATTATATCTCCCGCCCCGGAAAACCCTCACAGATATTGGGACATACCAAGAATTCCTGTAATTTTAACTCCCATCCCTGATACCCCATATAGATTTGGAGACTTCCAAGGAGACCAAGTTTCTATCGTGGAAACCAAAAACAGATATAGACTTACCAAGGGATCCCTTAATTGCATTTCCAATCCTGGAAACCGCATATAAATCTAAATTTCCAGGAGAAGACCTCCGTAATCACATCTCCCATCGCAGAAACCCCATGTAGATAACGAGACTGAAGAGGAGAGCCCAGAATTTCATCCCCCATCCCGGATATATCATGTAGCTATAGAGAATTAGAAGGAGAACCCGCAATTACCTCGCATCCTGGAAACCGATAGAGGTATAAAGGTTCACGAGGAGACCCCGTAATTACATCTCCGATCCTGACAACCACATATGGATAGAGAGACTTACCAGGAGACACCCTAATGACATTTCGCATCCTGAAAACACATGTAGATATGGAGACTTACCAGGAGACACCCTAATGACATCTCGCATCCTGAAAACACATGTAGATATGGAGACTTGCCAGGAGACCCCGTAATTACATCTCGCATCCTGGAAACACATGGAGATATAGAGACTTACCAGGAGACTCCGTAATGACATCTCGCATCCTGGAAACACATGTAGATTTTGAGATTTACCAGGAGACCCCGTAATTACATCTCCTTCCCAGAGATCCCATATCGATATCGAGACTTACCAGCACCATCGTAGTTACATCTTGCGTCCCGAATACCCCATATACATACGCATGCTTAGAGGGAGCTAAAGGAGAAGGGAAGATGGGGCAGTAAATTACGAGAACAGAAATACAGTGAAAGGTAGTTGACTAAACTAATAGCTGGATAGAGAGGCTTATCAACAATAGCATCATCAGCGAGGAGCAGACAGTAAACGGGAAGAACAATATTACAGTGAAACACGTGTTACAGAATTAATAGCTGATATAGAAATTACCAGGGACACCAATAGAAGCGAGGAGGGGATGGTAATTTACAAGAACAGTAATACAGTGAAACATGGCTTAGAAAATTAATAGCTGCATGTAGGATATAGAGAATTACCAGGGACACCAAAAGAAGCGAAGAGGGAATTGTAAATGATAATAACAATAAAACAGCGAAACATGTTTTATCGAATTAATAGCTGAATACAGAGACTAACCAGGAACACTAACAACAGAAAGGAGGGGATGGTAAATTAGATGAAATGTAAACATGGTGTTTGGAATTATAGCTCGATTTGGAACTCACCAGGAACATCAAAATCAGCGAACGGGGGGAAATAAATGAGAGGAGCAGAAGTACAGTTAATCATGGATTACAGAACCAATAGGTGGATATAGAGACTTACCAGGCGCAGCAACAGCAGCAAGGAAGGGGAAATAAATGGGAAGAACAGTAATAGAGTTAAACATGGTTTAGGGAAATAATAATATAGAATATTACCAGGGACACCTGCAACAGCGAGGATGGGATAGTAAATCTTTTGAATAACCACAAGTGCCAAATATATCCGAATAGCTAATTTTAGTCTATTATAATTTGCAGAAAGATAATCAAACTCCCAGGAGAAACTCCTGCCCATTGTTGTAACATTCCAATCTATTGTAATCATATTCGGTTCCATTGTTGTCACATTCCAATCTATTGTCCTCAGATTAGGGCCCATTATTTTAACATTCCAATTTATTGTTCTCAGATTCAGACGCTTTCTCCCACTCTCTGAAGAGCCGCTGATCCCTGTTCATGCCGGAGGTGAGACTTCCACTGGCACTATGGGATAACACATCGCAAGGAGCTCCTTATTTAGAGCAGAGGGAAACTCTCCAGTGAAACAATTAGGGCCCGTGGAGGCTGACTTGAAGTACAGTCACTGAATAAACAGGTTCAACCCAATACATTTTATGTCACAACATATATTTATCCAAATATTACACCGTTGTAAACCTAAAATCCCAGTACATTATTTTAATAAATATTTGGAAGAACAGAAACTGTTCGACCCGCAATCTGACAGCATCGATGTGAAGCGAGAGCAACTTCAATTACAGATTGCAGATTATTTCTGAGCGTAATTTTTAAATTAATTTCGTTCAGTTTCTACCCATTTCTAAAGGGTTGTGTTTAAACTCAGAGATTGAAACTGAATCATTTACCAGTCAGTTTGAAGGCCACCCTGCCAATATTGGTGTAATCTCTGGATACCCGTGAATATTGGGAAGTCAATGGATTATCTTGGAAATATTGGTACAGTCTCTGGGTCTACCTTTAAATAACGGTACAATTTTTGGATTGTACTGTATATATTCGCACAGTCTATGGGTTTCCCTGCAATAATTCCTACAAACACCGATAAAGGCTCTGGATAAATCTAAAATTATTGGGCCATCTCAAGATTTCCCATTATTATTGAAACATCTCTGGATACCCCCAATAAATATTGGCACCATCTCTGCAATCCTCTCGAAATACTAACACAATGTCTGTATCCCATGTAAATATTAGTCCAGTCTCTCCACTTCCAGTGAAGTTTAGTACATTCTATGGATCGACTTGTAATTATTGGTATATTGTCTGGATCGCTTTGCCACCGTTGTAGACTGTGTGTATCTCCTGAAAAAAAAGAGTTATAGCCTTACCCTCACATAAATGAACATCAAGAACTCTGTCGCCTTTGCAAATATTGGTCGAGTCTTTTAGTTTTCTGCTTATATATTTGAACACTAATTCCATCCGTTCTAAATATTGGTGCATTCTCTGAGACTGAGTGACACATTATAGGGACTGACCGAAAGTGTGCTCTCCACGGTACACCCACATATAAGAGCATAAGAAATAGGAACAGCATTAGGCCATACGGCCCCTCGAGACTGCTCCACCATTCAACCAGATCATGGCTGAACTTCAACCTCAACTCCACTTTCCCGACCGATCCCCATATCCCTTGATTCCCTTAGTGTCCAAAAATCTATCGACCTCAGTTTTGAATGTAATCAGCGACTGAGCTTCCACCGCCCTCTGGGGTGGAGAATTCCGAAGATTCACAACCCTGTGAGTGAAGAATTTTTTTCTCATCTCAATCCTAAATGCCCGAACCCGTATTCTGAGACCATGATCCCTTGTTCTAGACTCTCCAGCCAGGGGAAACCACCCCTCAGCATCTACCCTGTCAAGCCCTCTAAGAATTTTGTTTGCGTTTCAATGAGATCACCTGTCATTCGTCTAAACTCCAGAGAAAAATGGCCCAATCAACACAATTTCTCCTCATCGGACAACCCTCTCATCCCAGGAATCAATCTAGTGAACATTTGTTGCACCGCCTCCAAGGCAAGTGCATCCTTCCTTAGGTAAGGAGGCCCAAACTGTCCACAGTAAGCCAGGCGTGGTCGCACAAAAGACCTATGCAGCAAAATGTCCTTACTCTTATACTCCAACCCCATGCCATAAAGTCTAACATTTCATTTGTTTTCCTTCTTGCTTGCTCTCCCAGCATTTTAACTGTCTGTGACTTGTGAAAAAGGACACCCATATCCCTCTGAATATCAATATTTACCAGTCTCTCACATTTTAAAGAATATTCTGCTTTTCTATTCTTCCTACAAAGTGGATGATTTCTCAATTCCCCACATTATACTTCATCTGCTACTGATTTGCCCAATCACTTAAACTGTCTTCAACCCTTTGCATCCTCTATGTGTCAATTTCACAACTTACTTTCCCACCTCGCTTTGTACCGTCAGCAAACTTGGATACATTACACTCGCTCGCCTCATCTAAGTCATTAATATAGATTGCAAATAGATGAGGGCCATGGACTGATCCTTGCGACACCCCACTAGTTAAAACCTGCCATCCCGAAAATGAACCGTTTATCCTTACTCTGTGTTTTATGTCTGTCAACCGATCCTCAAAACACGCTGACATATTACCCCAAACCACACGAGTCCTTATCTTGTCTGACAACCCCTTGTGATGCAACTTATCAAACTCCTTTATAAAATCCAAACATGCTACATCCACTTGTTCCCCTTATCTGCCCTGCTGGTTAGACCCTCAAGAAACTTTAATAGATTTGTCAAACACGATTTCCCTTTTATAAAAGCGTGTTGACTCTGGCCAATCATTATGATTTACTATGTGTCCTTTTACGACAGCCCAATAATAGATTCTATCATTTTCCCTCCCACTGATGTCAGGCTCACTGGCCGATAGTTCCAAGTTTACTCTCGCCTTCCTATCTTGAATAGCGGGGTTACATTTGCAACCTTAGAATCCACGGGGATCGCAGTACAATCTAGGGAATTCTGGAAGATGAAAACAAATGCATTCACTTTCTCTGTAGCCATCTCTTTGAAAACCCTAGGATGTAAGCCATCAGGTTCAAGCAATTTGTCGGCTTTTAGTCCAATTAATTTCTCAAGTACCTTTTCTTTACTAATCTTAATTACTTTAAGTTCCTCACTCTCATTAGACCCTTGGTTCACCACTATTTCCGGTACGTTTTTTGTGAAGACAGATACAACACATTTGTTTAACTTCTCTGCCATTTCCTTAATCCCCATTTTAATTTTTCTTGTCTCTGCCTCCCCTAAAGCCCTTCTTTTCTGAGCAGTATTGTGTGCGGCATTGCTGTGGTCGGGGCAAGACTACCGTAACTGATGTATGGTGCAGTGATCGTACAGTGGTTACACACGTGTTAAAAAGGGTGTAAGGATAAACTCAACAACTACAGGCCAGTCAGTTTAACCTCGGGAGTGGGAAAACTTTTACAAACGACAACCCGGGACAAAATGAATAGTCATTTGGACAAGTGCCGATTAATTAAAGAAAGCCAGCGCGGATTTGTTGAAGGCAAATCATGTTTCACTTACTTGATTGAGTTTTTTGATGGGGTAACAGAGAGGGTCGATGAGGGCAATGTGGTTGATGAGATGTAAATGGAGTTCCAAAAGGCGTTAGAACAATTGCCGCATAATAGGCTTGACATCAAAATTCAAGCCCATGGAATAAAGGGGACAGTGGCAGCATGGATACGAAACTAGCTCAGTAACAGGAAACAGAGCGTAATGGTGAACGGTTGTTTTTCCGACTGTAGGGAGGTGTACAACGATGCTCCCCGGGGGTCGGTACGAAGACCACTGCTGATTTTAATATTTATTAATGACTTGGATTTGGGTGCACAGGGCACAATTTCAAAATTTGCAGATGACACAAAACTTGGAAGGGTAGTGAACAGTGAGGAGGACAGTGATATAGTTCAAGAGGACATAGACATGTTGGTGGAATGGGCGGACACGTGGCAGATGGAGTTCAACGCAGAGAAGTGTGAAATAATATATTTCGGTAGGAAGAATGAGGAGAGGCAATATAAACTAAAGGGTACCATTGTAAAAGGGGTGCAGGAACAGAGAGATCTGGGAGTATGTGTGCACAAACCGTTGAAGTTAGCAGGGCCGGTTGAGAAAGCGGTTCATAAAGCATATAGGATCCTAGGCTTTATAAATAGATGCACAGAGTACAAAAGCAAGCATGTTATGATGAACCTTTGTAAAACACTGGTTCGGACACAACTGGAGTATTGTGTCCAGTTCTGGGCACCGCACTTTAGGAAGGATGTGAAGGACTTAGAGAGAGTGCAGGAGAGATTTACTGGGATGATGCTAGGCATGAGAGACATCAGAGACGTGCATAGACCGGAGAAGCTGGGGTTGTTCTCCTTACAGGAGAGAAGGTTGAGAGGACATTTGATAGAGATATTCAAAATCAAAAATGGTCTGGACAGAGTAGATAGAGAGAAACTGTTCTCATTGGCGGAGGGGTCAAGAACCAGAGGACATAGATTTAAGGTGACTGGCAAAATAACCAAAGGCGACATGAGGAAAAACTTTTTACACAGCGAGGCTTCACATCCTTCCTAAAGTGCGGTGCTCAGAACTGGGCACAGTACTCCTGTTGTGGCCGAACCAGTGTTTTATAAAAGTTCATCATAACTTATTTTCTTTATTACTCTATGCCTCTATTTATAAAGCCCAGTATTCCGTATGCTTTCCTTAAACTTTTTGACACAGCGAATGATTGTGACCTGGACTGCACTGCCTGAGGGGCTGGTGGAGGCAGATTCAATCGCGGTTTTCAAAAGGTTATTGGATAAGTACTGGAAGGAAAAAAAATGCAAACCTACGGGGATAGGGACCAGCTGGATTGCTCTTGCTGAGAGCTGGCACGGACTCGATGGGCCGAAAGGCCTCCTTCCGTGCTATAACTATTCTATTATTTTAAGCGGAAGTACTGAACATCACGACCAGAATACGAACCCACGCAATCTGAACAAATGTCCTTAGACCATGCGGCCATCCTCGGTCCCGGGTGCATCATTCATATCCATTAATCAACCGGTAATGGTCTGTTCCAGAATGCCGGAAATCCTAACATGGTTAGTGAGTCGCCGTCAAAAATGTTTTTGTGTTTTGCCCATGTTGATTGTCATCCATTCGCATTATACAGACGGTATTTTGGGACTTGGCTAAAAATGTTCCATGCTTAAGTCACCAGGAATCAAATACGAATTTAAATTCTCCACCTCACTAAAACACAACGCGAACTATTGCCCCCATTCTACCTTGCAACCACACCAAGTGCCGCCTCAATTAAAAAGCCTTAACTAATACGAACCCCCCACCCGCCACTATTGTACTTCCTCAAGTGTGTATATGCAAAGTGTGTGTGTGTTTATTTGACTGTGAGATTTATGTAATAGCAGCCTCCAATCCCTCCGTGTCTATGGAAAGTTTGTTAGTGACGAAAGTCGAATCGCGCCCTGACAATACTGGAGCATCAATGTCCGGGCTCAGGCCACTCGACCACGCTCTATGCCAGTGTTGTCCAATAGAAATTGCTGACTAACCGCAGGTGTGGCTCTGGCGACACCGTTTTATCCACATGAACGGATTTTAGTCGAAAACATCTCCCACACACAATACAGGGAAATGGACTGAACATGTGTGAATTTCATAACATCTTTCATCATTCAGAAACCAAGGAAGTAAAACACTCACAACGACGAAACAACACTCGCACACTCTGCTTTTCATCTTATCATTTTACCAACAACACAAAAAGGTGAAAGATCACATGAAAACCGCATGCGAATATGAGTATTGAGATCACAGGCTAAAAGACGGTTTTCATTACTCATTTTTTAACTTAATAATCCAAATTGTAATTAGTCACATTAGGATTTCCATTTGGCCATAAGAGGCAAGTTGCTACGATATTGGACAACACTGGTCTGTGTCACAATGGATTGATTGGACGGGCCGTGTTCTGCTGAACCCCAAGACTATACATTCTTACAACAAATAAAAAGAAACCTGCCGTGGACGGATGTCGGGTTGTTTTTCTGGTTGGTTTTCTGGATGGAGCAAATCAACTGGTCAAAAAAAATCACCTCCAGCCAAAGGCACAAAAAATAGTTCGGTACATGTAATGAACTAAACGTCGTAAGTGAAATTCGAACAGACCTACAAGGGAGATTGAAATCTAAACGGAACGCCTCAGGCCGCTCGGCCATCCTGACTCCAATCTTCATAACTTACTGACCCCGACTTTCACACTGAGTCCCAATGACCGGTTCGCTCTCTGGTTTTCCGTAAATCCTGCTGAAAGGCCGAGTAACCGGGATACAAGCTCCACTGATTTTCCTGTACCTGTGCATGGTATCTGGGGACGTTCGTTCGGGCTGTGATATCTTCTTGCTGTGGGAGGGGCAGTATTTCGCGGTCTGAGACTGCATTCGTTGCTCTATGTCGGCAGCGGGTGATTGAACGAAGAGGAGCCCGACGGGAGGTCCGAATGTTGCTGCTGTCGCGGCCTCACTCACTCCGGCAACTGGGGAACAGCGAGAAACTGATGGGTTTGTTGCTGCATCCGAAATGCGGCTTAGAACTGCTGTTATTAACGGAGGCAGCGCTGCAGGATCCTTTAATGATCGCTCACAAATCAACTGAAACCTGTCGGGATGTGAACACCATTTTAATTTTCCAATATAGAGGGAGCGACATTCACTGTGGAAACATCATGGCAATATAAACTAAAGGGCACAACCCGAAAAGGGGTACTGGAACAGAGAGACTTGTGCACGAATCTTTGAAGGTGGCAGGGCAGGTTGTGAAAGCCGTTAAAAAAGCATATGGCATCCTGGGCTTTATAAATAGAGGCATAGAGTTCAAAGTATAGAAGTCATGATAAACCTTTATAAAGCACTGGTTCGACCACAACTGGAGCATTGTGTCCAGTTCTGGGTCCCACACTTTAGGAAAGATGTAAAGGCCTTCGAGAGGGTGCAGAAGAGATTTACGAGAATGGTTCCAGGGATGAGGGACTTTAGTTACGTGGATAGACTGGAGAAGCTTCGGTTGTTCTCCTTGGAACAAAGAAGGTTGCGAGGAGATTTGATAGAGGTGTTCAAAATCATGAAGGGTCTAGACAGATTAGAGAGAGAGAAACTGTTCCCATTGGCGGAAGGTTCAAGAACCAGAGGACATAGATTTAAGGTGATTGGCAAAAGAACCAAAGGTTACATGAGGACAAACTTGTTTACACAGCGAGTGGTTCGGATCTGGAATGGACTGCCCGAGAGGCTGGTGAAGGCAGATTCAATCATCGCCTTCTAAAGCGAACTGGATAAGTACTTGAAAGGAAAAAAAACGTAGGGCTACGGGGATAGGGCAGGGTAGTGGGACTAGCTGGATTGCTCTTGCATAGAGCCGGCGCGGACTCGATGGGCCGAATGGCCTCCTTCCTTGATATAACCGTTCTGTGATTCTATGATTCTACATGGAAACAGTCAGTTGTCATTCGCTGCAGAAACATCGATGCCACAGCGAGCCAGCTCTCCTGCAACCAATGAGTACACCCTTCGCACCTTGTCTGTCAAGGAGAATTCTGATTTCCGTGAGGCCAATCTCGGTTGTTTATTGCAAAATACTGCGGATGATGGAAATCTGAAAGAAGACAGAAAATTCGTCAGGGCTTCTGACGAAAGGTCTTCGACCTGAAATATTAATTCTGTTTCTTTCTCCACAGATGCCGCCTCATTTGATGAGCTTTTCCAGCATTTTCTGTTTTTATTTCGGTTATTTTTTGTTTCCGGCCCATCTCGTTGCACCAAGACACATATTGGAAATCTGGAAATGCGAGACACTGAAAGTCCGGGTAAAAGTTACCCTACCGTCCCTCACCCACTCACCTTTGAATAATTAGCTGATCGCGCTAACCAATTGCACCACAGAGACAGGATGCTTTTATCACTGAAACACTAATTCACCGAGTTAAAGCTTCAGATTGCAGCGAGCAGTATAACAGCCTCTATTATCAATTTACTTTTCCAAGATAAAGGGGGTGAATCTTGAAAGGAGATGAGTTGTAATGAGCCTGTCCGGTGAGTCAGTCTGTAACACTACACGGCAACGACAAAGTTGTCCCTTGCACTTACAGTGAAGCGGACGGCAGTTTTCACTCTTAAACCAGAGATTATGTTGTGAAGAAAAATGTGCGCGAGGCAGATTTGACTTCAGCGCGGTGACACTGGGCCTGAGTAAAGTTCAGTTAATGTGATTTCCGAGTGGCGAGAGGGTGGATTTGCAACTCCTGTGCGGCTGCACTGCGCATTGTCCGGAACTTCAGATCGCGCGTTCCACATCCTTACCATTGATTGGGAAAAGAAGTTTCTCCCGAATTCCCTGTTGGATTGATCAGCAACTATTTTATATTTATGACCTCTAGTTTTGGACTCCCCCATAAGTGAAAACATTTTAAGAGTGAAATCTGCCGTCCGCTTCATTTTAAGTGCAAGGGGCAACTTTGTAGATAGAATCATCGAGAATCATAGAAGTTTACAACATGGAAACAGGCCCTTCGGCCCAACATGTCCATGTCGCCCAGTTTATACCACGAAGCTAGTCCCAATTGCCTGCAATTGTCCAGCCCTGTAGTGTTACAGACCGGCTGATCGGACAGGCTCATTTCAACTCATCTCGTTTTCAGCAAACCTGAACATTACTGAAATAGAGGATTGTCAATCACAGCTGGAAAAATCAATCCTCTCTATCACTGGGGACTGAGTCTTCCAAACATCAGGTGTTTAATGGCAAGGGGAGTTTGGTATTCAGAAATAATACAACACAGATTTTCACTCAGGCAAGATTCACCCCCTTTATTTTGGAAAAAGAAACTGATTATAGAGTGCTGTTTGATTGTTCGCTCCAATCTGAAGCTTTAACTCAGTGAATTAATGCCCAAGCATTGCTAATGATCTCTATGGCGCAATCGGTTATCGCGTTTGTTTATTTAATTATTAAAGTTTGGTCGTTCAAGTCCACCCAGAAACAAGAGGGTATTTTTTCACCTAATTTTCATTGTCTCGCGTTTCCAGGTTTCTAATATGTGCCTTGGTGCAAGAAAATGGACTGGAAACATTCCCAGCTGGGCACCGCTGATATTCCATCATTGACCCAGCGGTCCAAGGGCAGGCGCAGGAACAATATATAAAAAAAAACGAAATATGAACTGGAAAAGCTCAGCAAGTGAGGCGGTATCTGTGGAGAAAGAAACGGAGTTAACGTTTCAGGGCGAAGATCCTTCGTCAGAAGCCCTGACGAATTTTCGGGTTTTAATTCAGATTTTCATCATCCGCAGTATTTTGCTATGAAAAAAACAAGATTGGCTTCACTGAAATCAGAATTCTTCTTGACAGACAAGGTCTGAAGGGAGGACTCACTGGTTACAGGAGAGCTGACTCGCTGTGACATGGATATTTATTGAGTGAGCGACACCAGACTCTTTCTCTGTTTCCACAATCAATGTCGTTCCATTTATTTGGAAAAGTAAAATGATATTCACATTCCGGCAGGGTTCTGTTGATTTCTGAGCGATCATTAAAGGATCCTGCAGCGCTGCCTCATTTAATAACAACAGTTCCAAGCCGCATTTCGGAAGCAGCAACAAACCCATCGCTTTTTCGCTGTTCCCCAGCTCCCGGAGTTAGTGAGGCCACGACAACAGCAACATTCAGTCCTCCTGTCCGGCCTCACTTGCTCCAATCAACCGCTGCCGACGGAAAGCTCTGAATCCAATCTCAGACCGCGCGTTATTGCCCATCCCAAGGAAACAATATTCCAGGGCCCGACGAAACCTCCCCATACACTGAGCACAGGCACGGGAAAGTCCGGGGAGCTTGTATCCTGGTCACTCGGTCTCCCACCAGGATTTACCGAGAACCAGAGAGAGTGAAATGGTGAAATGGTCACTGGGCCTCTCTGTGAAAATCAGGGTCAGTGAACTATCGATTGTGGAGTCAGGATGGCCGAGCGGTCGAAGGCGCTGCGTTCGAATCCGACATCTGACAATTCGCCGTTTACGAACACAAAGGGATCTGTCCGCTGGAGGTGATTTTTCTGCCCAATTGATTTGTTCCTTGCAGAAAACCAACCCGCCATCCGTTCACGGCAGGTTTGTTTTTATTTGTTGTAAGAATGCATAGTCTTGGGGTTCAGCAGAACACGGCCCGTGCAATCAATCCATTGTGACACAGACCAGTGTTGTCCAATACATTGGGCACTGAATAAAAATGAGTAATGAACACAGTCTTTGGGCCTGTGATCTCAATACTCATATTCGCATGCGGTTTGCATGTGAACTTTAACCTTTTTGTGTTGTTGGTAAAATGATAAGATGAAAAACAGAATGTGCGAGTGTTGTTTCGTCGTTGTGAGTGTTTTAATTCCTTGGTTTCTGAATGGTGAAAGATGTTCTGAAATACACACATGTGAAGTCCATTTCCCTCTATTGTGTGTGGGAGATGTTTTCTGCTAAAATCCGTTCATGTGGATAAAACGGTGCCGCCATCGCAACACCTGCGGTTAGTCAGCAATTTCTATTGGACGACACTGGTATCGAGCGCGGTCGAATGGCCTGAGCCCGGACATTGATGCTCCAGTATTGTCAGGGCGCGATTCGGTTTTCATCACTAACAAACTTTCTATAATGTGGAGATACCGGTGATGGACTGGGGTGGACAGATATAAGGAATCTTACAACACCAGGTTATGGTCCAACAATTTTATTTTAAAATCACAAGCTTTCGGAGATTATCCCCTTCGTCTGGTGAATGAGTGAAAGATTCTCAAATCGCATATCTTATATTAGGCTGGGACAGCATCACACCAATCAAAAGGTGTCGTTGTTGTTCAAACAGGCCAGTCACGGAGAACAGCACGTCCCAGTACACTGGATATACATTGTGTCAATTACACAGACAGAAAGAAAGAGACCCAAATGGCAGTGAGAGAGAGAGAGAGAATATTAAAACACATAACTTTTTTCTCCCTTTTTGCTGGTGGGGTTACGTGTAGCGTGACATGAACCCAAGCTCGCGGTTGAGGCCCTCTTCATGGGTACGGAACTTGGCTATCAACTTCTGCTCGACGATTTTGCTTTGTCGTGTGTCTCGAAGGCCGACTTGGAGAACGCTGACCTGAAGATCAGTGGCTGAATGTCCTTGACTGCTGAAGTGTTCCCCGACTGGGAGGGAACCCTCCTGTCTGGCAATTGTTGCGCGGTGTCCGTTAATCCGTTGTCGCAGCGTCTGCATGGTCTCGCCAATGTACCATGCTCCGGGGCATCCTTTCCTGCAACGTATGAGGTAGACAACGTTGGCCGAGTCACAGGAGTATGAACCATGTACCTGGTGGGTGGTGTCCTCTCGTGTGATGGTGGTATCCGTGTCGATGATCTGGCATGTCTTGCAGAGGTTGCCGTGGCAGGGTTGTGTGGCGTCGTGGACGCTGTTCCCCTGAAAGCTGGGTAATTTGCTGCGAACGATGGTCTCTTTGAGGTTGGGTGGCTGTTTGAATGCGAGTAGTGGAGGCGTGGGCATGGCCTTAGCGAGGTGTTCGTCGTCATCGATGACATGTTGAAGGCTGCGGAGAACATGGTGTAGTTTCTCCGCTCCGGGGAAGTACTGGACGCGGAAGGGTACTCTGTTGGTTGCGTCCCGTGTTTGTCTTCTGAGGAGGTCTATGCGATTCTTCGCTGTGGCCCGTCGGAACTGTCGATCGACAAGTCGAGCGTCATATGCAGACACAGCGACAATGGATGAACGGACACCGCGCAACAATCGCCAGACAGGAGGGTTCCCTCCCAGTCGGGGAACACTTCAGCAGTCAAGGACATTCAGCCACTGATCTTCGGGTCAGCGTTCTCCAAGGCGGCCTTCGAGACACACGACAACGCAAAATCGTCGAGCAGAAGTTGATAGCCAAGTTCCGCACCCATGAGGACGGCCTCAACCGGGATCTTGGGTTCATGTCACTCTACACGTAACCGCACCAGCAAAAAGGGAGAAAAAAGTTATGTGTTTTAATATTCTCTCTCTCTCTCTCTCTCTCACTGCCATTTGGGTCTCTTTCTTTCTGTCTGTATAATTGATACAATGTATATCCAGTGTACTGGGACGTGCTGTTCTCTGTGACTGGCCTGCTTGAACAACAACGACACCTTTTGATTGGTGTGATGCTGTCCCAGCCTAATATAAGATATGCGATTTGAGAATCTTTCACTCATTCACCTGACGAAGGGGATAATCTCCGAAAGCTTGTGATTTTAATATAAAATTGTTGGGCCATAACCTGGTCTTGTAAGATTCCTTAAACTTTCTATAGACACGGAGGGATTGGAGGCTGCTATTACATAAGTCTCAGTCAAATAAACGCACTCACACTTTGTATATACACACTTGAGATTGTACAATGGTGAGGGGCACTAGTTAAGGTTCTTTAAATGGCCTAACATCTGTGGTGGGTAAAATTTTGGAGTCTATTATTAAGGAGACAGTGGCGGAACATTTGGATAAACATAATTTAATAGGACAAAGTCAGCATCGCTTTATGAAGGGGAAGTCATGTCTGACAAATTTGCTTGAGTTCTTTGGGGACATAACGTACAGGGTGGATAAAGGGGAACCAGTGGACGTAGTGTATTTGAACTTCCAGAAGGCATTCGACAAGGTGCCACATAAAAGATTGTTGTTCAAGATAAAGAATCACTGGATTGGGTGTAATATTCTGGCATGTGTGGAGGATTGGTTATCTAACAGGAAGCAGCGAGTTGGGATAAATGGTTCATTCTCGGACTGGCAACCAGTAGCCAGTGGTGTTCCGCAGGGGTCGGTGCTGGGTCCCCAACTCTTTACAATCTATATTAACGATTTGGAGGAGGGGACCGAGTGTAACATATCAAAGTTTGCAGATGATACAAAGATGGGAGGGAAAGTAGAGAGTGAGGAGGACATAAAAAACCGACAAGGGGATATAGACAGGCTGGGTGAGTGGGCGGAGATTTGGCAGATGCAATACAATATTGGAAAATGTGAGGTTATGCACTTTGGCAGGAAAAATCAGAGAGCAAGTTATTATCTTAATGGCGAGAAACTGGAAAGTACTGCAGTACAAAGGGGTCTGGGGGTCCTCGTGCAAGAAAATCAAAAAGTTAGTTTGCAGGTGCAGCAGTTGATCAAGAAGGCCTACGGAATGTTGGCTTTTATTGCTAGGGGGTAGAATATAAAAACAGGGAGGTATTGCTGCAGTTATATAAGGTATTGGTGAGACCGCACCTGGAATACTGCATACGGTTTTGGTGTCCATACTTAAGAGAAGACATACTTGCTCTCGAGGCAGTACAAAGAAGGTTCACTCGGTTAATCCCGGGGATGAGGGGGTGGACATATGAGGAGAGGTTGAGTAGATTGGGACTCTACTCATTGGAGTTCAGAAGAATGAGAGACGATCTTATTGAAACATATAAGATTGTGAAGGGGCTTGATCGGGTGGATGCGGTAAGGATGTTCCCAAGGATGGGTGAAACAAGAACGAGGTGGCATAATCTTATAATAAGGGGCTGCTCTTTCAAAACTGAGATGAGGAGAAACTTCTTCACTCAGAGGGTAGTAGGTCTGTGGAATTTGCTGCCCCAAGAACCTGTGGAAGCTACATCATTAAATGAATTTAAAACAGAAATGGACAGTTTCCTTGAAGTAAAGGGAATTAGGAGTTACGGGGAGCGGGCAGGAAATTGGACATGAATTTAGATTTGAGGTTAGAATCAGATCAGCCATGATCTTATTGAATGGCGGAGCAGGCTCGAGGGGCCGATTGGCCTACTCCTGCTCCTATTTCTTATGTTCTTATGTTCTTAAATGAGGCGGCACTAGTTGGGGTTGTATGATAGAGTGGAGCAGTAGTTACCGTTGTGTTTTCGTGAGGTGGGGAATTGAACAAAGTCTGCACCAGATTCCTGGTGTCATAAGCACGGAACATTTTTAAACAAGTCCTAAAGTACTGTCTGTAAAATGAGAACGGAAGTTAATTCAACACATGCGAAACACAAAAACTTAATAAAGTTTTGACTGTCTCGGTAACCATGTTAGGATTTCCTTCAGTCTGAAACAGAAAGTTAGCGGTTGATTAATGGCGATTAGAACAATTATTCATCTTTTTTTACAGATTTTAATGAGTTTTCCTTAATTAATACAGTAAACTGTTTTCTAAACGTTCATTCTCTGAACGGGAATCGAAAGCATCTCCCGCATTGAAAACACTTTGATCCCGCTGTTCTCTTCTGAGTTATTCCCATAATAATTTACAGAGCTGAGCTTCCGTGGTGTGGCGTTTATCACTCTCGCCTAATACACGAAAAGTCCCTGGTTTGAAATTGTGTGGAATTTTAAAAACATTCCTCATTAAAAACGAATGTAAAAAGTTGAAGAATTCATATTGAGGTTAAATATGAATCAAATACAATATCTCACAGCCGCAGTGTATTCTTTCTTTCTCTGTACAGTTCTACACACAGTCAAACACTACACAGATACCGGCAGTGCCTCTCCCTCACTCCTGCTCCCTGCCCTGATGATGCAGAAAACTCCTCTCAATGTTGCACATTCAGTTGATTTGTGAGAGATTATTAAAGGATACTGCAGCGCTGCCACGATTAATAACAAAAGGTTTTAACCGCATTTCAGCCGCGGAAACAAAGCCATCAGTTATATTCTGTTCCTCAGCCCCCGGAGTGAATGAGACCGCGACAATCAGTAACATTGAGGCCGCTTGTCCGGCCACGCTCTCTCCAATCACCCGCTGCGGTGGAAAGCAGCAAATGCAGGCTCAGACATCGCATTCCTTCCCCTCACTGGGAAAAAAAGATACCACGGCCCGGTCAAACCTCCCCATGCACCAAGCATATTGGTAGGAAATACTGGGGAGATTGTATCCCAGTCACTCAGACCTCCAGAAGAATTTCACGAAGTCCGGATTAGAGTGAAAATTTCTTTGGCTTTTAATCTGGAAATGAGAGAATCTGGCCACCGCACCCAGGCACTGCGTCAGGTCGCGTGGAAACGTGGGTTCGAATCCCAGTCCTGACATTCAGTACTTTACAAAGACGGAACAATTGTTGGTGCATTCGGCCGGAGGTGATTTTTCGGCTTTGTAGATTTGTTCCTTCCAGAAAACCAACCCAACCTGCATCCGAATCCTAACCACGAGACGACCACGGAAACTGCTGCAATTTTCCTGTCAGCAAGCCGGCCAACGCTGATTTTCCTGCTTGTCCCTTTGAAATTCAGGTCACTTTCGTCCCAGACAAGCTGCTCGTACAAAATGGCATTTAATGGAAGAACACGAAAGACTTGTTCAGGGAATGAAATCACCAAGTGCGAGGAGGGATGAACATGGAATGGACAGTGAGGGGAAATACTATCACAAGCTGCTGGTGTAACTGTTTCCATTTCCAAAACCCACCTACCTGATCAACGCATCTCCTTGGAAAGGTGCAAGGTAACGCCGGCCTCTCATGCCTCATTTGAAGCAAGTGACACTCACACTTTCTGCCAGTTTCACCTGCCACCTCCTTCTGCTTCTGTCTGTTATTTTCCTCCAGCTTCCTCTGGTCCTCCAGATGCCGGGGAATTAAATGTTCGAAGCAAATACAGCGACTGAAAGAAAAACGCTTACCAGGGAAGCAGGGAGAGGGGAAGAAAGATGTTCGTCATTGAGAGACGATGGATTTTGCACATGCCAGGATAAATAGACACAAAGATCTCATCTCCCTCCCTCTTTCAGCTACTGAATATCTTAATGCTCAAGAGATGTTCTCACTGCCCCAGGCCAATTATCTCGAGTCGGACTGTCCCACCAATCCTGCACACGGTGCTTAGCTTTGAAACTGTCCATCACCCCTGTGCTCGCTTATCTACATTGGCTCCCGGTCCACGAATGCCTCGATTTTAACATTTTTATCCTTGTTTTCAAATCCCTCTGTGGCCTCGCGTCTCCCCATCGGGGGAACCACCCATAGCCCTGCAACCCTACGACATCAGTGCGTTCCTCAAATTATGGCCTCTTGTGCACTCCTGGTGTTAATCGCTCCACCATTGGCGGTGTTGCCTTCAGCGACCTGGCCCAAACTCCCAATACCGGACTTAAACTCCTCCGCCTCTCTCTCCTCGTTTATGACGCTCAATAAAACCGACCATTCTTGAATAATTTCAGGTCACCTTCCCCAATATCTCCTTTTGTGGATCCGTTTCACATTTTATTTAATGACGCTCCTGTGAAGCGCCTTGGGACACTTTATTGTGTTAAGGCGCTATATAAATGCTGGTTGTTGTTAATTGTAAGGTCTCCCACCATTTAAAGAAGTAAAGATATGGCAGTAAGATTGGTAACTCCGAAGCGTCTATTGCTGCACCCGATTCACCGTTTCCATCACCAGCCCAGATGCACCCTCTCGAGAGGATGTATATAGTGAGACTGAGGGTATATCACAGGGTGAAGCACCGAGCACCAGTGAGCAGGAGGAGCTGCAAGTAATTCTACCTTTCTCCCCTGGGGAGGCCGAGAAACAACTGCCCTTGGCTGAGTGGCCCATGACCACAGAACTCAGGACTCCTGTCTTCAACAGAACTTAGACTTGGCAACACAGGCCGAATGTGCAGGCCGTGGAGACAGTCACCTCCCACATTCTGGAGATGACCGATCAGTTGGAGAAGTTCAAGAGCCGCATTTGTCAAACAGCACAGGAGGTATGTAAGGCCGTGCAGAGCACTCTGGATACTGAGGCAGTCCAGGTGATTCCTGAAGCAGCAAGGGATCTGGTGGAGATTCTAAGGGCGTTCGTTACTTCTGGAGTGGCAGTCATGAACGCTCCAATACATTGCCGGTGTGATGACCTTAATAACATCATATCTCAGGGCTTTCACAGATTTATTGTAACAATGTGGTCTGCCCATTAACCCAACCGAGCCCATTCCCAGCACCAGTGACCTGCAAGGAGTGGTTGCAGATTTCATTGTTTCTGATGACGTGGATAATGAAGTTGTTTCATTCCATACTGTGGTTCTGGACTGAACCCAGTAGGCATTACATGTACAAGTAAGATGAGAGCAGAAACAGATCCTGCAAGATCATCCACATCCCATCAGTCCAAGTCCCATTGCTTCTGCTGTGTTGCGCCTGACACAGAATGGCTGGAGAGAAGATAGTTTGCGCTACATTGATAACAGGGATAAAAGTAAAACGTTATATTCCTTACACCCAAGTTGACCTAGGAGCCCAGACATAAACAGTGTATTGGTACAGGGACAAAGTGTTTCACTATTCGAGATGTGGAAAGTGACTTGACACTTTGGGCTGCTTGACATATCATCAGTGAGTTCAATCTGGAGTGAACCTGCTGAGTGACCGGAATCAGGACGGAGGCTGGTGGCCACACCCTGTGGGTTATCAGGGATGAAATGTAATTTCGACGGGGCGGAATTACAGGCGGCAGCACAACGGCCGTACGTTTTACACCCCGTGACTTCAATGGAAAGGAGAATTGAGTGGGATGTGTAATAGGCAGCCGATCCACTACCGCCTGTGTTGTGCCCTGGTCAATGTTGAATTTTACCCCCAATGTTTCTGAGTTGTTTTCACCAAGGGTTTCAGTCTTTACACCTTTAGAATCTGCTTCTTTATAACTGTAGGGTTGACACAACTGGTCGAGTAGCGGGGTCGGGACACCTCGGGCCAACAGGGGGTTTCTTCTGTCTCCGCAAAATTCGAAATTGTGCTCGTTATACCCAAGTCAAGGTCATTTATATATTACAAGAAAATCAATGGTCCTCATCCCGACCCCTGGGGGATTCCACTGCATAACTCTCTCCATTCAGAAAAAACATCCGTTGACCACTGCACTCTGCCTGCTGTCTCTTAGCCAACTACGTAAACACGGTCCCAACACCCATTTAATCCCATGTGCTTCTATTTTCCGAATAAATCTGTTCGGTGGTATTTCATCAAATGTGTCCTGAAAATAGATCGAACAACGTCACTTTATTCTTAAGCAATGCGAATACAGACATTCAGGCCGAGTGAGAGATCGCGTTCATTCCCATCAGCCGGAGGTGCCGTGACCCGAGGAGAGCAAATCACATCTGGTTTTATATTCTCCGAAATCAGAGACGGAAAATAGCAAAGTTCATACCATCGATATGCAGCAATTGGGCTGAAGATCAGACAGCGCCTCATCCCTTCTCGGATTTCCAGAACTGGCCGTTCAAGGAAACCTGAAAAGTCCATCAGGGGAAACACAGAGGGGCAAGAGGCAGAGGCAGAGATAGAGAGAAACATGCAAAGAAAAAAAGAGTAAAAATCACCAAGTTCTTTGACTGAGCAGAATTGAAGGTGCAGCTTAAAGGAAATTGAATCTCATGTGGTGAAATCTTACAACTGAACATTGGGCTGGAGGATCTCTGAAGCTCTAAGAGAAGGAAGCGCTGCCTGTACCGACAGACCTTATATAATTAAGCCTGTGGCAGAGTATTCCATTCGAATGGACACTGGCACAAGTACTGGGACAGGAAGGAACTGTACCATTGGTAATGGACTCCACCTGAACCAAGCTCGATCCTGGGGACCAGCGGAAAGCATAAATTGGGCGGTTACCAGGACTTTAAACTCGTAAATGGTGGGAAGTCTCAGGTTGAAATGGTAGCATGAATAAAAATTCTTCAACAAACGAAATGGAAGAGAGTGAAGTAGTGCTCAGAAATTACACTTTAGGCACTACAGGTAAATGGAAAATTAAAAGATATCAGGTAAATAAATTGGGAGAAAGAAATAAGAAATGTGAGAGAAAAACAACGTGAGAGCAGAAGGACAGGGTCGGGTGCGTGACCCAAATAAAGCGTTCATTACACAAACACAGGGAGTAGAAGGAAGAAATTGAATGAACTGGAGGCGCAAGTTCAGATTAGAATTAACGGGATGGTCGCCATTACTGAGACGTGGCTGCAACACGATCAGAATTGGGAACTGAATGTATCAGGTTATAAGGTGTACAGGAAGGATAGGGAAACTGGAAGAGGGGGAGGAATCGCCTTCGTGATTAATGATGACATGCTTCGATGATATGAGAGGATATAACGAGAGACAAGCAGGCAGTGGAGACTTTATAGGTAGAATTAAGACATAAAAAGGACTTCAGGCTGTAGTGTGGGTTGTGTATAGGTCCTCTGATAGCAGCTGTGAAGTGGCAGAATGTATAAATTCACGGACAGGGCATACTGCAAAGGAGAGTTTCTTGCTGGTCACCGTCTGAATACAGGGTTTTGCCCATTTGGTAGATACTACACAGTGAACTAGTTATAATGATCAAATAATGTTATACAACACCTTTAGAAATCACTGGGTTAGGCCTCGGCTGGAGTATTGTGTCCAATTCTTGGGCGCCACACATTGGGAAGGCCATTCTGATGGCCTTGGAGAGGGTGCAGAGGAGATTTACTGGTATAATTCCAGGGATGAGGGAGTTCAGTTACGTGGGGAGACTGGAGAATCTGGAATTGTTCTCCTTCGAGCAGAAAATGTTCAGGGGAAATTAACGAGAATAGAGCCAGGGATAAGGGACGTCAGTTA
The DNA here is from genome assembly GCF_035084215.1 of Heptranchias perlo. NCBI lineage: Eukaryota > Metazoa > Chordata > Chondrichthyes > Hexanchiformes > Hexanchidae > Heptranchias > Heptranchias perlo. Next base: position 22,174,167 of record NC_090370.1, read on the forward strand.
CGCGGAGAGACTAGAGAAGCTGAGATTGTTCTCCTCGAGCAGAGATGGTTAAGGGGAGATTTATTAGAGTTCTTCAGATTTACAAGGGTTTTTTGATAGAGTTAAGAAGGAGAAATTGTTTCGACTGGCAGGAAGATCGCTAACCAGAGGAGACAGATTTAAGATAATTTATCAAAGAACCAGAGAGGGGCGATGAGGAGAAATTCCATTTATGCAGCGAGCTGTTATGATCTGGAATGCACTGCACGAAAGGATGGAGGAAGCAGATTTAGTTGTGACTTTAAAAAAGGGAATTGAGCAAATACTGGAAGGGCAACAAATTGCAGGGCTATTGTGAAAGAGTTGGGAAGTGGGACCAGTTGGATCGCCGAGAAAGAGCCGACATCGCCATGATGGGCTGAATGGCCTCCTCCCATGCTGCTGGATCCAACAAACTCTGAGGTGCAAAACTCCCTGCAACCAGAAGATGGCACCTTTGCCTAAAACAGTTCCGCTCACCCCAGAGGACTGTGAGAATCATATTCATCGAATGGTGACAGCACGGAAAGGTGGCCATTCGGCCCGTCGAGTTGGCACCATTCTCGAGCAATCCAGCTAATACCAGCCCCCGCCCTATCCCCGTAGCTCTGATTTTTTCCCCTTCAGGGACTTATCCAATTCTCTTTTGAAAGGCACGATCGAATCTGCCTCCACCACCCCCTCTGGAGGGTGATCATTGCTGATCACAACCACTCGCTGTGTGAAAACGTCAGGAGGGGGAGAGAGAGGGATATAGAGGGTGAGGAAAGAGAAAGACAAACGCACACACGCACACACGGAGTCAGAGAGAAAGAGAGAGAGAGAGATAAGGAGACATAGAGACAGAGAAAGAGACAGATAGACAGAGGGAGAGGGAGAGAAACAGAGAGGTCGAGAGATAGAAAGAAAGAGAGAGACTGAACGTAGAGAGAGAGAACGATAGGGAAAGAAACAGAGAGAGGGAAGGACATACACGCACAGAGTGACAGAGACAGAGAGACACAGAGAAAGAGAGTGAGACAGGGGCGAGACCGGGGGAGAGAGAGAGAGTTGAAGAGATAGAGAGAGAGATAGAGAGCGACAGAGAGAGAGAGGCAGAGGGAGAGACAGAGACAGAGAGACTGAGACAGAGAAAGAGACTGAATTTCATAGAGGGACAGAGACATAGAATGAGACATAGACAGAGAGAGGGGAGAGAGACAGAGAGAGACAAAGAGAGAGAGATAGAAGGGGTGGGACAAAGAGATTGAGACAGACAGACAGAGACAGAGAGACAGTAGAGTCAGAGACAGATATGGAGAGAGACACAGAGAGAGACGGAGAGAAAGACAGATAGACAGAGAGAGAGTGGAAATAAATCTGTAATGATTAACAGAAACAAAACGAGAGAGTGAGAGTAAGGCAGATAGAGAGACAGCGGGCAAGAGACAGAGAGCGACCGAGAGAGAAAGATAGCGAGAGATAAGAGACAGAGAGCGAGAGACAGAGTTGAGATTGGGGCAGAGGGGGAATCAGTGAGAGAGAGAAAGACAAGAGGAAGAGAGAGAGAGGGAGAGCGGGACAGAGAGAAAGAGATACCGTGACAGACAGTGTCAGAGCGAATGGGAGAGAGGGGTGAGATGGAGACAGAGAGAGAGAGAGAGAAACACAGAGATTCACAGACAGAGAGAGAGACAGAGAGAGGCACGGCGAGAGAGAGTCACACAAAGAGAGATAGAGTGTGACAGAGTCAGAGAGAAGAAAGGAGAGAGAGAGTGTGAGACAGAGAGAATGACTGTGTAGTGTGAGGAAACAACTCCAAAATGATCAATAGAAACAAAAGAGAGGGGGAGAGGGAGAGACAGAGAGAGTGAGAGAGAGAGAGAGAGAGCAGAGAGGTGGCAATGGGGAGATAATGAGAAAGACAAAGATAAGATGGGAGACTGAGAGATATACAGAGCGAGATTGAAAGAGAGAGTAGAGACAGAGAGAATAAAGACGGAGAGGGAGAGTGCGATCGGAAAGAGAGACAAAGCAGACATAGAAAGACAGAAAGAGAGGGACAGAGAAATAGTTGAGGCGGAGGTAAGCTTGAGAAATTAAAATAAAGGTAAAGAGAGGAACGGAGGGAGAGCGAGAAATAGTAAGAGAGATAGAGAGAGTGGAGAGAGAAGAAAAGACACAGAAAAGAGCGAAAAAAAGAGAGACAAGATGGCGGAACAGAGGGATAGTGAGAGATAGACAGAGATAAGAGGGAGAGACACAGAAGGAGAAAAAAGAGACGTAGAGAAGAGGGTAATAGAGAGATAGAGAGACAAAAAGAGACATAAATACAAATATAGAGGGAAGCGAAAGGAAGGGAGAGAGATGGGGCAGAGAGAAAGGGACAAAGAAAGTGAAACAGAGTGAGAGAAGAAAATACAGAGAGAGACAGACAGCGAGATAGAAATGAGAGGGAGAGAGACAGGGGGAAAAGTTAAGGTGCAACCCAGCTGATGAATTCGAGGCTAATGCCTCCATATTTATCTCTCTTCTCCCTCAAAGTGAAAAATTAGTAATCTTGTAATACTCATGGTTCAGTGTATAACCTGCGGATGCCGAGACAGATGACAATGTAGCTTCAGAGCAATAAATTCGGCAAAGTTTTACTTGATAATACAAGTCGTTCATTTGAAACGAATGTGGTAAAGAGAGCTTAATATTGGTGACGTGAAATAGTTAGTGCTCAACTTGATATTGCTGTTCATCGGAATAGAAAACGGGATTGGATGGACAGAAGTGGCCTGAAAGGCTGGCTGGTCGGCTGTGCGTGGCTGTGATTTATACATTGCACAACACTGTTTGTCACGGGTTAAAATCCCAATCAAGTCCGGCTGTATCCTCACTTAGAGTGAAAATTGACTTAATTCCAGAGCATGTATCAGGTCCAGAGGATAGAATGCCGAGGTTTTGTGGACGCAACACACGTGGAAAAAAGAAAATGTCTCAAGATGTTGCGCAAATTGAAGCTGAATATGAATTTATCGCAATTCACGCGATGTCATGAATGCAGAATGAAAATGCTCCCGCATTGGGGGGTAATCAAACCCAGCTTCCTGTGTGACAGGCAAAAATTCGACCACGAAAACATCAATGGCCGGACGGCAGTTGGCTGCATGTGTCCACTCGGAAAACTGTCTGAAAGAACATGCAATCTCACAGGCTGGAAATGAGAGTGTTTGTTGGGTAAATAATTTCACCTGGCTCCAGTAGCGCAATGGGTTAGGGCGCGGTACTTATATAACAGTATCAGTCTCGAGAATTGCAGTGGTTGTGAGTTGAAATCTCAATGAGAGCAGTTGAAACTTTTGCTTCTGAACATTTCCACACGAGTTCAAGGAATCGCTGGCCTGTTCCATGAAGCATCTCCTTCTTCGTGTTCTCCTGTGGGCACTGAGGGTCCTCCAGGCGGCAGTATTACAATAGCAGGTGTGAGTTTATTTGTTAATAGGCGGGAGAGGGGCGATTGGCGACAGCATGAAATGGCAAAGGAGGCGGCACGAGATCTTTAGATTTAATGAACAGAACACACAATTCTTCTTTTCGTGAAACAGGCATTCTTCTGTTTGAAATGTCGTGTAGGCAAATTCGGAAGGTTAATGTGTTGCCCGGTGTCACTGAGTAACGGGTGGAATTATTCCGCTTTCAGTTGTTGATCCTCCGACAGGTCGAGAGACCTTTTCCAGCTCCGGTGTCGGACAAGTTCAGCTTTTGAGGCACTGGGTAAACTGTTTTTTTCAATAGTGCGAACGAATGACAGGACATTTAGCACAAACAAGAAGAATTGTAAACTCACGAGTTTCCTCTCCATGTTTCTCACATCAGGTTCAACACAAACAAGGATTCTCCTCAAAACGTTACTGAGAATTTTCTGAAATGGACCCCATATCGACGTCCTCAAGGGAAAATTCAGAGACCAAACATGAATCTGCATGCTGGAAATTTAAATATCCGGCGGCCTGGAAAGCTCATTCGGTGGAACATCAGACTTTTAAGCGAAGTTGTGATCTGAGGGTCCACGGTTCAAATCCCTGTTCAAGCGATCAATATTAGAACAGCTGGCAAGTTCTGCCTTTCCAGCGGAATAATAACTGTGGGAGAGTCGATCCCTGCGATGTTTTGTCAATATGTTGACCATTGTTGAGCATTCTCAGAAAAGGGCTTTGTTCTTCTCTGATCACGATTTTTACCAGAAGCATTTGGACAGTAGAATATCAGTTGGAAAGACCACTGATTGCCCGTTTACACCACCCGTCCCTTGCTTGTGCAGACATTGCTTTGTGTCCAAACTGCTTCAAAGTGAGTCTCTTCCAGATTTAACTGGAAATCTTTTGATTGGTGCAGTTATCTGCAGCTTTTCAATTGGATGGTTAACACTGAGTTTAGTTGGGCTGATCTGATTTCTTTGCTCGAATAAATTAGGAACATAGGAATCTCGGAACAGGAGTCTGCCATTCAGCCCCTCGAGCCTGCTCCGCCATTTGATAAGATCATGGCTGATCTGTGATCTAATTCCATATACCTGCCTTTGGCCCACATGCCTTAAAAACTTCGGTTGCCAAAAAGCTATCTCTCTAAGATTTAAATTTAGCAATTGAGCTAGCATCAATTGACTTTTGCAGAAGAGAGTTCCAAACTTCAACCATCCTTTGTGTGTAGAAATGATTTCTAATCTCATTCCTCAAAGGTCTGGCTTTAATTTTTAGACTCTGCCCCATACTCCGAGAATTCCCAACCAGCGGAAATCGTTTCTCTCTATCGACCCTATCTGTTCCCCTCAATATCTTATAAACTTCGATCAGATCACGCCTTAACCTTCTAAACGCTAGAGAATACAACCCCAATTTGTGTAATTTCGACTTGTAACTTAACTCTGGAAGTCCGGGTATAATCCAAGTAAACCTACGCTGCACTCCCTCCAAGGGCAATATGTCCTTCCGAAGGTGCGGTGCCCAGAACTGCTCACAGTACAGTACTCCAGGTGCGGCCGAACCACGGTTTAGGAGAGCTGCAGCATAACTTCTGTCCCCTTGTACTCTTGTGCTCTAGATATAAAGGCCAGCATTCCATTAGACTTCTTGATTATTTTCTGCACCTGTTCATGACACTTCAATGATCTATGCAGCCGAACCCCGAAGTCCCTTTGGACATCCACTGTTTTTAACGTTTTACCATTTAGAAAGTAACCTGTTCTATCCTTTTTTGATTCAAAGTTGATGACCTCACATTTGCCGATATTGAATTCCATTTGCCACAATTTTGTCCATTCATCGAATCTATCAATATCCCTTTGTAATTTTATGTTTTCATCTGCACTGCTTACAATGAAACTAATCTTTGTGTCATCGGCAAACTTAGATATGAGACATTCCATGCTTTCATTTAAGTCGTTAATAAATATTGTGAATAATTGAGGCCCCAAGACAGATCCCTGTGGGACTCCACAAGTCACACCCTGCCAATGTGAGTACCTACCCATAATCCCGACTCTCTGCCGCCTTTCGCTCAGCCAACTTCCGAACCAAGTCCGTATTTTTCCCTCGAATCCACGGGCTTCTATCTAAGCTAACAGTCTCTTATGTGGGACTTTATCAAATGCCTTCTGGAAGTCCATATAAATAACATCCATTGACAATCCCCTGTCCACTGCTTTCGTCACCTCTTCACTAACACGTGGCACTGGGAGTAATCCTGAGATTACTACCCTTGAGGTCCTGCTTTTTAACTTATTTCCTAACTCCTTACATTCAGATTGCAGGACCTCATCCCTCTTTTTACCTATGTCGTTGCTACCGATATGGACCACGACCTCTTGCTGTTCACCCTCCCCCTTCAGAATGTCCTGCAGCCGCTCAGTGACATCCATGATCCTGGCACCAGTGAGGCAACATACCATCCTGGAATCACGTTTGCGGCCGCAGAAACGCCTGTCTGCTCCCATAACAAAAGAATCCCCTATCACTATTGTTCTCTTGACCTTTCTCCTCCCCCCCTTAACAGCTGAGCCACCCATGGTGCTTTGGACTTGGCTCTGTCTGCACTCCCCGGAGGAACCCTTTCCCCCACCAGCACCCAGATCTGAACACTGGTTGGAGATTGAGATGCCCTCAGGGGACTCCTGCACTGGCTGCCTGGTCGTCCTTGTCTGTCTGGCGGTCACCCAGTCACTCTCTGCCGGCACTCTGTTAATCTGCGGGGTGATCACCTCCTGAAACGTGCTGTGCACGAAATTCTCAGCCTCGCGGATGCACTGCAGTGACGTCAGCTGCTGTTCAAGGTCCGAAACCCGGAGCTCGAGCTCCACCAGCTGACGACACTTCCTGCACATGTGCTTGTCCAGGACACGGGAAGAGTCCTGGAGTTCCCACATGGCACAGGTCGTGCATTCGACAGGTTTGAGCTGCCCTGCCATGCCTTAATTTATCAGATGAACTTAAACAAAGCAAAAACAAATTAAGCCTTAAATACGGTTATTTTTGGTTATATTACTCTCGTTAAGCAGGTCAAGCTTTAATTTTAATGAGCTTCCAGGAGTTTTACACTTCAAGCTTTTCATTCAATTTTTGCCCAATTCCCAAAATCAGAGAAAAAAAACGAAGTCTCGCCAGCCATTCACCGACCTGCTGTCCTGACGTCACGCCTTGTTTTTTTTCACCGATTGCCTCTGTGCCGCTCGGAGTGCGGGTCGGCCTTCGAGTCTGGGCCTTGAGCAGTCTCCGAGTCCTGCGCTCTCTCCCAGGTCTGTTTAAGTGATGTGTTGGAACATTTTAATTTATTTGCTCGAATAAATTAGATACTTTTTAACCCCAACCCACTCCTTGCAGACACTTCCAGCATCATCTCCGTGGGCGGTAGAATGCAGAGACATTCAGCGCTCCAAATCAATCCGTGCCGCCTCTTACCGAAACTCTGGAACAATGTGAACCATTTCAGCCTCTCAGATGCCGATGTTTCCAATTTCATCTTGTGCAGCCAGAACCCCTGGTGATTTTACAGTCACTGAAGTTCGCTTCACTTTCCCCAAAGTTTGGTCGAAAAGAGAACAACGAAAAATAAAGGAAAAGTGAGCGTTTCTTCATTGGTGGCGAAGCAAAATCGCTGCTTTCATTCCTTCCACCGCTGGTGTTCCTGCGGGCGATGAACCTTCTTCACTGCGCTATTTTTATCACATGACCAGGGACTGGAAACGAGTTGAATGTGAAAGTGGGAGCAACAAACTGAATCAAGCGGATAGGTGGAGCGGGATATTGCAAAACAAACAGGGAAGCCACGAGGAGCAGGTCAGCTGTTACATCAGAACATATGAAATAGGAGCAGGAGGAGACCTCACGGCCCCTCGAGCCTGCTCCGCCATTCAATAAGATCATGGCTGATCTTCGACCTCGACTCTATTTTCCCGCCCGATCCCCATATTCTTTACACGACATTTCAAACAGAAGAATGTCTGTTTCACGAAAAGAAGAATTGTCTGTTCGGTTCTTTAGATTTACAGATCTGGTGCCGCCTCCTTTGCCATTTCATGCTGTCGCAAATAGCCCCAATCTCCCGCCGATTAACAACTAAACTCACACCTGCAATTTCAATACGAACGGCCAGAGGGCCCAAAGTGCCCACATGAGAACAGTAAGAAGGAGAAGCTCAATGGAACAGACCAGCTGTACCTTGAACTCCGGTGGAAATATTCAGAAGCAAAAGGTTAAAATGCTCCAGGGGAGGATCGAACTCAACACTTCGGCATTCCTCGAGCCTGATACTATTATATAATACCACGTGCTGACCGATTGCGCTGCGAAAGCCGCGTGGTATTAATACTCTCATTAAACACCCTCATTTTCGGCCTCGAAGGTTGTATGTTTTTTCAGACAGGTTTCCAAGTGGATACATGCAGCCGATTGTCGTTCGGCTATTGGTGTTTTCGTGGTCGAATTCTTGCCTGCCACACGGGAAGCGGGGGTTCGAATCCCGCCAAATGCAGCAGCATTTTCTGCATTCATGACATCGCGTGAATTGGGATAAATTCATATTTAGCTTCAATCTGCAAAACATCTTGAGACTTTTTCTTTTCTCCAGGTGTGTTGCGTTCACTTAACCTCGGCTTCTATACGCAAAGGGTGGGAGACGTTTGGAACGGACTTCTGCAGACGGTATTTGATGGTCGCTCACTTGTGAATGTTAAATCTGAGATTGATAGATTTCTGTGAACCAAGGGTATTAAGGGATATTGGGCTAAGCCGGGTATATGGAGTTAGGTCACAGGTCCATATCTAAATGCCACTGCCTCTTGCTGCCTCCTGATATGCGCCACCTTCACCTGCAAGAAAGCGGGACGTGTGTCTGGGTGATGTGCCTGTCATGGTTAAATAGCTGCCAGTGTGTGTGGCCTATGAGTTGTGGGTGGACGGCTTGCAACAGTGGTCATGTGTAAGAGTGAGAGGAAGCGTCTGGTTACAAGAGTTGAGTACTGATGGAAAGAGTTTGTTGGTATGTGGGGGATGGGGGTGTATTGCATGGTACAGTTGGTAGGAGATGCCACTTGTGAGTTGCCCTCACTCAACTTGACCGCTCATGTCAAAGCATTGAACTTCTCCCTGCACTGCATCCATGTTCATGATGATGTGCGCCTGGCATTGACTTCATCCCCCGCTGCTCCCACTGCCTTTTGGATATCTGTCTGGAGGACCTCTTTCCCGCACCCACCCCTGTGGATACATCATGCTCCTCCTTCTGTTCAACTCCTGCACCACAGTCTCTCAGCATCAGCAGAGAACCTTGCTGCATGCAACCTCCAGATATGATACCAACTCAGATCGGCAGATTGGTGAGGTCTGGCGTGCAGATTGGAGGATGTGGAATTTAGCAGTGTATATCTTTTATACAATGTTTTAACATAACTCATCAGTGTGCAAACATAGTCATGGAACCTGCATCTGTGTTTTACGTGTGCAATGTCTGATCTCCGTTCAGACTCCGTTTGGACAGTGGACTGTTATTTTAAGCAAATAACAGGTACCAGCTGCCTTTCAGCGATTTCCAAGAAACATCCTCCCTTGAAGAGATTGATCTCCCCCGGGCGGTGGAAAGAGTGAATTGCAATGATTCCACCTGCAAGGCCCGGAATGGAACACTGAATGCAGGTGCGTCTTCGAGCCAGCCGGATCTTGCGTCCTGCGTGCCCAAGGCTCATTGGGTGCGGAGCAACAGCGCATCACGGTACCTGCGCCCAAAAACGGCACTGATCCAATTTTTCCCCCAATGTTTCCTGTATGCGCCAGTCGACAGGATTCGGATAAGGTACCTGGCACACGGGGCCACAGGAAGAAAGATTGCATTTATTTTGCGCTCGTCACCAACTCGGACGTTCCAAAGCGCTTTACAGACAACGAACCACTCTTTGAAGTGTAGTCACTGCTGACATGTAGAAAACGAGGCAGCCAATTTGAACACAGCAAGATCCCAAACACAGCGATGTGACAATGACCAGATAATGTGTTGTTACTGGAGCGATAAATATTGAACAGGGTAGCAGGGAGAACTAATTACTCTTCAAGGTGAAGACAAGGTGATTGTATCAGTTCGAGTTTGGACCTTTGTAATGTTTTTCTTTCCTCATTTTTATCTTCTTCAGATTCCAACTGATCAGAGAACTGACAACTGAACTCTCAATGAATTTTCGATAAATCTGTCACTCAAAATAAACAATGTTCGAAATAAAGAAATAAACCGGATTGAGACGGTTCACTTCACTTCACTTCACTGAAACGTCCCATTCCGGTTAAACCGGCGCGGCGGAGTCACAGCAGCTCATCGCTGATCTGCACCTCAACTCCATTTAGCGAAATAGAAACTGGAAAACTCATGTTTCGAGACGAGTTCACTAATTTCCTGAAAAATGAATATCACGAAACCAGCAAAATATTCCCTGCCCTGATTAAACACACAGCAAGGGGATGTGTCGAATATCTTGCAAGAAACCCGCGAATTTATCATTACACGGATAGAATACCGTGCTCGATGTTAACATTAACACTGAGCGCCAGGTCTGGATCTGACCCGTTTACCCCGTGGTGCGGGACCCCGTCCGAGTTTATATTTACCAAAAAAAGAAAATCAGTAAATAATATATCTCACCCAGCAGAATTGGAGATTGTTCGTATTTTACAAGACAGGATGAGGCCACTCGGCCCGTCTTGCTTGGATAGTAAATTCTGTTCACATTCTCCGCTCGGTGTTGTTCTCCTTGCATATTTTTAGTTTATCGATTTGTCTTTTGTTGTATTTCCCCTCATTCTGCAAGAGAGAAAACAATAAAGGAACAACATCAACAATGTGGACGAAGAGAATGATACAAGCAGAGTCTTAACCACCCAGGGTTTAAGGTCATTTGGTGAAGCAATTTATTGTCGGCCACGTGGCCTAATGGATAAGGCGTCTGACTTCAGTATTAATCGCGAGGTTCGAGTCCTGCCACGATCATTTGATTTGTTGGGTGCAAATGTGTCCGACGTGCGCCCAAACTGTTCTGCACCCGACCGTTTCGAACAGTCGGATGGAACGGAAATCCGTAAATTGCTTTGCTTTCAGAAATTGACTCCACATTTTCAACATTGTCGATCTGGGTGAACGGGCAGGACATAGTGTAAAAGTGACTTTATTTCTACTGTTTGGATTCAGAAATGTGCTCTGTCGGTTTGGGTCCGAATACCATCCGTGCCGTTATTGTATTGAACTTTTGTTGCGGCGCAACGTAAGTTTTGTACAATCAAAATGGGCTTCAAAGCTACTAATACCAATCCGACACCGGTGTTTTAAGTCTGTATCCCTGGATTGTTTCTATTTTGTTGAAATGGAGAGGGACAACTTGCCTCATCAAGTAAGTCTTTCTAATATTTAAATGCTCTGAAGCAACATTGCCGTTTGTGTGAGAATAGATGCACCAGGGAGACGAGCGCTAATACACATTTCCGAATGTAAAACACACACACATTGAACTATTGTGCAGTATTTGTCGGAGGTCACCCACAGGAGGAGGTCAGGGCCTGGTGTATCACAGAAATTACTCACCAACATTTTGTGGGAAGAGATGAGAAATGTAATAGGATAAGACCAGATAGTCTGGAGAGAGTGTGGGAATACAACAGGATGAATAGAGCTCGATATAAGATGTACTGACAGGGGATAAGGAAGTGAAGATCATGACTGATGCCCATTGTTTACCATTCAGAGACCGATGATCAAAAGATAGATGTTGTTGCGCAGATATGTTGAGGGAGAAGGCGCAACAAACTAGCTTGGAAAATGTATCAATACCATAACGTTAGGAAATAATTCAAATCATGTGGGCGCCGTGGCTCAGTGGTTGAAGGACGCTGCCTTGCAAACAAAGGGTTGTTGGGTTCAAATTCCAACAGTGCTTTTCACAAAAGTCCTCCACTCTAACATTTGGGTACTTGTGGCAGAGTTGTCCCGTAGCCTGATGAACCACCAACCGAACGCAACCATACTCACAGAATCATAGCTTTCAGCTCATGTCCCAGACTCTTCCAGCACTGGGTGGACCCTGTCCCACAGACAAGACAGCGATGGTAGTACAGTCATATACTCCGAGGAGGGAGAGGCCCTGCGCTTTCTCAACTCAGACTCTGGACTCCAACATGGCATCGGCCCGAAGGTGGGGGAGGGGTAGAGAAAGACAGCCGATCTCTGGCAGAGGGGAGGGTGGAGTCTGGATCGTCTGTATGGGAGGTTGGGGGTGAGCGCATTAACCGTCTGTGGGAGAGGAGCCACTGTGTCAGAGATAAGGGGCGGGGGGCGAGTCTGGATTGTCTGAGAGAGCCAGGGTAAACGATGGGTGGGGCCGGGAGAGCGGGCCAGTGTGTTAAATGGGGGAATCAGACCTCCGGCCCCCGTGCATCACTGCGATTTGTGTCCCTCCGCCCCCTGTGTATCATTGCGATTCTCCACCCTCTGTGCAGCACTGTGATCCTCCCCCGACCCGTATCTCACTTGCTTCAAAATTCACCGATCGATAATGGCGCACGCCGTGAATGCATCATTGTGGCTCGAGGTCCCAGCAATTGCAGGACTATAATGATCGTGAAATAATTCTCGTCTGTTAAATGTTAGACCTTGTTCCACCGCGGGTACCAAAAGCCTTCGCTCTGTCCAGTTAAATGAGGCCCTGTCGGTGGATGTTAAAGCAAGCGCAGGGAATTCTCCCGCTCTCTTATCCAACATTCCTGACTCACGAAAGCAAAGAGCGAACTGAAGGGTCCAAGTTTAAGGGATTGAAACCCAAAGCCCTCATGGAATTCCACAGTCACCCATCGGCACTCACACTTCGATGGCATCCAACTGTCCGATCATTGAGAAACACGTCCCTCCTCCGCTTGGCTCCATCCTTTGTGGGAATGGGAATTGGAAGGTTTCGACCGACTTATGAAGTGTCCCTGGAACAGAATGAACAGCATTCTCGGGGTTTCAATGACGGATTATTGTCCGTCTTGTCACGGGGCTGATCAGAACTCGATTCCTGATCCAAACAGTGCGTCGTCTTTTAGAGAAACCGAGAGAGAACAGGAACGGAGAAGGAAACAAACTGCGGACTGGATTCCAATTGCGCTCCCGCGGTTATTGTTAACTAAAGGCACCGTGGAATGGGATCAACAGGCAGATTGTTGGGGATTTAAATGTTCGGGATTTAAACCCAGGTTTTCTCCCATGTTCCCAAATACTGATCGAATAATCGGGAGATGGTAAAATGCAGGAGATGCAGGAGGGACCGAAGTCCTTCAATCTCGGCAGCAGTTACTGGGAACCGAGCCATGGGTGGGATTCTAGTTCAAAACGGGAGACTGTTAACAATGAGACAGATCCTGGGCTCAAATCTGGACGGGAGCTCCCTCCAGATTTAATTTTTCTTGATGAAGAGCGGGTGGAGGAATTAAATTTAACAGAAAAAATGTACAGACTTGGTGTAAATCTAATAACTGGACAGGTTCAAGATTGTTAAAAAGTTTTGAAATTAGATTACTTCCTGATGGTTAATGTTAACCCTTTATGTTCCACCTCCCTTATCATTTGCTGTTCCCGTTAATGTTTCATTCGCTGTAAACCCCAGAGGCAGCAAGGAAGGACAGAAAGATCTATCTCCGATCCGTCCTCTCTACTCGACCTTTATCCCATTACAGCAGGTGAAAAATTCCAATTATCTGTCTATATTTAAACAAAATATAAACAATCTAGGGACACAGCCTTAAAGCTCCGGTGTCGGATTGATAATAATAGCATTCAAGCCCATTTTGATTGCACAAAACTTACGGAGGGCCGCAACACAAGTTCAATACAATAACGACACGGATGGGGTTCGGGCCAATACATACAGAGCACAATGGATCAGCCGACCATTTCTGAATCCAAACAGCAGAAATAAAGTCACTTTTACACTTTGTCCTGCCCGTGCACCCAGATCGACAATATTGAAAATGTCGAGTCAACTTCTGCAAGCAAAGGAATTTCCGGATTCCCGTTCCATCAGGTCAGTTCCTGCAAGAAACGGTCCGGTGCGAAACAGTTGCGGCGCACATTGGAACAAGTGTAAAAACGACCGCGGCAGGATTCGAACCTGCAATCTTCTGATAACATCACGATTAACACCGAAGTCAGACGCCTTATCCATTAGGCCACGCGGCCACTGTGATTGCAGTTTAGTAAAAGATCTTAAACCGGGGCAGGTGTGGTGAAGACACTGATTGCTTCTTTCTCTGTTGTCCATTTATTGTTTTCTCTTGCAGCAAGTTGGCTCTGCTGTTTCCGAATTATCAGGATACGACAACTGAACTTCCACTGGGTCTCCAAGAAACCTACAATCAGAATAAACAAATCTTTGATCAAAATGTTTTGCCTCCAAAGCGAATCTCTTTCGCACTCAGTCTGCAAAATAGAGAGAGGGGAAATAAAATAAAAGAAAAATCGGTAAACTAAAAATGTGCACGGAGAACAACACCGAGCGGAGAATGTGAACAGAATTTACTATCCAAGCCCGACGGGCCGAGTGGCCTCATCCTGTCCTGTAAAATACGAACAATCCCCAATTCTGCTGGGTGAGATTATTATTTTCTGATTTTCTTTTTTTGGTAAATATAAGAGCGGACGGGGTCCCGCACCACGGGGTAAACGGGTCAGATCCAGACCTGGCGCTCAGTGTTAGTGTTAATATTGAGCACGGTGTTCTATCCGTGTAAAAATCCAATCGCGGATTTCTTGCTTTATATTCGACACATTCCCTTCCTGTGTGTTTAATCAGGGCAGGGAATGTTTTGCTAGTTTCGTGATCTTCATTTTCAGGAAATTCGTAAATTCGTCTCGAAACATGAGTTTTCCAGTTTCAATTTCGCTAAATGGAGTTGAGGTGCAGATCAGCGATGAGCTGTTGTGACTCCGCGCCGGTTTAATAGGAATTCGACTTTTCAGTGAAGTGAACCGTCTCAATCCGGTTTATTTCTTTATTTCTAACATTGTTTATTTTGAGTGACAGATTTATCGAAAATTCTGTGAGAGTTCCGTTGTCAGTTTTCTGATCAGTTGGAATCTGAAGAAGATAAAAATAAGAAAAGAAAAACATTACAAAGGTCAAAACTCGAACTGATACAATCACCTTGTCTGCGTCTTTAAAGGTGATTAATTCTCCCCGGAGAACTGTTCAATGTTTATCCCTTCAGCCACATCACGAGAACACATTATCTGCTCATTATCACATCGCAGTGTTTGGGATCTTGCTGGGCGCAAATTGGGTGCCTCGTCTCTTGCATGTCAGCAGTGACTACACTTCAAAAAGTGCTTCATTGTCTGAAAAGCGCTTTGGGACGTCTGAGGTGGTGAAGGGCGCGATCTAAATGCAATCCTTTTTCCTGTTGCCCCATGTGCCAGGTGCCATATTGGAATCCTGTCGACTGGCGTATGCAGGAAATTTTGGGGGGAAATTGGATAAAGGCCTTATTTCGGCGCAGGTAGCGTGATGCGCTGTTTCCCCGCGCCCAATGACCCTGGCGCAGGCAGGACGCAAGATTCGACTGTCCCGAAGACTCACCTGCATTCAGCGTTCCATTCCGGGCCTTGCACGTGGGATCAATGCAATATGCGCTTTCCACCACCAGGGGAGCTCAATCTCTTAAAGGGAGGATGTTTCGTCGAAATCTATCAAAGGTCGCTGGTCCCTGTTCTTTGCTGAAAATAACAGTCGACTGTCTGCACGGAGTCTGAACTGAGATGAGACATCACACATGTAAAACACAGATGCAGGTTCCATCCTTCTGTTCACACGCTGATGAGTTATGTTAAATGTAAGGAATCTTACAACACCAGGTTATAGTCCAACAAATTTATTTTAAAATCACAAGCTTTCGGAGATTATCTCCTTCGTCAGATGAATGAATGAAAAGGTTCTCAAATCGCATATCTTATACTATGTTGGGACAGCATCACACCAATCAAAAGGTGTCGTTGTTATTCAAACAGGCCAGTCACGGAGAACAGCACGTCCCAGTACACTAGATATACATTGTGTCTATTACACAGGCAGGCAGAAAGAAACTCAAAATGGCAGAGAGAGAGAGAGAAAGAGAATTTTGAAAAACATATAATTTTTTTCCTGGTGGGGTTACGTGCAGCGTGACAGGAACCCAAGATCCCGGTTGAGGCCGTCCTCATGGGTGCGGAACTTGGCAATCAACTTCTGCTCGACGATTTTGCGTTGTCGTGTGTCTCGAAGGCCGCCTTGGAGTACGCTTACCCGAAGATCGGTGGCTGAATGTCCTTGACTGCTAAAGTGTTCCCCGACTGGGAGGGAACCCTCCTGTTTGTCGATTGTTGCGCGGTGTCCGTTCATCCGTTGTCGCAGCGTCTGCATGGTCTCGCCAATGTACCATGCTCCGGGGCATCCTTTCCTGCAACGTATGAGGTAAACAACGTTGGCCGAGTCACAGGAGTATGAACCATGCACCTGGTGGGTGGTGTCCTCTCGTGTGATGGTGGTATCTGTGTCGATGATCTGGCATGTCTTGCAGAGGTTGCCGTGGCAGGGTTGTGTGGTGTCGTGGACGCTGTTCTCCTGAAAACTGGGTAACTTGCTGCGAACGATGGTCTGTTTGAGGTTGGGTGGCTGTTTAAAGGCGAGTAGTGGAGGTGTGGGGATGGCCTTAGCGAGGTGTTCGTCGTCATCGATGACATGTTGAAGGCTGCGGAGAACATGGTGTAGTTTCTCCGCTCCAGGGAAGGACTGGACGACGAAGGGTATTATGTTAAAACATTGAATAAAGGTTGAACACAACTAAATCCCACATCCTCCAATCTGCACGCCAGTCCTCACCAATTTGTCGATATCAGTTGGTACCAAGCCTGGAGAGTGCATGCACCAAGCTCCTCTGCTGATGCTGAGAGACCTGGTTGCAAGAGGTGGGCAGAAGGAGGGACATCCTATATTTGCAGAGGTTGGGCGGTGGGGGTGGGCAAGAGGCACTCCAGACATATATCCAAAAGGTAGCGGGAGGCAGCGGAGGACGAAGTCATTGCCAGGCGCACAGTAGCATGGACTTCGATGCAGTGCAGGAGGAAGTTCAATGCTTTGACATTAGTGGTCAAGGTGAGTGAGGTCAACTCTCAAATGATGTCACCTACCAATTGCACCACGCACGACATCCCCATCACTCAGATACCAACAAACTCTTTCCATCAGTATTCAACTCTTCAAACCAGAGACTTCCTCTCACCCTTACACGTTACCACTGTTGCAAGCCGCCCACCAACAACTCACAGGTCACACACACTGGCAGCTATCAGCCATCACACAGACACACGTCCTGCTTTCTTGCAGGTGAAAGTGGCGCATATCAGGAGGCAGCAAGTGGTAGCGGCATTTAGCCCGTCGAGCCTGTTGCACCATTCAATGAAATCATGGTGGAGCTGTGACCGAGCTCCATATATCCGTCTTAGCCTCATATCCCTCAATAACATTGGTTCACAGAAATCTATTAATACCAGATTTAACAATCATAAGTGAGTTAGCATCAATTACCGTCTGAAGAAGAATGTTCCAAACGTCTCATTCTTTCCTTGCAGAAGCCGAGGTGACGTGTGTGCAACACACCTGGAAAAAAGAAAATGTCTCATGATGTTGTGAAGATTGAAGCTGAATATGAATTTATCCCATTTCACACATTGTCATTAATGCAGAATGAAAATGCTCTTGGGCGGTAATCAAACCCCAGCTTTCTGTGTGGCAGGCAAGAATTCGACCACGAAAACATCAATGCCCGAGCGGCAGTTGGCTGCATGTGTCCACTTGGAAACCTGTCTGAAAGAACATGCAATCTTACAGACCGAAATTGAGGTTGTTTGATGAGAAACAAGCAAACATCCAGCTCTCGTGGCGCAATCGGTTAGCGCGCGGTACTTATATAACAGTATCAAGCTCGAGCAATGCCGAGGTTGTGAGTTCGAGCCTCACCTGGAGCAAGTGAACATTTTGCATCTGAATATTTCCACCGGAGTTCAAGGTCCAGCTGGTCTGTTCCAAAAACATCTCCTTCTTCGTGTTCACATGTGGGCACTTTGGTTCCTCTGGTCGGCCGTATTGCAATAGCAGGTGTGAGTTTAGTTGTTAACAGGCGGGAGAAGGAGCGATTGGCGACAGCATGAAATGGCAAAGGAGGCGCCACGAGATCTGAAAATCTAAAAAACCGAACACACAATTCTTCTTTTCGTGAAACAGGCATTCTTCTGTTTGAAGTGCCGTGTGGGAATATGGGGATCGGGCGGGAAAATAGAGTCGAGGTCGAAGATCAGCCATGAATGGCGAAACAGGCTCGAGGGGCCGTCGGGACAACTCCGGCTCCTACTTATTGTGTTCTTATGTAACAGCTGACACGCTCCTGGTTGCTTGGCTGTTTGTTTTGCAATATCCCTCCCCGCCTATCCGCTTAATCCAGTTTGTTGCTCCCACTTTCAAATTCAACTTGTTTCGCTTCCTGATCATGTGATAAAAATAGTGGAGTGCAGAAGGTTCATAACCCGCAGGAAGGTCAACGGTGGAAGGAATGAAAGCAGCGATTTTGCTTCGACAACAATGACGAAACACTCACTTTTCCTTCATTTTTCTCTCTTGGAGTAAACTTTGGGGAAAGTGAAGCGAACTTGAGTGACTGTAAAATCACCAGGGGTTCTTGCTGCACAAGATGAAATTGGCGACATCGGCATCTGAGAGGCTGAAATCGTGAACATTGTTCCCGAGTTTCGGTAAGAGGCGGCACGGATTGATTTGTAGCGCTGAATGTCTCTGCATTCTACCGCCCACGTGGATGATGCTGGAAGTGTCTGCAAGGAGTGGGTGGGGGTTAAAAAGTATCTAATTTACTCGAGCAAAGAAATCAGATCAGCCCAACGAAACTCCGTGTTAACCATCCAATTAACAAGCTACAGATAAATGCACCAATCCAAATATTTCCAGGTAACGATGGAAGAGACTCACTTTGAAGCAGTTTAAACACTAAGCAATCTCTGTGCAAACAAGGGACGGGTGGTGTGAACGGGCAATCAGTGGTCTTTCGAAATGATCATCGACAGTCCGAATATTTCTGGGGAAAATGGTGATCAGAGAAGAACAAAGTCCTTTTCTGAGAATGCTCACCAAAAGTCAACATATTGACACACATCGTCTCTCCCGCAGTTGTTCCTCCGCTGGAGGAGAAGAACTTGCCAGCTGTTTTAAATTTAACAGCCTGAAACAAGGATTATGAACTCTGGACCCTCAGATCACGACTTTGCTTATCTGATGCTTTACGGACTGAGCTATCCATGTGCACGGTTTTGTGGTACTCCTTCATAAAGATTCATGGTAGGTCTCTAAATTATCGCTTGTGGGCGTCGAACTCGAGTGAGGGACGTTTGACAAAATTCTCAGCAATGTCTTGAGGAGAATCCTTGTTTGTGTTGAACCTGATGTAAGAAACATGGAGAGGTAACTCGTGAGTTTACAACTCTTCCTGTTTGTGCCAAATGTCTTGTCATTCGTTTGCACCAATTAAAAAAAACACTTTACCCAGTTGCTCAAAATCTAAACTTGTGCCACACGGGAGCTGGAAAATGTCTCTTGACCTGTCAGCGGATCAACAACTGAAAACGGAATAATTCCACCCGTTACTCAGTGACACCGGGCAACACATTAACCTTCCGAATTTTCCTACACGGCACTTCAAACAGGAGAATATCTGTTTCACGAAAAGAAGAATTGTGTGTTTGGTTCATTAAATTTAAAGATCTCGAGCCGCCTCATTTGAGAATTCATGCTGTCGCCAATCGCCCCCTCTCCCGCCTATGAACAAATAAACTCACACCTGCAATTGCAATACGGCCGGCCAGAGGAACATAAGTGCCCACTTGAGATCACGAAGAAGGAGATGCTGAATGGAACAGACCAGCTGTGTCTTGAACTCGGGTGTAAGTGTTCAGAAGCAAAAGGTAAAACTGCTCTCCGTGAGGCTCGAACTCACAACCTCGGCGTTTAACTCAAGCCTGATACTGTTAAATAAGTACCGCGCGTTAACCGATTGCGCGACTTGAGCTGCGCATGATTTGTTTTCCATCAAACACCCTCATTGTCTCTTCTTTCTGACAGGTTTCCAAGTGGAAACATGCAGCCAACTGCCGTTCGGCCATTGGTGTTTTCGTGGTCAAATTCTTGCCTGTCACACAGGAAGCAGAGGTTTGATGACCGCCCAATGCAGGAGCATTTTCATTCTGCATTCATGACATCGCGTGAATTGGGATAAATTCAAAATCAGCTTCAATCTGCACACCATCTTGGGACACTTTCTTTTCTCCACGTGTGTTGCGTTGACGAAACCTTGGTATTTTGTCCTCTGGAGCTGAAACTTGCTTTGGAATTCAGTTAATCCTGCCTTCTGTATCGCTGAAAAAATGTGAGAAATAAATGAGTGAATTTTCACCGTAAGTTGCGACACAGCCGTGCTGGATTGGGATTTGAACCAGGGATTTGTAGCACAAACAATGAGGGAAATCTCCGTAAGCGATAATTATACCCCAAGACCAAACAAACGCCACGAGCAAAGCCATGCAGCAAGTGTACAATTCGCAGCCACCCACAGCCGACCAGTCAGCCTTTCAGATCCCTTCTGTTCATCCAATCTCGTTTTCTATTCCGATGTTCAGCAATGTCAAGTTGAGCACGAACTATTTCAGGTCACCAATATTAGGCTCTCTTTACCACATTCGTTTTGAATGAACGACTTATATTATCAAGTAAAACTTTGCAGAATTTACTGCTCTAAAGCGACATTGTCAACTGTCTCGGCATCCGCAGGTTTTACACTGAACCATCAGTATAATAAAATTGCTACTTTTTCACTGTGAGGGGGAAGAGAGATAAATGTGGAGACATTAGCTCCGAATTCATCTGGGTTGCACTTTTGCTTTTCCTACCGTCTCAGTATTTCTTTCTTTACCCTTCCCTGTTGGTTTTGCAGGTTCGATCAGCATTGTCCGTTCAAGGAAGCCTGAGAAGTCCACCAGAGGAAAATACAAAGAGTCAAGAGACTGAGACAGGGAGATTAAAGTATAGGAAAAAAGAGTGCAATTGTCAACTTTTGCGAATTAGCAGAATTTAAGATGGAGCTGGGAACAATTCCTTCATGTATTTTGAAATCTTGCAAGAGATCATTAGATTCCCAACTGAAAGTTCCCGCATTGCGGAGAATCTTTCCGAGAGTTGGAAAGACGATTATTTCGCTTGAACCCAAGCACTGAACATGCCTTGGAAAAGTCGATTAAATTATAAGTCTAAAGCCTTAACCATTCAGCCATTTCTACACGGTTGTGCATCAGAATGCATACGGTTATCACAGGCGATCTGGCAGACTGCAAATTCTTTCAGACAGGTTTCCAAAGCGATATATGTAACCTGCTGCCGTTTAAACATTGAGGGTTAGTTGGGAGAAATCTCGCTTTCTTTGCAATTCAGTAGGTTTCGTTTCCCAGCCATTGCGGAAACTTTTTGCATTAAGCACCCATCAGATAGCCTGCATTGGGATCAATTCAAACTCAGATTCAATCCACACACCATTTTGAGACGTTGTCTGTGCTGCCCGGATGTTGCGTCGATGAACACTTTGCATTCTGTCCTTTGGTTCTCAAACATGCTCTGAATAGAAGTCAATTCTGCCATCGGGAACGCTGAAACGATGTGAGAAACCAATTGGTGATTTTTGACTGAAATTGTGACACAGAGGGGGCTCGTCTGGCATTTGAACCAAATGCTCGTCTCTTCATTTGAGACTCTCCTATTTCAATCTCCATTCACGGGCTGAGTCTGAATAAATCCGTCAGCTTGTGATTCTTTGCGAGAGAGCGGGAGATGTTGAGAAATGTGCTGAAGATTTCCGTGGATTCATTAATAGTGCACATTCTCACATATATTAGAAAATGGACTTTCACACAAACTTTCAACAATTTTTCTTTGTTGATCACAGCCTGCTGGAGGGAGGAGCGCATTGGTACATCCGGGTTTGTTGGAAAGACTGTGCTTGTGCGGGGAGCAAAGGATCAAATGGCGGAGCGGACCTGTTTGTTCCCCGAGTCCATCACAGCCTCAGACTGACGAAAGGAAGGGGAGGTTCGTGAAAAAATGGGCGAAGAGTAGTTAATGAGTAGATTTTGTTGGTAGGAGGGTCAGTTCCCAAGGTCACTTTTCAAAGTTCTGTCACTTCCTTTGCTGTTTACATACCGTTCGTTTATTTAATGTTTAAATCAGCAGGGCCGAAAATAAAATTGCCTCTTCTCTCCGCTTATATTGAATGACCCGCCGTGTGTTTTTGTATTGTATGTTTTAGTTTAAAGCTCGGGTTTACCATAAACCGATGGACGTCAAAACCTGCCGTGGATGGAGGGCGGGTTGATTTTCTTGAAGGGGCAAATCTCACTGGGCAGGTAAAAGGACCTCCAGCCGAATGCACAGAAATAACTCCGAACAAAAATGACAATGTTCTAAGTGCAATTTAAACCCCCATCTACAGAAGAAACCGTGAAATAAACACTGCGCTTTAGATCGCTCGACCACCTGAGCCAATACTGGAGACAGCCTTCCTGACTGAAACCTGTGTGTGGGAGTTAGTCGTGTATCGATCCCCTTCCGTGCGACGAGGCCCGGCAGGCGGCTGGCAGAAACGGCTCGGAATGGGACTCGCTTCACTCCGGCATCAGCGGCTGGTTTAGAAACGTTCTGGCTGCTGCTGTTACTCGGCCTCCCAAACTCTGGGTGCTCTGTGGAGGTCAGTCCTGATTTCTCTCTTCTGGATCCGGCTCCAACTCTTTACTGTTGACGGGAGCGCGTCTGGTACCAAGTGAGTCAGAACCGTGTGCAAATCACGACCCGAGTACATCGACTCGGGGACTGGCGATTGGTTTTATATTGGGTTATTGTTTAAGGTATGGGCTGTTCAAAGTTTGTGTCATAGTAATTATCATAATTATTTCCAGCTCCTCCTGCTCACTGGTGCTCGGTGCTTCACCCTGTGATTTACCCTCAGTCTCACCAGACACATCCTCTCGAGAGGGTGCATCTGGGCTGCTGATGGAAACGGTGAATCGGGTGCAGCAATAGACGCTTCGGAGTTACCAAGCTCACTGTCATATCCTTACTTCTTTAAATGATGGGAGACCTCACAATTAACAACAACTTACATTTATATAGCGCATTTAACATAATAAAATGTCCCAAGGCGCTTCACAGGAGCGTAATCAGATAACATTTGACAGAGATCCACAAAAGGAGCAATTCGGAAACGTGAACTAAAACTTAGTGAAAAAAGGTCGGTTGTAATGAGCGTCATAAAGGAGGAGAGAGAGGCGGAGGGGTTTAAATCGGGTATTCCGGAGTTTGGGCCCAGGCAGCTGAAGGCAAGACCGCCAATGTCGGAGCGATTAAAATCAGGGGTTCACAGGAGGCCATAATTTGAGGAACGCAGTGATCTCGGAGGTTTGTGGGACTGTGAGTGGTTTCATCAATAGGGAGAGGCGAGGCCACGGAAGGGTCTGAACGCAAGAATGAGGATTTTAACATCGAGGCATTGGCGAACTGGGAACCAATGTCGGTGAGCGAGCACGGGGGTGATGGACAGTTTCAAAGCGAAGCAACGTGTGCACGATTGGAGGGACAGTGTGACTCGGGATAATTGGCCTGGGGCAGTGAGAACATCTCTTGAGCATTAAGATATTCAGCAGCAAAAGAGGCAGGGAGATGAGATCTGTGTGTCTATTTATTCTGGCATCTGCAAAATCCATCGTTTCTCAATGACCAACATCTTTCTCCCCCCTGTCCCTGCTTTCCAGTTAAGCGTTTTATTTTCAGTCGCTGTATTTGCTTCGAACATCTAATTCCCCGGCATCTGGAGAAGCAGAGGAAGCTGGAGGAAAATAACAGACAGAAGCAGAAGGAGGTGGCAGGTGAAACTGGCAGAAGATGTGAGTGTCACTTGCTTCAAATGAGGCATGAGAGGCCGGCGTTACCTTGCACCTTTCAGAGGAGATGCGTTGATCAGGGAGGTGTATTTTGGAAATGGAAACAGTTACACCAGCAGGTTGTGATAGTATTTCCCCTCACTGTCCATTTCATGTTCATACCTACCCGCACTTTGTGATTTCATTCTCTGTACAAGTCTTTCGTGTTCTTACAATAAATGTCATTTTGTCCGAGCAGCTTGTCTGGGGCGAAAGTGACGTCAATTTCAAAGGGACAAGTCGGTAAAGCAGCGTTGGTCGGCTTGCTTGAAGGAAAATTGCACAAGTTCCCTGGTGGTCTGATTGTTAGGATTCGGATACAGGTCGGGTTGGTTTTCTGGAAGGAGCAAATCGACTCCCGACTCCTGGGTGCAGGGGACACATTCTCTCATTTCCAGATTAAAACCCAAAGAAATTTTCACTCATTCTGGACTTCGTTAAATGCTTCTGGAGGGCTGAGCGACTGGGATACAATCTTCCAGGTATTTCCTGCCCATGTGCTCGGTGTATGTGGAGCTTTGACCGGGCCGCGGTTGCATGTTTCCCATGGAGGGGCAGTAATGCGATGTCAGAGGCTGCGTTCACTGCTTTCCGCCGGCAGCGGGTGATTGGAGAGAGCGGGACCGGACAGGCGGCCTCAATGTTACTGCTTGTCGAGGCCTCACTTACTCCGGGAGCTGGGGAACAGAGTAAAACTGATGTCTTTGTTGCCGCGGCTGTAACTGATCCCATTTTCAAAATGCACCTCCCTGATCAACGCATCTCCTTGGAAAGGTGCAAGGTAACGCCGGCCTCTCATGCCTCATTTGAAGCAAGTGACACTCACATTTTCTGCCAGTTTCACCTGCCACCTCCTTCCGCTTCTGTCTGTTATTTTCCTCCAGCTTCCTCTGCTCCTCCAGATGCCGGGGAATTCGATGTTCGAAGCAAATACAGCGACTGAAAATAAAACCTTACCAGGAAAGCAGGGAGAGGGGAAGAAAGATATTGGTCATTGTGAATCGATGGATTTTGCAGATGCCAGAATAATTAGACACACAGATCTCATCTCCCTGCCTCTTTCAGCTGCTGAATATCTCAATGCTCAAGAGATGTTCTCACTGCCCCAGGCCAATTTTCCCGAGTCGCACTGTCCCTCTAATACTGCACACGTTGCTTCGCTTTGAAACTGTCCATCACCCCCGTGCTCGCTCACCGACATTGGTTCCCGGTCCGCCAATGTTCGATTTTAAAATTCTCATCCTTGTGTTCAGGTCCCTCCGAGGCCTCGCCTCTCCCTATCGCTGTCAACTCCCACAGTCCTACAACCCTCCGAGATCACTGCGCTCCTCAAATTATGGCCTCCTGTGAACCCCTGATATTAATCGCTCCACAATTGGCGGTCTTGCCTTCAGCTGCCTGGGCTCAAACTCTGGAATAGCCGACTTAAACCCCTCCGCCTCTCTCTCCTCCTTTATGACACTCCTTGCAACCGACCTTTTTTCAATAAATTTTAGTTCACCTGTCCAAATATCTCCTTTTGTGGATCTGTGTCAAATTTTATCTGGTTCCGCACCTGTGAAGCGCCTTGGGACATAATTTTATTATGTTAAAGGCGCTATATAATTGTTGGTTGTTGTTAATTGTAAAGTCTCCCACCACTTAAAGAATTCATGATACGTCAGTAAGCTTGGTAACTCCGAACTGTCTGTTGCTGCACCCGATTCACCGTTTCCATCAGCAGCCCAGATGCACCCTCTCGAGAGGATGTGTATGGTGAGACTGAGGGTAAATCACAGGGTGAAGCACCGAGCACCAGTGAGCAGGAGGAGCTGGAAATAATTATGATAATTACTGTGACACAAACTTTGAACAGCCCATACCTTAAACAATAACCCAATATAAAACCAATCCCCAGTTCCAGAGTCGATGTACTCGGGTCGTGATTTGCACACGGTTCTGTCTCACTTGGTACCAGACGCGCTTCCGTCAACAGTAAAGAGTTGGAGCCGGATCCAGAAGAGAGAAATCAGGACTGACCTCCACGGAGCACCCAGAGTATGTAAGGACGAGTAGCTACAGCAGCCAGAGCGGTTTCGAAACCAGCCGCTGATGCCGGAGTGAAGCGAGTCCCATTCGGAGCCGTGTCTGCCAGCCGCCTGCCGGGTCTCTTCACACTGAAGGGGTCCGATTCAGGACTCACTCCCACACACAGACTTCAGTCAGGAAGGCTGTCTCCTGTATTGGTTCTGGAGGTCGATCGATCGAAAGCGCAATGTTCAATTCACGATTTCTTCTGTAGATGGGGGTTTAAATTGCACTTAGAACATTGTCATTTTTATTCACTCACGGAGTTATTTCTGTGCATTCGGCTGGAGGTCGCTTTTTCCTTCCCAGTGAGATTTGCCCCTTCCCGAAAGTCAACCCGTCCTCCACCCACGGCAGGTTTTGACGTCCATCGGTTTATCGTAAAACTGAGCTGTAAACAAAAATATAAAATACAAAAACACACGGCGGGACATTCAATATAAGCGGAGAGAAGAGATATGTTTACTTTCGGCTCTACTGATTTAAACATTAAATAAACAAACCGTTCGTAAATCGCCAAGGAAGTGGCAGAACTGGGAAAAGTAACCTTGCTCACTGAACCTCCTACCTTCAAAATCTGCTCAGTAACTGCTTCTTCGCCCATTTTTTTACTAACCTCCCCTTCCCTTCGTCAGTCTGAGGCTGTGATGGACTCGGGACCGAACAGGCCCCCTCGGCAATTGGGCCCTTTGCTCCCCGCACAAGCACAGTCTTTCCAACAAACCCGGATGTACCAATGCGCTCCTCCCTCAAGCAGCGTGTGATCAACAAATAAAA
Source organism: Heptranchias perlo (assembly GCF_035084215.1). Classification (NCBI taxonomy): domain Eukaryota; kingdom Metazoa; phylum Chordata; class Chondrichthyes; order Hexanchiformes; family Hexanchidae; genus Heptranchias; species Heptranchias perlo. The sequence goes on from NC_090370.1 coordinate 22,200,609, forward strand.
AGGGTTGAAAGTCTATGTGAAAGTCCATTATCTAATGTATGTGAGAATGTGCACTATTAATAAATCGAGGGAAATCTTCAGCTCATTTCTCAACATCTCCCGCTCTCTCGCAAAGAATCACAAGCTGACGGATTTATTCAGACTCAGCCCGGAGATGGAGATTGAAATGGGAGAGTCTCCAATGACAGACGAGCATCAGGTTCAAATGCCAGGCGATCTCCCTCTGTGTCACTATTTTAGTCAAAAATCACCAATTGGTTTCTCACATCGTTTCAGCGTTGACGATGGCAGAATTGATTCATAGTCAGAGCATGTTTGAGAACCAAAGGACAGAATGTAAAGGATTTGTCGACACAACACACGGGCAGAACAGAAAATGTCTCAGGATGGTGTGTGGACTGAATCTGAATATTAATTGATCCCAATTCAGGCAATCTCATGGGTGCACAATGCAAAAAGTTTCTGTAATGGCCGGGAATCGAATCCAACTGACTTGCAAAAGAAGCGAGATTTCTCCTGCTTAAACACCAATGCCTGAACGGCAACACGTTACATTTGTCGCTTTGGAAACCTGTCTGAAAGAATTTAAAGTCTGCCAGATCGCCTGTGATAACCGTACGCATTCTTATGTACACTCGTGCAGCAATGGTTGAATGGTTAAGCCGTCGGACTTGTAATCTAATGGGGTTTTCCTCGGGATTTTCGCATTCTCCTTGCATCGCAGCTGTTTGAGTTGAAACGAAATGATCAGTTTTCCAACTCAAGGAGAGATACTCCGCAACATGGACACTTTGAATTGAAAGCCCGATGGTCTCTTGTAAGATTTCAAAATACATGAAGGAATTGTTCCCAGCTCCATCTTAAATTCTGCTGATTCGCAAAAGTTGACATTTACACTCTTTTTTCCTGTCTGTAATCTCTCTATCTCTCCCTGTGTCAGTCTCTTGAATTCTTTGTATTTTCCCCTGATGGACTTTTCAGGCTTGCTTGAACGGCCAAGGCTGATCGAATCTGCAAAACCAACAGGGAAGGGTAAAGAAAGAAAGACTGAGACGGTAGGAAAAGCAAAAGTGCATCCCAGATGATGAATTCGAAGCTAATGTCTCCACATTTATCTCTCTTCTCCCTCACAGTGAAAAATTAGCAATTTTATTATACTTATGGTTCAGTGTATAACCTGCTGATGCCGAGACAGAGGACAATGTCGCTTTAGAGCAGTAAATTCTGCAAAGTTTTACTTGATAATACAAGTCGTTCATTCGAAACGAATGTGGTAAAGAGAGCCTAATATTGGTGACTTGAAATAGTTAGTGCTCAACTTGACATTGCTGAACATCGAAATAGAAAACGAGATTGGATGAACAGAAGGGATCTGAAAGGCTGGCTGGTCGGCTGTGGTGGTTGCGATTTGTACAGTGGTCGCACGGCCCTATTCGTGGCGGCTGGGATGTCGTGGGGAAGAATCCTCGCTGCGGGCGGTTTTGCTGATCATTTATGCGACAGGTCTCGGGTTCAAATCCCAATCGAGCGGTGTTTTGGCGCCACTTTTGTTGAAAATTCACTCATTTGCTTCTCACATCGTTTCAGCGATGCAGAAGGCAGGATTGACTGAATTCCAGAACATGGTTCAGCTCTCGAGGACAGAATGACGAGTTTTCGTCAACGCAACACACGTGGAGAAAAAAGAAAATGTTCAGATTGAAGCTGAATATGAATTTATCCCAATTCACGCGATGTCATGAATACCGAATGAAAATGTTCCTGCATTGGGCGGGAATCAAACCCCAGCTTCCTGTGAGGCAGGCGAGAATTCGACCAATAAAACTCCAATGGCCGAATGGCAGTTTGCTGCATGTGTTCACTTGGAAACAGACTGGAAGAACAGAGAGTCTCACCCGCCGCAAATGAGGCTGTTTGCTACAAATGTTATCCTTACGCGGCTCCAGTAGCGTAATCGGTTCGCGTGCAGTATTTATGTAACAGTATTAGGCTCGAGCAATGCCGAGGTTGTGAGTTTGAGCCTCACCTGGAGCAGTTTTACCTTTTGCTTCTGAACATTTCCACCCGAGTTAAAAATGCAGCAGGTGTGTTCCAATAAGCATCTCCTTCTTCGTGTTCTCCTGTGGGCACTGAGGGTTCTCTGGCCGGATTACAATCGCAGGTGTGAGTTTATTTGTGAATGGGCGATTGGCGTCAGAATGAATGGCAACGGAGGCGGCACGAGATCTTTAAATTTAATGAACCGAACACAATTCTTCTTTTCGTGAAACAGACATTCTTCTGTTTGAAGTGTCGTTTCGGAAAATTCGGAAGGTTAATGTGTTGCCCGGTGTCACTGAGTAACGGGTGGAATTATTCCGCTTTCAGTTGTTGATCCTGTGACAGGTCGGGAGACCTTTTCCTGCTCCTGTGTGGGACAAGTTCTGCCTTTCCAGCGGAATAATAACTGTTGGAGAGTCGATCCCTGCGATGTTTTGTCAATATGTTGACCTTTGTTGAGCATTCTCAGAAAAGGGCTTTGTTCTTCTCTGATCACGATTTTTACCAGAAACATTTGGAGAGTGGAATATCAGTTGGAAAGACCACTGATTGATCGTTTACACCACCTGTCCCTTGAATGTACAGAGATTGCTTTGTGTCTAAACTGCTTCAAAGTGAGTCTCTTCCATCGTTCCCTGGAAATGTTTGGATTGGTGCAGTTATCTGCAGCTTGTCAATTGGATGGTTAACAGTGAGTTTAGTTGGGCTGATCTGATTTTTTTGCTCGAATAAATTAGGAACACTGGAATATTGGAACAGGAGTAGGCCATTCAGCCCCTCGAGCTTGCTCCGCCATTTGATAAGATCATGGCTGATCTGTGATCGAACTCCATACACCTGCCTTTGGCCCACATCCCTTAATATCTTTGGTTACAAAAAAGCTATCTCTTTCAGATTTAAATTTCGCAATTGAGCTAGCATCAATAGACTTTTGCAGAAGAGAGTTCCAAACGTCTACCACCCTTTGTGTTTAGAAATGATTTCAAATCTCATTCCTCAAAGGTCTGGCTCTATTTTTTATACTGTGCCCCCGACTCCGAGAATCCCCAACCAGCGGAAATAGTTTCTCTCTATCCACCCTATCTGTTCCCCTTAATATCTTATAAACTTCGATCAGATCACGCCTCAACGTTCGAAACTCGAGAGAATACAACCCCAATTTGTGTAATCTGTCCTCGTGACTTAACCCTTGAAGTCCGGGTATCATTCTCGTGAACCGACGCTGCACTCCCTCCATTTCCAATATGTCCTTCCGAAGGTGCGGTGCCCAGAACTGCTCACAGTACTCCAGGTGCGGTCTAACCACGGTTTTGTATAGCTGCAACATAACTTCTGTCCCCTTGTACTCTAGTCCTCCAGATATAAAGGTCAGCATTCCATTACCCTTCTTGATAATTTTCTGCACCTGATCATGACACTTCAATGATCTGTGGACCTGAACCCCGAAGTCCCTGTGGACATCCACTGTTTTTAACGTTTTACGATTTAGAAAGTACCCTGTTCTTTTCTTTTTTGATCCAAAGTGGATGACCTCACATTTGCCTATATTGAATTCCATTTGCCCCAGCTTTGTCCATTCATTTAATCTATCAATATCCCTTTGTAATGTTATGTTTTCATCTAAACTGCTTACAATGCCACCAATCTTTGTGACATCGGCAAACTTCGATATGAGACTTTCCATGCCTTCATCTAAGTCATTAATAAATATTGTGAATAATTGAAGCCCCAAGACAGATCCCTGCGGGACTCCACAAGTCACATCCTGCCAATGTGAGTACCTCCCCATTATCCCGACTCTCTGTCGCCTTTCGCTCAGCCAACTTCCGAACCAAGTCCGTATTTTTCCCTCGATTCCACGGGCTTCTATCGAAGCTAACAGTTTCTTATGTGGGACTTTATCAAATGCCTTCTGGAAGTCCATATAAATAACATCCATTGGCATTACCCTCTCCACTAATTTGGTCACCTCTTCAAAAAATGCAGTCAGCTTTGTCAGACACGACCGACATTTCTCAAATCCATGCTGGCTCTCCGATTAACTGAAAATTCTCGAGGTGTTCAGTCACTCTATCCTTAAGTATAGAATCCAGCATTTTCCTCACAACAGATGTTAGGCTAACTGGTCGACTATTCCCTGGTTTCCCTCTCTCTCCTTTCTTAAAAAGCGCAGTGACATGTGCAATTTTCCAATCTAGAGGGACAGTTCCTCAATCTAGGGAACTTTGAAAGATTATAGTTCGGGCATCTGCAATGTGTTCACCTCCTTCCTTTAAAACCCCGGGATGGAAACCAGCTGGTCCTGGGGATTTGTCACTCTTTAGTGTTGTTATTTTCTTCATTACTGTTATTTTACTTATATTAATTTTATTGAGTCCCTGTCCCCGATTCAATATTAATTTTCTTGGGATTTCCAGGATGCTATCCTCTTTTTCTACTGTAAATACCGACGCAAAGTAATTATTCAACACGTCCGCATTTTTCCGTTGTCAAAGATCACATCCCCACTTTCAGTTTTCAAGGGGCCAGCACTGCTCCTGACTATCCTCTTTTACCTAATATAACTACAAAAGTTTTTCGTATTAGTTATGATATCCATTGCAAGTTTCTTTTCATACTCTCTTTTTGTAGCTCTAACTATCTGTTTTGTGACCATTTGTTGATCTTTGTATCTTTCCCATTCGCCAGGATCTGTGCCATTTTTTGCCTTTTTGTATGCCCTTTCATAATGTCTTATACTGTCCCTTATCTCTTCAGTTGTCCATGGCTGGTTTGTTTTGGCAAGTAGAGTTGTTGCCCCTCAGGGGTATTAACTGATTCTGTATCACGTTAAATGTTTCTTTAAACATTTCCCACTGATCATCAGTCGTTTTACACATTAACAGATTTGCCCAGTTTACTGTGGACAGTCTCTGTCTCATCACATTGAAGTCGGCCTCACCCAAGTCTAGAATCTTATCAGGTGATTCACTTTTTTCCCTTTCAAATATTACATTGAACTCGATCATGTTATGAATGCTTTTGGATAGATGTTCACGTACAGTCAAGCTGTTAACTAAATCTGGTTCATTACTCATTAGAAAATCTCGTTTGGCTTGCCCCCTTGTTGCCTCAAGGACATACTGCTGCAGAAAACTATCCCGGACACACTCAGTAAATTCACTACCTTTCTGACAGTTGCTGGTCTGCTTTTCCCAATCTATGTGAAGGTTAAAATCCACCATTACGACCACTATGCCTTTGTTAAACGCTTGTCTAATCTCTGCATTTATACAATCTAGCACTTCAGAGCTGCTGCCAGGGGTCCCATACATAACTCCCACTGTAGTCTTAGGTCCTTGCCTATTTCTCTATTAAACCCATAAGGTCTCTTTTGCCTGCCTACCCCTCGTTATACCCTCCATGATCATTGAAGTGATTTCATCTCTAATCACGATGGCTTACTCCTCCACCTCCTCCATTTTCCCTATCCCTCCTGTCGACCTGATCACCTGGCACATTTAGTTCCCAATCCTGACCATCCTGCAGACATGTCTCAGTAATAGCGGTCATGTCATACCCTCCAATTTGAATTTGTGCCTGTCGTTCATTTAATTTATTCCTTATACTCCGTGCGTTCGTATGTAAAACTCTTAGATGGGCCCACACCCTCGCCAGACCTTCAGCTTTGATGCTTGGTTAATCGCTTTGCACCTTCTAGTTTTCACTTTATCTGTAGTGTCGAAAGTACACTTTCTTTCTGCTGCTCCACGCTTTTCTCTTCCACTTGTTCTTGAACAAGTATTTGTACTATTTTTAATGTAAATTTACCCTGGGTCCTCCCGTCTCTTGCTTCTCTCAACTTTACTCTCTTCTGACTCCCCGCTCAGGTTCCCATCCCCCTGCCACTCCACGCCAACAGCAGTAGCAACTTCCCCTGCAAGGCTGTTAGTCCCGGATCTGTTGAGGTGCAACCCGTCCGGCTTGTACAGTTCCCACCTTTCCCAGAATCGGTCCAAATTCCTCAGGAATCTAAATCCCTCTCTCCTGCACCAACCCTCCAGACACGCATTCACCTGATCTATTCTCCCATTCCTATAATCACTAACACGTGGCACTGGGGGTATTCCTGAGATTACTACCATTGAGGTCCTGCTTTTTTACTCATTTCCTTACTCCTTATATTCTGCTTGCAGGACCTCATCCCTCTTTTTAACTGTGTCGTTGGTACCGATATGGACCACGACCTCTGGCTGTTCACGCTCCCCCTTCAGAATGTCCTGCAGCCGCTCAGTGACATCCATGACCCTGGCACCAGGGAGGTAACATACCATCCTGGAATCACGTTTGCGGCCGCAGAAACGCCTGTCTGCTCCCCTAACTATCGAATCGCCGATCACTATTGTTCTCTTGACCTTTCTCCCCCCCCCCCCCCCCCCCCGCTTTACAGCTGAGCCACCCATGATGCTTTGGACTTGGCTCTGTCTGCACTCCCCAGAGGAACCCTTTCCCCCACCATTACCCAGATCTGAATACTGGCTGAAGATTGAGATGCCCTCAGGGGAATTCTGCACGAACCCGGACCTCGAGCTCCACCAGCTGACGACACTTCCTGCACATGTGCTTGTGCAGGACACGGGAAGAGTCCTGGAGTTCCCACATGGCACAGGTCGTGCATTCGACAGGATTGAGCTGCCCTGCCATGCCTTAATTTGTTTGATTAACTTAAATATAGCAAAAACAAATTACGGTTATTTTTGGTTATATTACTCTAGTTAAGTAGTTTAAGCTTTAATTTTAATGAGCTTCCAGGAGTTTTACACTTCAAGCTTTTAATTCAATTTTACCTAATTCCCTAACTCAGAGAAAAAAACGAAGACTCACCAGCCAATCACCGACCTGCTGTCCTGTGACTTGTTTTTTTCACCGATTGCCTCTGTGCCGCTCGGAGTGCGGGTCGGCCTTCGAGCCTGGGCCTTGAGCAGTCTCCGAGTCCTGCGCTCTCTCCCAGGTCCGCTCCCGCCTGCAGCTCCGCTCTTTTTCATCCCACCCACTCCTTGGAGACACTTCCAGCATCATCGACGTGGGCGGTAGAATGCAGAGACATTCAGCGCTTCAAATCAATCCGTGCCGCCTCTTACCGAAACTCGGGAACAATGTGAACCATTTCAGCCTCTCATATGCCGATGTTTCCAATTTCATCTTGTGCAGCCAGAACCCCTGGTGATTTTACAGTCACTTAAGTTCGCTTCACTTTCCCCAAAGTTTGGTCTGAGAGAGAACAACGAAAAATAAAGGAAAAGTGAGCGTTTCCTCATTGGTGGCGAAGCAAAATCGCTGCTTTCATTCCTTCCACCGCTGGTCTTCCTGCGGGCGATGAACCTTCTGCACTCCGCTATTTTTATCACATGACCAGGGACTGGAAACGAGTTGAATGTGAAAGTGTGAGCAACAAACTGGATCAAGCGGATAGGTGGGGCGGGATATTGCAAAACAAACAGCGAAGCCACCAGGAGCAGGTCAGCTGTAACATCAGAACAGAAGAAATAGGAGCAGGAGTCGGCCTCACGGCCCCTCGAGCCTGCTCCGCCATTCAATAAGATCATGGCTGATCTTCGACCTCAACTCTATTCTCCCGCCCGATCCCCATATTCTTTACACGACATTTCAAACAGAAGAATGCCTGTTTCATGAAAAGAAGCTTTGCCTGTTCGGTACTTCAGATTTAAAGATCTCGGGCCGCCTCCTTTGCCATTTCATGCTGTCGCAAATCGCCTCTCTCTCCGGCCTATTAACAACTAAACTCACACCTGCTATTTCAATACGGCCGGCCAGAGGACCCAAAGTGCCCACATGAGAACAGTAAGAAGGAGAAGCTTAATGGAACAGACCAGCTGTACCTTGAACTCCGGTGGAAATGTTCAGAAGCAAAAGGTTAAAACGCTCCCGGGGAGGATCGAACTCAACACTTCGGCATTCCTCGAGCCTGATATGGATATGGCGGGAGGTTTAGAGGGGATTTGAGAAAGAACTTTTTCACCCAGAGGGTGGTTGGAGTCTGGAACTCACTGCCTGAGAGGGTTGTGGAGGCAGGAACCCTCACAACATTCAAGAAGCATTTGGATGAGCACTTGAAATGCCATAGCATAAAAAGCTACGGACCAAATGCTGGAATATGGGATTAGATTAGACTGGGCTTGATGGCCGGCGCGGACACGATGGGCCGAAGGGCCTCTATCCGTGCTGTGTAACTCTATGACTCTATGACTCTATGAAACTATTATGTAATACCGCGTGCTGACAGATTACGCTGCTAAGGCCGCATGCTATTAATACTCTCATTAAACACCCTCATTTTTGGCCTGTAAGGTTGTATGTTTTTTCAGACAGGTTTCCAAGTGGATACATGCAGCCAATTGCCGTTCGGCTATTGGTGTTTTAGTGGTCGAATTCTTGCCTGCCACACGGGAAGCGGGAGTTCATTGCCGCCAAAAGCAGGAACATTTTCTGCATTCATGACATCGCGTGAATTGGGATAAATTCATATTTAGCTTCAATCTGCAAAACATCTTGAGACTTTTTCTTTTCTCCAGGTGTGTTGCGTTCACTTAACCTCGGCTTCGAAACGCAAAGGGTGGGAGACGTTTGAAACGCACTTCTGCAGATGGTAGTTGACGGTAGCTCACTTGTGAATGTTAAATCTGAGATTGATAGATTTCTGTGAACCAAGGGTATTAAGGGATATTGGGCTAAGCCGGGTGTATGGAGTTAAATCACAGGTCCATATCTAAATGTCACTGCCACTTGCAGCCTCCTGATTTGAGCCACCTTCACCTGCAAGAAAGCGGGACGTGTGTCTGGGTGATGTTCCTGTCATGGTTAAATAGCTGCCAGCGTGTGTCACCTATGAGTTGTGGGTGGGCGGCTTGCAACAGTGGTAATGTGTAAGAGTGAGAGGAAGCGTCTGGTTACAAGAGTTGAGTACTGATGGAAAGAGTTTGTTGGTATTTGGGGGATGGGGGGTGTATTGCATGGTGCAGTTGGTCGGAGATGCCACTTGAGAATTGCCCTCACTCAGCTTGACCACTCATGTCAAAGCAATGAACTTCTTCCTGCACTGCATCCATGTTCATGATGATGTGCGCCTGGCATTGAATTCGTCCCCCGCTGCCTCCAACTGCCTTTTGGATATCTGTCTGGAGGGCCTCTTGCCCTCACCCACCCCTGCGGATACATCATGCTCCTCCTTCTGTTCAACTCCTGCACCACCGACTCTGAGCATCAGCAGAGAACCTTGGTGCATGCACCCTCCAGGCCTGGTACCAACTCAGATCGGCAGATTGGCGAGGCCTGGCGTGCAGATCGGAGGATGTGGGATTTGGTAGTGTATAACTTTTATTCAATGTTTGAACATAACTCATCAGTTTGCAAACATAGGGATGTACCTGCATCTATGTTTTACGTGAACAACGTCTAATCTCTGTTCAGACTCCGTTTAGACAGTAGACTGTTATTTTAAGCAAATAACAGGTACCAGCGACCTTCAAGCGATTTCGAAGAAAAATCCTCCCTTAAAGAGATTGAGCTCCCCCGGGCGGTGGAAAGTGTGAATTGCAAAGTTTCCACGTGCAAGGCCCGGAATGGAACGCTGAATGCAGGTGAGTCTTCGGGCCAGCCGAATCTTGCGTCCTGCGTGCCCAAGGGTCATTGGGCGCGGAGTAACAGCACATCACGCTACCTGCGCCCAAAAACGGCCCTTATCCAATTCCCCCCCTACCCCCACACAACGTTTCCTGTGTGTGCCAGTCGACAGGATTCGGATATGGTACCTGACACATGGGGCCACAGGAAGAACGATTCCACTTCGATTGCCCTCTTCACAACTCGGACGTCCCAATGCGCTTTACAGACAACAAACCACTCGTTGAAGTGCAGTCACTGCTGATATGTAGGAAACGAGGCAGCCAATTTGCACACAGCAAGATCCCAAACACAGCGATGTGACAATGACCAGATAATGTGTTATAGTGATGTTACTGGAGGGATAAATATTGAACAGGGTAGCAGGGAGAACGAATTACCATTAAAGGTGAAGACAAGGTGATTGTATCAGTTCGAGTTTGGACCTTTGTAATGTTTTTCTTTCCTTATTTTTATCTTCTTCAGATTCCAACTGATCAGAAAACTGACAACTGAACTCTCAATGAATTTTCGATAAATCTGTCACTCAAAATAAACAATGTTCGAAATAAAGAAATAAACCGGATTGAGACGGTTCACTTCACTTCACTGAAACGTCGAATTCCGGTTAAACCGGCGCGGCGGAGTCACAGCAGCTCATCGCTGATCTGCACCTCAACTCCATTTAGCGAAACAGAAACTGGAAAATTCATGTTTCGAGACGAGTTCACTAATTTCCTGAAAAATGAATATCACTAAACCAGAAAAATATTCCCTGCCCTGATTAAAGACACAGTCGAATATATCGCAAGAAACCCGCGAATTTATTATTACACGGATAGAATACCGTGCTCAATATTAACATTAACACTGAGCGCTTTACCCCGTGGTGCGGGACCCCGTCCGCGTTTATATTTACCAAAAAAAAAGAAAACCAGAAAATAATAATCTCACCCGGCGGAATTGGGGATTGTTCGTATTTTACAGGAAAGGATGAGGCCACTGGGCCCCACAGGCTTGGATAGTATATTCTGTTCACATTCTCCGCTCGGTGTTGTTCTCCGTGCACATTTTCAGTTTCCCGATTTGACTTTGTTTTATTTCCCGTCTCTTTATTTTGCAGACTGAGTGCGAAAGCGATTGCTTTAAAGGCAGAACGTTTTGATCAAAGATTTGAACATTGTTTATTCTGATTGTAGGTTTCTCGGGACCCAGCGGGAGTTCAGTTGTCAGTTTCCGGATCAGTCGGAAACAGTGGAGCCAACTTGCTGCAAGAGAGAAAACAATAAATGAACAACGTCAACAAAGCGAAAGGAAGAGAAAGAGACAAGCAGTGTATGAACCATCTCTGCCCAGCGTTTAGGATCATTTGGTGAATCAATTCATCATCGGTCGCGTGGCCTAATGGATAAGGCGTCTGACTTCGGTGTTAACTCAAGTGGTTATCAGAAGATTGCAGGTTCGAGTCCTGCCGCGGTCGTTTTACTCGCTGGGTGAAAATTTGTCCGACGTGCGCCCGAAATGTTTTGCACCCGACCGTTTCGAACAGTCGGATGGAACAGAAATCCCTAAATTACTTTGCTTTCAGAAATTGACTCCACATTTTCAAAATTGTAGATCTGGGTGCACGGGCAGGACATAGTGTCAAAGTGACTTTATTTCTACTGTTTGGATTCAGAAATGTTCGGCGAATCCATTGTGCTCTGTCGGTATGGGTCCGAATCCCATCCGTGTCGTTATTGTATTGAACTTTTGTTATGGCCCACCATAAGTTTTGTACAATCAAAATGGGCTTGAAAGCTATTAATACCAATCCGACACCGGTGTTTTAAGTCTGTATCCCTGGATTGTTTATATTTTGTTGAAATGGAGAGGGACAACTTGTCTTATAAACCATGATGTGGAGATGCCGGGGATGGACTGGGGTGGACAAATGTAAGGAATCTTACAACACCAGGTTATAGTCCAACAGTTCTATTTGAAAATAAAACTGTTGGACTATAACCTGGTGTTGTTAGATTCCTTACACTTGTCTTATCAAGTAAGACTTTCTTAAATTTAAATGCTCTGAAGCTGCATTGCCGTTTGTGTGAGAATAGATGCACCAACTAGACTAGCGCTAATACACATTTCCTAATACAAAACACACACACATTAAACTCTTGTGCAGTATTTGTCGGAGGTCACCCACAGGAGGAGGTCAGGGCCTGGTGCATCACAGACATTACTCACCAACATTTTGTGGGAAGAGATGAGAAATGCAATAGGATAAGACCAGATAGTCTGGAGAGAGTGTGGGAATACAACAGGATGAATAGAGCGAGATATAAGATGTACTGACAGGGGATAAGGAAGGGAAGATCATGACTGATACCCATGGTTTCCCTTGCAGAGACCGACGAACAAAAGATAGATGTTATTGCGCAGACGTATTGAGGGAGAAGGCGCAACAAAGTGGCTTGGCAAATGTATCAATAACATAACGTTCGGAAATAATTAAATTTATGTGGGTGCCGTGGCTTAGTGGTTAAAACACCTGTCTTATCAACCGAAGTATTTCTGAGTTCAAATCACAGCTGGTGCATTTCGCTCATGTTAAATCCCAGCGGTTCCTTTCGCAAAGTCCTCCTCACCAACATCTCGGGACTTGTGCCAAAAATTGGCCAGAGTTGTCCGACAGACAAGTCAAGTAACAGCCTGACACAGCCATGTTCATCGAATCAGAGCTTTCAGCCAAAGTCCCCGACTCTTCCATCACCATCCCTGGGGAGCTCCTGTCCCTCCGGCTGCACAGACCAACCAGCGATGGAAGCACAGTCATAAATATCTCGAAGCGAGTGTCCCTGGGAGTCTTCAACATTAACTCAGGACCACATCATGGCGTCAGGTCAAACATGGGGAAGGGAGAGAAAGACAGCCAATGGGAGGCGGGGGGGAGAGAGAGAGACAATCTGTGTGTGTGTGAGAGGGGAGGGTCTGGGAGGCTCGGGTTGTGGGGGGGGAGAGTGTGTGTTGGAGGTAATGAGCGGGTGGGAGAGCATGGACCGCCTGTGTCTGAGGTAACCGGCGTAACTATGGATGGGTGTGCGCAGATAGCTGACAGACTGGGCGAGAGTATTGAATGGGGGAATCAGACCTCGCCTCCTCAGGCCGCCCACCTCGCTGGGGAGGGTGAGGCTGACCAGCCTTCTGATGGGGTCTTTATGTGCAGGAACCTCAATCTGCAAACGGAACAATATTAATGAGACCCTTCTGGATTAACAGAGTTGTTTTTCAAAGAATTCCAGATGGTCAGCTTGTTTTAACATCACTCGTCGAACCACGAGGCCCCTTCATCAAGGTTGTTTTTCAAGGTTGGCCAGTTTGTGTGACCGCGCTCGTCACGATCCCGGCCCACGCGCTTTCTTTGGGTTATTGTTCGGCTCCTTTGGGTCTTTGCGCCTCTTTGGTCACGTGGCTGCCTTGCCTCACACTGGGGGTGGGTGAGACGGGTCAGTCACCAATCAAAGTTTAAGAAAAAACGTCAATATTTCCCTCCTGCCAATATTCTCCCCTGGGTCCCCACTCAGAGAGCCGGGGGACAGCTCCCTCAGACGGCTGGGCTAATGCACCGTCCAGCGCTGATCCCCAGAGATTAGGAAAATCCCAGGCTCGAGCTCGGGCCTGCTGCTGAGGTTCGACTTCTTGCCTTTGACCTCGGCTCGACATGGGCTCAGTGCCCTCGGGCTTGGTAGGGGGCGGGGGTTTGCGGGGACAACATGTGAGGAGGAGAGTGTGCCTGGCAGCTCTTTAAACTGAGGAGTGGGTGACGAGGAAATTGACTAGAATGGTGCCAGGGATGAGGGACTCCAGTTCCGGGGAAAGACTGAAGAAGCTCGGGTTGTTCCCCCGAGAGCAGTGAAGGTTAATTACATGGAATCACTTTGAGAGTACAGAACAGGGACAGGCCATTCGGCCCATCAAGGCCATGCCGGTGTTTAAGCTCCACACGAGCCTCCTCCCTCCCAACTTCATCTCACCCTATTCTTCTATTCCTTTCTCCCTCTTGTCTTTATCTGCTGTTCGCCCCAACCACTCCTTGTGGGAGTGAGTTCCACATTCTCACCACTCTCTGGGTGAAGAAGTTTCTCCTGAATTCCCTTCATGTCTTAAATGTCTTCATATCTTCTTCGATCTCTCCTTCCAATGTCCTGCCCACCTTGCTGGTCTCTGTGATCAATAGAAACTTCGAAAATAGGAGCAAGAGTAGGCCATTCGGCCCTTCGGGCCTGCTCCACCATTCAAAATTATCATGGCTGATCGTCCAACTCAGTACCCTGTTCCCGCTTTATCCCCATATCCCTTGATCCCTTTAGCATTGAGAAATATATCTATCTCCTTCGTGAATACATCTAATGGCTTGGCCTCAACTGCCTTCTGTGCGAGAGAAATCCACAGGTTCACCACCCTCTGAGTGGAGAAATTTCTCCTCGTCTCTGTTCTAAATGGCATACCCCGTATCCGAAGACTGTGACCCTTGGTTCTGGACTCCCCAGCCATCGGGAATATCCACCCTGCATCCAGTCTGTCTGGTCCTGTTGGAATTTTATATGTTTCGATGAGATCACCTCTCATTCTTCTAAACTCGATTGAATATAGGCCTAATCGACCCAATCTCTCCTCACACGTCAGTCCTGCCATCCCATGAATCAGTCTGGTAAACCTTCGTTGCACTCCCTCCGTGGCAAGGACATCCTTCCTCAGATAAGGAGAACAAAACTGCACACAATACTCCAGATGTGGTCTCACCAAGGCACTGTATAACTGCAGTAAGACATCCCAATCTTCTCACATTCCCCTTTCCCATCCTTTCCTTTATTGTCGATGTACTCAGCGTACGCCTTTTTCTTTAGTTTTAATTTTATTCATTATTCGCGGGTGACTCACCTCCTGACTCCACAAAGCCTTTCCACCATCTACAAGGCACAAGTCAGGAGTGTGATGGAATACTCTCCACTTGCCTGGATGAGTGCAGCTCCAACAACACTCAAGAAGCTCGACACGGTGAAGGTTCCCATCTCTCTCTCTCTCTCCTCCCCTGAAGGTGCTGACTCTGACTAGGTTCAGTTCTACACTCACTGGTTCCCCTCCCTCTACTCCCCTGAAGGTGCTGACTCTGACTGGGTTCAGTTCTACACTCACTGGTTCCCCTATCTCTCCTCCCCTGACGGTGCTGACTCTGACTGGATTCAGTTCTACACTCACTGGTTCCCCTCCCTCTCCTCCCCTGAAAGTCCTGAATCTGACTGGGTTTAGTTCTGCACTCATTGTTTCACTTCCCACTCTCACCTCTCCCCCTCCCCCACCACGAATGACCAGGCTCTGACTGGGTTCAGTTCTGCACTCATTGGTTCCTCTCCCTCTCTCACCCCTCTCCCCCCAAGCACGATGGTCAAGGCTCTGACTGGGTTCAGTTCCACACTCAGTGGTTCCCCTCCCTCTCCTCTCCTGAAGATGCTGACACTGGCTGGGTGTTTATGCTCTCCCCCTCATTTCGACATTCCGTCCCTCCCGATTGCTGCCGCTTTTGGCGACGAACTCTCTCTGACCAGTCACCATTTCTCCTTCATTTAAAGACGGTCCCTAATCTGTCACTATTTCTCCTTCATTTACAGACACTCCCTGACCCGTCACCATTTCTCCTTCATTGAAAGACTCTCCCTGACCTGTCACCATTTCTCCTTCATTTAAAGGCTCTCCCTGACCAGTCACCATTTCTCCTTCATTTACAGTCACGACCTGACCCGTCAACATTTCTCCTTCATTTACAGACACACCCTAACCAGTTCTCTCCTCTCTCCGCATCTCCCACCAGATGTCCGTTCACTTGTGAACAAGGACCTTGCCATCCACAACCTTATTGCGGGTGGCTGCATCTGGAAACATTGGAACAGGAGTGAACCATTCCGCCACAGCTTGGTATCATAACCCTTAATACCCTGGCCAAACAAAAATCTATCAATCTCAATTTTCAAATTTTCAATTGACCCCCAGCCTCAACAGCATTTTGGAGTGAGGAGAGTTCCAGATTTCCACTACCCTTTGTGTGAAGAATTGCTTCTGACATCACCCCTCAACGGCCCAGCTCTAATTTTATGGTGATTCCCCCTTGTTCTAGACTCTCCCAACAGAGGAAACGGTTTCTCTGTATCGACCCTATCAAGTCCTTTAATCATCTGAAACACCTCAATTCGATCACCCCTTAATCTTGTATATTCAAGTAAAGACAAGCCTAGTCTATGCATCGATCCTCATAAATTATATAAGTGATCACTGTAAGTACAGGATAGAAATTCAGAACAGACAGTTTCAGTTTGTGTGGAACATTATTTTCTCCATAGTCCCAAGAAGATGCAAATCCCCCGTCCCACACTCTCCCTCTTTATACCTATTAAGCTGTGAATCCCCCGTCCCACACTCTAACTCCTTGTTCCCATTCAGCTGTAAGTCCCGCGTCTCGCACTCTCCGTCCTTGTCCCCATTCAGCTGTAAATCCCCGTACCACAACAATCTACCTCCTTGTTCCTATTAAGCTGTAAATCCCCAGTCCCACACTCTCCCTCCTCGTTCCGATTAAGCTGTAAACCTCCCGTCCCACACTCTCCCTCTTTGTTCCTATTAAGCTGTAAATCCCCCGTCTCGCACTCTCCCTCCTTGTTCCTATTAAGCTGTAAATCCTCCGTCCCACACTCTCCCTCCTTTTTCCTATTAAGCTGTAAATCACCCGTCCCACACACTCTCCTTCCTTGTTCCCATTCAGCTGTAATTCCCCGTCTCGCACTCTCCCTCATTGTCCCCATTCAGCTGTTAATCCCCGTACCACACACTCTCCCTCCTTGTGCCTATTAAGCTGAAAATCCCCCGTCCCACACTCTCCCTCCTCGTTCCTATTCAGCTGTAAATCCCCCGTCCCACACACTCTTTCCTTGTTCCTGTTCAGCTGTAAATCCCCCGTCCCACACTCTCCCTCCTTGTTCCTATTAATCTGTAAATCCCCCCCACACACACTCTATCTCCTTGACACGTCCTCACTGTTTGAAATCCAAATTCATTGCAGGCTCTAATTTTCTCCCTTTCTCTCCTGAAGGTGCAGCGTGATGGTGGGGTTCGGCCCCAGTCACTGTCTGCCCTCCAGTACCCGGCCAAGTGGTAATTCTGCAGTTGAGAGCCGAAACAGCGACCTGCCGGTATTTCTCTCCGGCAAATCTGAGGCCAACGGTGGCAGATCAACAATAACCTGCATTCACACTGAGCGAAGTCTCAGCAACACCGAGTGCTGCTCAGGCCCTGAATCAGAGCCGGGGGACCCGGCGGACTGGCGGGCGGGGGGCCCCGGACATGTATTAAACCGATCACCCAGCGCCTCCCACGTCCAACCCGCCGCTTCCCGATTTCTTCTCCCGTTTCCACCGAGTCCGACTCGAGACAAGAGACAGGGCAGAGGCGCTCCCAGAATGCGGGGCGGGCCTGGGGAGCTTGCGCCGTCTGAGCGGAAATGCAGCGCCTTGGAGAGATAGAGGGGTTTCTGGGGCGCGGGGAATGTGGGGCCGGTGGCCGCCATTAGTCGCCGGGCGTCGTTCAGTGTTTTATTGCCGGCGTCGCGCACAGAACCGTTTCTCGAAATGCAGACTGAGGAGTTCAGAGCCGGTTTGCTGAACAGACACTGACCGTACAATGTAGAACAGTGTTTTTCAAACTATTTTTCTCGTGACCCAGTGAAAGAAAAACACTACCCCCAGGGACCCAAAACAATAATATCTTCTGACTGCAGTTTTCATCAAATCCCAACAGAGGACAATCCATGCTCGCTCTTCACTTCACTTCACTTCAAGTAATAACTAAAATTAGACATCGACGTCACTTGAAAAATATTTTAAATACAGTATTAATAAAGTAAAAAAAGATCAGGTTGAGTTTCACTTTCTTAATGTGAAGGGTTGGACTGTCGCTTCTTCATGATCTCGTTCCAATCTGGATCACACGATGAAAGCTCCACACGCATATCAGGTGCGCTGTTGAGTCGGTTTCTTTCTCTTGTTTTTAACCTTGTCAAAGTCGAAAATCCAAGTTCGCACATATAGGTTGTTGTGAAGGGCAGCAAAAACAGAACACTAATCTGACTTAACAGAGGATATTCTTTGAAAATACTGATCCAAAAAGATGACAAACTGAATCACTTGTGGCGTGTTTTCAGTGTGCAATCACAGGTGAGTCGCACCAGCTCGTTTTCTTGCTCAGGCATCAAGTTTCGCTTCATTATTGATTCAGGGTTTTCGAAAACAAAATGACCTTTCACCCAACACTTTGCCTTCAAATTTTCAAACCTCTCTGCAGGGAAGTAGCGACTAAAATGGTCAGACAGAGCAGCGAGATGGAACTGTATGACACATTTCATTTCATTCCCTTTTTCTTCATTGATGCTGTTCTCCTCAGTGTGTTGTAACAATGTTGGGAACATGGAATAGCTCGGGCGATTACTTTTCACTCCGGCTTGCCACAGTTCTAATGATTTTTGAAAGTTTCTATCTGTTCACAATGTCGAAACAAATCATTGCCTCTTCCTTGTAACTTCAAATTCAGATCGTTTAAAATTGAGAACATGTCAGCCAGGTATGAGAACTTCATTAACCAACTGTCATCGTAAAACAAATTTGTCATGTTAGACTGTTTCTCTACCAGAAAAATGTGAATCTATTTCTGAGTTCTTACACCCTTGTAAGCACCCTGCCCCGTGACAGCCATCGTACTTCAATGTGAAACAGGAAATGAGTGAGCTCAGCTCCCATTTCTCAGCATAAAACTTCAAAAAGCCTGCAGTTCAGTGAGCTTCCTTTAATGAAATTAACAATTTTCACTACTTCCTTCATAACTGCCATAAGATCAGGGAGAATACACTTGGACGTCAAAGCTTCGTGGTGAATGAAACAGTGATTCCAAACATCATGATCAGCTGCCTCAGATATTCTTCTCATGACTCCACTATTTCTACCTGTCATATTTGCTGCTCCATCACATGGAATTCCTTTGCAATTAGCCCAGTCCAATTTGTATTTTCCATCTACACAGTCATGCAGTGCTTCGAATATTGGTGCTCCTGTTGCATTTGTTGGTAAAGTTAGACAACACAGCCAACCTTCCATAAATTCATCTTGCCCGACATATCTCACAGAAACTAACAGTGTTGCACAATTTGAAATATCAGCACTCTCGTTCAAGTTGGATCGCAAAATCCCCGGCTGACTGTAACCAAGTAATAATCTTGGCTTCTGAATCCTCAGCAATAGAACATATTCGCCGAGACATTGTGTCATCACTGAGAGGAATGCTTCTCAATTTTTCAGCAGGCTTCTCGTCGAAGATTTCCGCCCCATATCCAGAGATGCTGAAATTCTTCCAGCTTCTCTGAATAATTTTTTCGGCAACTGGAAGGGCCATTTTCTCTTGTGCCACACTGTATGCGACCAAATATGACACCAGTTGTGCCTTATCATTCAGAGCATTTGACCGATTAAGAACTGGTGCTGATAACTTTAATCCCCGTTGCTTCCTTTCAAAATATTCAAGCGGGTGATCAACGAGTTCTCCGTGTTTTGTTTCAAAATGTCTTTTTAATTTTGACGGTTTTAAACTCTCGTTTACAATCACCTCGCTACAAATAACACACTGGGGCTTTGGATCATGGTTTGCGTTTGCACAATTGATGAAACCACATTTCAAAATAGCCTCACCCGACTGCCTCGTCTACGATTTGTTTTTCTTCTTAGTGGACGGTTCAGTGCAGGTCGACATGGCAGAAGTTTGTCCCTCATTTCTCGAACTTCCTGTTGCAGACCACATACTTACACATGTTGGTTTTATTGTCGGATGTTGATGGGTTTGAGAACTGTGTTTTTGAACTTCTTTGTTTTATTATAAAATGATCAATTGTGGGGAATTTTGGTTTGGTGATTAAGCCGCCCCTGACTCCTTTCCCCGTGATACTGGGCCCAGACCAGCACCACTCACCGTGGCTTTGGTGGCGAGGAAGGGCGCGTCCTGGGTGATGCTCGGAAACACTAAACGAATCAGAATGACTGTTCCACTGGAACAAGGTCATCGCTCCACAGAATGAAATTACTGCCTGTCATCTGCCCAACGGGAATTACCGAATAAAAACGTGAATGTTATCTTCAGTCCAACATTCAACCAATCAACGTCACGCAATCACAAGTTCTGACTGCAAAACTCCTGTGACATTTCATCTCTTTATGAAATAA
This sequence comes from Heptranchias perlo, assembly GCF_035084215.1. NCBI lineage: Eukaryota > Metazoa > Chordata > Chondrichthyes > Hexanchiformes > Hexanchidae > Heptranchias > Heptranchias perlo. The sequence goes on from NC_090370.1 coordinate 22,220,603, forward strand.
TTGTTTGCCCTTTTCTTATTTAATGTCCAGTTATGTTTCATTTGATTTTCTTAGGTTTGTATTGTGACCGGACCCATTTAATGGCAGTGAGCTGATATTGCCAATCGGGCTCAGCATTCTCTGGCGAGCAGTTACCTGCCCTATGAGCTCCGCTGATAACCTGATATCTGACGAATTTCCTTTCCACGTTCCATTACATTTATGCTTTTATTTTTAGGGTTCAAACGAGGGGGCACAAATTTAAACACAAAGCAATTTGGCAACATGCAGGTCTCCGTATCAAAGCAAGAGCACGCAAAAGGAATCCCAATGGACAAAACCCCTTCTCATTCACTGCCAATGGAAAAAAAATCCGAACGGACCAAACCCTTTCCTATTCACTCCCATTGCATAGAATCACAAAGAGAAAAACCCGTTCACAGTCCAAGCCATTATAAACAATTTTACAACACCAAGTTATATTCCAGCAATTTTATTTTAAATTCACAAGCTTTCGGAGATTTCCTCCTTCCTCAGGCAAATGTTTCAAGAGCTCCTTGAAGCCTACGCATTTATACATATAGAACAATACATGGTGTTTACAGACTGCCCCTGCAACTGCCCGTTGCCAAGGCAATCACCGTGTTCAGACAGAGAGGTGTCACCTGCAGAACCCCCGAATACACATTCAACAAAAAAACCAACAGGGAAAAAAAACAGAGAAAAAAAACAGAGAGAGGCAGAAACATCCGGAAGGCAGAGAGAGCCAGCAAATGACCCATTATATTAAAAACAGATAACATTTGTTCGCTGGTGGGGTAACGTGTAGCGTGACATGAACCCAAGATCCCGGTTGAGGCCGTCCTCATGGGTGCGGAACTTGGCTATCAATTTCTGCTCGACGATTTTGCGTTGTCGTGTGTCTCGAAGGCCGCCTTGGAGTACGCTTACCCGAAGGTCGGTGGATGAATGTCCATGACTGCTGAAGTGTTCCCCGACTGGGAGAGAACCCTCCTGTTTGGCGATTGTTGCGCGGTGTCCGTTCATCAGTTGTCGCAGCGTCTGCATGGTCTCGCCAATGTACCATGCTCTGGGGCATCCTTTCCTGCAACGTATGAGGTAGACAACGTTGGCCGAGTCACAGGAGTATGAACCATGCACCTGGTGGGTGGTGTCCTCTCGTGTGATGGTGGTATCTGTGTCGATGATCTGGCATGTCTTGCAGAGGTTACCGTGGCAGGGTTGTGTGGTGTCGTGGACGCTGTTCTCCTGAAAGCTGGGTAATTTGCTGCGAACGATGGTCTGTTTGAGGTTGGGTGGCTGTTTAAAGGCGAGTAGTGGAGGTGTGGGGATGGCCATAGCGAGGTGTTTGTCCTCATTGATGACATGTTGAAGGCTGCGGAGAACATGGCGTAGTTTCTCCGCTCCGGGGAAGTACTGGACGACAAAGGGTACTCTGTTGGTTGCGTCCCGTGTTAGTCTCCTGAGGAGGTCTATGCGATTTTTTGCTGTGGCCCGTCGGAACTGTCGATCGATGAGTCGAGCGTCATATCCCGTTCTTACTAGGGCGTCTTTCAGCGTCTGTAGGTGTCCATCGCGTTCCTCCTCGTCTGAGCAGACCCTGTGTATTCGCAGGGCCTGTCCATAGGGGATGGCCTCTTTGACGTGGTTAGGGTGGAAGCTGGAAAAGTGAAGCATCGTGAGGTTGTCCGTGGGCTTGCGGTAGAGTGAGGTGCTGAGGTGCCCGTCTTTGATGGAGATTCGTGTGTCCAAGAAAGAAACTGATTCTGAGGAGTAGTCCATGGTGAGCTTGATGGTGGGATGGAACTTGTTGATGTTATCATGTAGTCTCTTTAGTGATTCCTTGCCGTGGGTCCATAGAAAGAAAATGTCGTCGATGTATCTGGTGTATAGTGTTGGTTGGAGGTCTTGTGCAGTGAAGAAGTCCTGCTCGAACTTGTGCATGAAAATGTTGGCGTATTGGGGTGCGAATTTGGTCCCCATGGCTGTTCCGTGTGTTTGGGTAAAGAACTGGTTATCGAAGGTGAAGACATTGTGATCCAGGATGAAGCGGATGAGTTGTAGGATGGCTTCCGGAGATTGGCTGTTGTTGGTGTTGAGTATTGATGCTGTCGCAGCGATGCCGTCATCGTGGGGGATACTGGTGTAGAGTGCCGAGACGTCCATCGTGGTGAGAAGTGTTCCTGGTTCAACTGGTCCGTGGGTACTGAGTTTTTGTAGAAAGTCCGTAGTGTCGCGACAGAAGCTGGGGGTTCCCTGTACGATGGGTTTCAGGATGCCCTCGATGTATCCAGAGAGGTTCTCACACAGGGTTCCGTTGCCTGATACGATGGGACGTCCGGGTGTGTTGGCTTTGTGTATCTTTGGGAGGCAGTAGAAGTCTCCCACGCGGGGATTACGTGGGATGAGAGTGCGTAGGATGCTTTGAAGGTCTGGATCGAAGGTCTTGATCAGTTTGTTGAGCTGGTGGGTGTGTTCTTTGGTCGGATCTGCGGGTAACCGTCTGTAGTGTTCCTGGTTGACCAGTTGTCGGTATGCTTCTTTGCAATAGTCTGTTCTGTTCTGTATGACTATGGCTCCTCCTTTGTCCGCTGGTTTGATGACTCGCTCATCCCGGGCAGGACTGCAGTTCCATGTGGGCCGTGTTCACAGGTCCTGTGAAAGGGGAACAATGCTGAATGTGAAGGTGCCGGAGCTCCGGTCTATCTGGCTGCTGTGCTCGAGCACCTGACGGCTGAAATCCTCGGGCTGGTTGGTAATGCGGCCCGCGACAACAAGATGACGCGCATCATCCCCAGACACCTGCAACTGGCCGTCCGCAACGACGAGGAGCTCAACAAGCTGCTGTGAGATGTGACCATCGCTCAGGATGGGGTGCTGCCTAATATCCAGGCCTGTTTCTGTGCCGTAATTTCGATGTAATTCGATGAAAATGCTCTTTTCAGAGCCACCCACTGTATCTGTGAAAGGGCTGGTTACTGTCTGAAGGGAGACGCTGATATCATGCTACCAGTGTTGCTTTGAGCTGCTTTTTTTCTCGTTGTGGACGAGATGAGGTATTAATGGGACTGGAGTCGGTGCACCGACCACATTCCGGTACTTTAAACGGTAACTTATGGATCCCAGTCCACACATCACCAGATTTCTTGTATTTATTTAAACTACTTCTCATGATGGGCTCGAAAAGCATCACCAGAACTGCTCGACTAACCTTTCAACATCTGTGGGATTCAGCGCTTCGCTCCGTTTCTGTTCTATTTTGTTGGATTATTTAAATAACTAATCAAACTCACTGGGGAATCACTGAAATGTAACTCTGCACAGAAACAAATAACAGTGAACGGCCTGGTGCCCAGGAGATCAGAAATATTATTCGCCTTTCGCCTTGTTGACCAGTAAACCGTGTTTGGAGTCCACCAACCCGCGTTGTTTACATATGGGGATCAAATAGAGAGGGCGGGAGGGGAGGAGACAGAGTGACGGACAGAGCAGAGAGCGGCCTCTGATCTTCCAGCTCCACGTCCAGCTTTCTCCACCCGCCAATTTCAAACCGTTTATTGATAATAGAACCGAAACACAGCGCTCCGCACAAACCCTTACAGACTCGGGCTTCATATTCAAGGATTCCCAGGAACCCGGAGCTTTCAAATAAACCCCGTTACAATCAACAGTCAGTAATATTCCTGACTAAATACAGTCCCTTCGATAACAAGTCAAACCGTCTCCTTCCATTTCAGTCCCACACCCGATTCTATCTCCCCACATATCCCCTCCCAGACGGGTTCAGCGTTTTACAAACACCTTATTCCAGCTGATTTGGAGAATCTCATATGTTGGGGTTTGAGTTAAGACGCGGAGTTTCTCCGCCAGTGTTACCGTCTCACAGAGACTCTCGCCCTGAATCTGTGAAAAGAAAATGACCATGAACTGGGAGTGGAGCCGAACACATCCCCAGTTACAGTGAGGCTCGGACACCCCATTCTCTCTGTTTTATATCAGACAGTATCCGACCTTCGTGTCCAGCACTTGAGAGAGACTCACACTTCAGTCTTACACTTCCGATCAGTGTGTTCATATCACCCTCAATAACTGTATCCAACCTTCAAATACAGCACCAGAGAGTGAGAGAGAAAGGGAGACAGATACGGTGACAGAGCGAGCGGAGAGGCACAGTGCCACAGTATCAGTTCCAGACTGACCTGTGAGGTTGCGCTTTATCCAGAAAATCCCGTTGGAGAGACAGAAGATGCATTCTTATCTCTCATGGATATACCAGAGACGGACACACTGTTAATCCCACACTCAAGGACAGTACAGAGAGTGACAAAAACAATGTGGGCCGAATTTAACCCTCTCTTGCCTGTTGTACTATATTCGGTTTTGCAGATCAGGTCCGTTCGTTATTACTCTCAGTGACCGAGAGTTTCACTCTGATGATATTAATCTGGGACTGTTGCTGTCTGATTTTCATCCGACACGGTCCCAGCAAATACACCGACTCCCGCTTTCCTCCCATGTTTCTCCAGGATTGGTTTGAGAAATCCTGCCTTCAGTTTCGGGTTCACGCGTTACTTTATCAGTAAAGGGACCAAGAATAAACAGAACCCATTGGCTCATTTCACAGCCGTCCACGTTATCTCTGATTGCCCCTTTACCATAAAAATATACCGAGAGAAACAGCAGGGATGGAAACATCTAGTTTAATAGTTGGAGATTGTAAAGTCAGTCTGGATTCCAGCGATCGGCACTGGTGGAATCCCATCTGTTTTCCATTCTGGTGCCTGTTCCTGCACTGCCTGTGGACCCCATTCCCTCTGACCTTTCCCCCACTTCCTTTGCTCAGACTCTGAAAAATTCCAATTGGGGAAAGTTTCCATCGATTTTTGTATTGGGAATTAAACCAGATATCTGCGCATGCGTGACTCAGCCCCGGCCCCAGCGCTGCTTGCTGGTGAGCAGAAGAGCGCATGCGCGCTCCCCTCCCCCAGCTCGGCCTGTGGGCGACATTCCCTCAGTGAGCGGAAGAAGATGGTTAAAAACAGCCAGGAATGGAGAGATCACGGCCCCCGGGGGAAGGGAGCAAAGAGCAGCCTCGTTACAGCAGCTCATCGCTTCGGGACCGTGTCCGCAGATGGGCTCAGAGATCGGCATTGAGTCCGGGGGAAGGTCAGGGGGAGTCCGGGGGCTGTTTGTAAGAGGCGGAGTGGATCAGGATCTCGTCCCGGAACATGGAGTGAGCGGGGGAAGGGAGAGGTCATTCTCGGGCTGTGTGTGTCCAGGGTGAGGGAGAGAGAATGGGATGAGCAGGTTGTTTGAAGTCATTGCTGCTTTCTCTCCCCAAACCAGTGGTGAATTGTTCCTGGTTTAGTTCCAGTCTCACCCAGTTTATTCTTATTGAACAGTGAACAGTGGAAGCAGAGCCGGACAATGAGGATATGGGGAGTTTTGCAAAGAGCATCTATTGCAGGCACCAGGTGACAATTGTGAACACATTTTAAACAGCGGCTGTTATGTTTCGGTTGAACGGTTAGTTCCATGGTAGAGGGTATTAGAAACCTGACCTGCACAAAGGTCCCTGCCCCATCGGGTAATCCCATTCATGGATCAGTGCAGGGGTTGTGTTGTGTCTGGATGTCACCAAATTGTTGTCAAACAGCCCAACACACCTGGTGTGCAGAAGCTGAGTGCTGCAGTGCTGCAGTGGAGTACTGACACTGTTTGTATGTTTGTATCGCTGGTTTTCATTTGTGGTTATTACAATGATTATTAACGGAGAAATTCAATTGATCACTTTTGTATTTTCCACTTCACCTGTTCTTGAGTTACAAGAGGTACTTTTTCTTCCCACAGTCAAATCCTTGAAGGACCCAGAATCAGTGTGATGTTTACTCCACCCGAGCCACAAGGAGCAGTCAGTGCAGCCAGCTCCTTCTCACACACAGTAAGTACATTATCACTCACAGAGCACAGAGACACAGACAGGTCATCAGTCCCACAGTCTCAGACAGCGGAAATAGTCAGTCGCACACTGACCCCAATCCAACACTCAAACAGAGCAGGAGAGACAGACATAATTTCCATTTCACAACGACTCAGTACTGCTGACCGGCAGATAAATAATTCCCAGTCCAAAATCACACCCAGTATCAGATTGAAAGGCACTGTGTCAATCTCTCTTTCGTTCAGCCTTAGCTACAAATTAAATACCAGATAGAACTGACACATGGTACTGATTGATAGGTACAGAATGAATCAGAATAGTGTGCTCCAAGATTCAAATTAAATACCAGCCCACAACTCTCACACATTATGAGTTTAAAGATGCAATATTCATGCCACTATTGTGCACTGAGATACAAATTAGATACCAGTTCAGATGTTACCCATTTTTGACTCACATATATGTCCAAAAACTTCATAGTGTCAGAATGAAATGTACAGTTTCAATTCATTCACTGCAGGCTGAGGTACACATTAGATACCAGTCCAAAATTCTCATACAGTATAAGACTGAAAGAGAGAGTATCAACCCCATTAGTGCAGACTGAGCAACACATCACATACCAGTCCAAAAATCTCAGTGTCAGGTTGAAAGATACAGTATCAATTCCATAAGTGCAGATTGAGCTCCACATTATCGACCAGTCCAAAATTTGCATAAAGTATCGTACTGGAAGATACAGTATCAATCCCATTAGTGCAGACTGAGGTACACATTAGTTACCTGTCCAAAAATCACATTGTGTCAAATGAAAGGCACAGTGTAAATTCCTTTATTGCAGACATAGGTTCACATTAGATACCTGTCCAAAAATCTGGTCCAGTATTATCGTGAAAGATATCGTGTCGATGTGATTAGTACAGAATGACCTGCACGTTACATACCAGTATAAAAATCTCACACAGTATTAGACTGGAAAATACAGTATCAATCCCTTTAGTGCAGACTGAGGTGTATATTAGATACCAGTCCAAAAGTCACATTCAGTGTCAAATTGAAAGATACAGTATCAATTCCATTAGTGTAGACTGAACTACACCTTACAAAGCAGTCTAAATATATTACACAGTATCAGACTGAAAGTTACAGTATGAATTCCATTCGTGCAGACTGAGCTACACATTATATATCGTCCAAAAATCTCATACATTATCATACTGAAACATGCAGTATGAATCCTTTTAGTGTGGACTAAGCTACACATAACAAAGCAGTCCAAAAATCCCTCGCTGTGTCTGACTGAAAGTTCGAGTGTCAATTCCATTGGTACAGACAGAACCACACATCACATACCAGTCCAAAAATCTCATACAGTGTCAGACTGAAACATACAGTATCAATTCCATTCGTACAGACTGAGCGACACCGAACACACCAGTCCAAAAATCTCATTCAGTGTCAGACTGAAACATACAGTATCAATTCCATTAGCCCAGACTGAGCTACACAATAAATACCAGTCCAATAATTTCACAGTAAAAGGTTGAAGTGAACATTATCTTCACAGAGATTAAGATACAATCATACAACAAAACTCACACATGTTGTTTGATTAAAACAAAATCCAAAAGCGTATCCATATTTACACATTAATGCCGGACAAAAGATTTGCATACATTAGTGAATTAAAGATACAGTTTCAAGCACCATACTGCAACCTGAAATAAGAATACAGAACGAATACAGACTTGCACTTTGCCCAGAGACTGAGTTACAGAATGAATCCCACACTGAGATAAAATACCAGAGATTGAGAGATACCGAATGAATCCCACACTCACAGATAGCACCAGAGATTGACAGATACCGAATGAATCCCACACTCACAGATAGCACCAGAGATTGACAGATACAGAATGAATCCCACACTCTCACACATTCCCTGAGATTGACAGATACAGAATGATTCCCACACTCACAGATAGCACCAGAGATTGACAGATACAGAATGAATCCCACACTCTCACACATTCCCTGAGATTGACAGATACAGAATGAATCCCACACTCACACACATTCCCAGAGATTGACAGGAACAGAATGAATCCCACACTCACAGATAGCACCAGAGATTGACAGATACAGAATGAATCCCACACTCTCACACATTCCCTGAGATTGACAGATACAGAATGAATCCCACACTCACACACATTCCCAGAGATTGACAGAAACAGAATGATTCCCACACTCACAGATAGCACCAGAGATTGACAGATACCGAATGAATCCCACACTCACACACAGTATCAGAGACTGACAGACACAGAATGAATCCCACACTCACAGACTGAACTGGAGACTGACGGAAACAGAATGAATATCACACTCACATACAATCTGACATCTACTGGCCATAAGTGAGAACTGTTACAGAGTGGAACAAATTCACATTTTCTGTCGTTGTTTTTCGATTCAGGACAATGTGCAATGTGAGGAAATAGTTTCTCTCTGTAACTTCTACTCTCGTATTTTTTCATATTTTTTCAGTGAAAAATTGGACAATTGATTCATAATAAAGTTTTTGTTTTGCTCATTCGAAAGTTGCCCCATTGTATTTCACTCTGCATTGCACAATATTTCTGTCTGATTTCTCAAGACACGATTTATATTAATCCAAATAAACCAAACTGAAACACAAATAAAAACTGAGCGCAAATCTGGAAGTTTGAACGGCGACCGTCAAAAGTGAAAGGGACAAAATACAGAAAAAATTTAAATCGAAAATGCTGGAAAGACTCAGCAGGTCCGGCAGCATCTGTGGAGAAGGGAAGCTCGGGTTAACGGTTCAGGACGATGACCCTTCTCTCGATCAGAAAGGTTAATCAGACATAATTTAAATAAGGAACGGGAATCAGCAGACGGAAAACCTTCAGAAAATCAATTAATTTCACTGAATCCGAGCAATTGAGTCCCGTATCCACCATTCAGATCAAGGCAAGTAATAATACAAAGGAACAGAGTTAAATTCAACGTTGTGGGGGAAATAAATGCATTTTAGAAGTATTTTTACATGAATTAGACCCGTTTGTGTTTTGGAAACACTGTCCCTCTGAACATCATCAAATTCAGTTCCAGTCTTGGTGTTTCTGAATTCAGCGTGCTGGGATTCAAACCTGTTGGAATTAACTACTTGGAAGACAGCTATACTCACCATTATAGCGCCTTATTTCACCAGGAGGGAGAAGTAGAGCGTTTCTGTGGAGTTTCAGGCTGAATTGCTCCCTTTGGGTTTCTGGCACTTTAATCATAAGACAATAAATAGTTCCCAAACATCAGCCCCTGAACAGACACAACAAGCTGGTGGAATTTCTCATTCATAGATATTAAATAAGAGGATGGCAAAAGCGAATAGGAAGAGGTTCGGAAGAAGTCACCAAAACAATTAGGGAAGCAAACAGGAACCACGAAATCAAATTATCAAGGAATATAAAAAGAAATAGTAAATTATTCCACTGACACAAAAATAACAAAAGGAAAATCAGAATATCTTGAGTGCCACTAAGTGATGCACAAGATAAACTCACAGATAACGTCAGCGAAATGGCAGAAATATTGAATTGTTACTTTGTCTCAGCATTTACCCGGGAGATTAACAGGGTGAATGTATTAGAGGAAGAGGTCAATAAAGATATCAAGGCATTTAAGTTAGAAAGGGTGGTTAAACTCCTGGTCCAGATAGATTGCATCTGTGCATATTAAATGAAGCAAGGGGAGAGATAGCAGAGGCACTGTTACATATATGGGAAAAATCATCACAAAAAGGAATAGTGCCAGAGGACTGGGTGACAGCTAATGTGATTCTTATATTTTAAATCAGGTGATAGAACAAGTTTAGGGAACTATAGACCAGTTAACTAAAGGTCGGTGGCAGGAATGATCATGGAATCTTTTACTCAATGATACAATAGAAAAACATCTAGAAACCGAAAATATAATATAAGCAGTTTGACAGAAGGTTTGACAGTTTAAATTATAGTTCAACATAACTTATTTGCTTTCAATTCTATTCCTCGAGAAATAAACCCCAGTGCTGTGTTTGCTTTTTATGTCCTTATCAAATTGTGTTGCTACTTTTAATGATTTATCAATCTGTACCCCTAAATCCCTTTGTTCTTTTACCCCATTTAGACTCTTATTTTCCAAGCAGTATGTGGCCTCCTTATTCCCCCCAGCAAAATGCACCACCTCACACCTTTCAATATGGAAATTCAATGGCCATTTACACCGTCTTTCGGCAAGCTTATTAATTCTTCTTGTATCGGCTACACCCCCTAAATTAATTACAAGAATTTAACACAGCATTACAACTAATGTTTGATCTCACAAAATGTACTTGCAGCTCGTCTCCATTCCCAGTTTATCTAAATCCCACTCGTGCAATATAATGTGAAGAATTAGTTTCTGTTCTGTCCCTCTCTCATCTGCAAACTTCACTGTCCCGGGGTTTGGGGACATCTACTGGCCGGAAGCAGAACTGCAACAGTTCGAAACAAATTGCTGAAACCGGACAATGTGCAGTGTGAGCGTGTTTGTGATTGGTGGCAGTTATTAAATTAGATTGTCTGAAGAAACCAATTAGAGAGTTACTGTTAATAATTATAGTGACCTCACTCCCAATGACCCAATCACCATCATTGCCGTTCCCAATCCCTCATTACCATAGGGCTGTGGGGCTGCCTATTTAATCCGAGCTCGGAGGGGATTTGGGTCATTTGTCAGTCTGAAATTGAGTTTGAAAATGCCTGAGGACAAGAAAGCAGCTCCCAAGAAGGGCGCCAAGAAAACCTTGAGTAAAGCACCAGCCAAAGGCGGCAAGAAGCGGAGAAAGTCGAGGAAGGAGAGTTACTCCATCTACATCTACAAAGTGATGAAGCAGGTTCACCCCGACACCGGCATCTCCTCCAAGGCCATGAGCATCATGAACTCCTTTGTGAGCGATATTTTCGAGCGCATCGCAGGTGAGGCTTCCCGCCTGGCCCATTACAACAAGCGGGCGACCATCAGCTCCCGGGAGATGCAGACCGCCGTGCGCCTGCTGCTGCCTGGGGAACTGGCCAAGCACGCCGTGTCAGAAGGGACAAAGGCGGTGACCAAATACACCAGCTCCAAGTAAAACTCCACAATGAACTGAAAAAAAAAACAACGGCTCTTTTAAGAGCCACCCACAACCTCTCTGAAAGAGCTGCATTTCCTGTATATTTACTTAGGATCATTTTATTGCAGCAATATTATTATTCCAATCGAAAAGTGACTCGAACTACCCCGTTCATATCCCTGGCCCCTAAAATGAACACGAGTTTATCATCCGCTCCTTCCCATTTGTTTTGTTCTTAAAGCATTACTATTCTGGCCTCTCATCCCCTTTATGATCCCCTCAGCAATTCCGTTCTATGAATGCAGTTTCTGAAATGTTTATGGACTGACGTGAAAATCCCCAGATTAACAGTAACCCCACCCCTTGCAGTAACAGCGGAATCGGGGCAGAATGAGAGCTCTGTCCTGGTCCCTCTTTTCACAGAAACACTCCCGGCACTGAGAAGGGACCAATCTATAACGTTTCACTTTTCTAAAGACGAAATTCAAATGTGTCCTTTCACGGAATGCTGTGAATGGGGCTTTAGTCCGGTCCGGTGCAGTTTGAAGGCGATGGTAGAATGCGCCATAATTTAAAGCAGATTTTAAAACAGAGCGAGCGATTAGTGACGGGGAGCGCTGAATAAGACAAGATAAGCAAAACGGGTTTAAAATATTGTGCTCAGGGCGACATTGATCGAAATCCGATCCTTCACTGCACTGAAATTGGCGGGCTTTTTGTAATTCATAAAATTCCTGGTCTGACTGTTGAGGCCGGTAAATCCCGCCCTCTTCTAATTTCCAGCTATCTGATTGGTTAATGAAATCGGAAAATGAGGTGTAATAAGGGACAACCAATCATAGAGTCATAGAGTTATACAGCACGGATAGAGGCCCTTCGGCCCATCGTGTCCGCGCCGGCCATCAAGCCCTGTCCAATCTCATCCCATATTCCAGCATTTGGTCCGTAGCCTTGTATGCTATGGCATTTCAAGTGCTCATCCAAATGCTTCTTGAATGTTGTGAGGGTTCCTGCCTCCACAACCCTTTCAGGCAGTGAGTTCCAGACTCCAACCACCCTCTGGGTGAACAAGTTCTTTCTCAAATCCCCTCTCAACCTCCCGCCTTTTACCTTGAATCTATGTCCCCTTGTTATACAACCCTCAACGAAGGGAAAAAGCTCCTTAGTATCCATCCTATCTGTGCCCCTCATAATTTTGTACACCTCAATCATGTCCCCCCTCAGCCTCCTCTGCTCCAAGGAAAACAAACCCAATCTTCCCAGTCTCTCATCATAGCTGAAGCTCTCCAGCCCTGGTAACATCCTGGTGAATCTCCTCTGCACCCTCTCCAAAGCGATCACATCCTTCCTGTATGTGGCGACCAGAACTGCACACAGTACTCCAGCTGTGGCCTAACCAGTGTTTTATACAGCTCCATCATAACCTCCTTGCTCTTATATTCTATGCCTCGGCTAATAAAGGCAAGTATCCCATATGCCTTCTTTACCACCTTATCTACCTGTTCCGCCGCCTTCAGGGATCTGTGAACTTGCACACCCAGATCCCTCTGACCCTCTGTCTTGCCTCGGGTCCTCCCATTCATTGTGTATTCCCTTGCCTTGTTAGTCCCTCCAAAGTGCATCACCTCGCACTTTTCCGGGTTAAATTCCATTTGCCACTGTTCCGCCCATCTGACCAACCCATCTATATCGTCCTGCAGACTGAGGCTCTCCTCCTCGCTATTTACCACCCGACCAATTTTTGTATCATCAGCGAACTTACTGATCATACCTTTTACATTCATATCCAAGTCATTAATGTAGAACACAAACAGCAAGGGACCCAGCACCGATCCCTGTGGTACCCCACTGGCCACAGGCTTCCAGTCACAAAAACAACCTTCGACCATCACCCTCTGCCTTCTGCCACTAAGCCAGTTTTGTATCCAAAGTGCCAAGGCACCCTGGATTCCATGGGCTCGTAACTTCTCGACCAGTCTCCTGTGGGGGACTTTATCGAAGGCCTTACTGAAATCCATGTATACCACATCCATTGCGTTACCCTCATCCACACGCCGAGTCACCCCCTCAAAAAATTCAATCAAATTAGTCAGACATGATCTTCCCTTGACAAAGCCATGTTGACTATCCCTGATTAATCCTTGCTTCTCCAAATGGAGACTAATTTTGTCCTTCAGAATTTTTTCCAATAATTTTCCGACCACTGATGTTAGGCTCACTGGCCTGCAGTTCCCCGGTTTTTCCCTACTCCCCTTCTTGAATAATGGTATTACATTAGCGGTTCTCCAGTCCTCTGGCACATCCCGTGTGGCCAGAGAGGTTCTGAATATATGTGTCAGAGCCCCCGCAAACTCCTCCTTTGCCTCACACAGTAGCCTGGGATACATTTCGTCCGGGCCTGGGGATTTATCCATTTTTAGGCCTGCTAAAACCGCCAATACCTCCTCCCGCTCGATGTTAATATGTTCGAGTATATCACAGTCCCCCTGCCGTATTACTATGTCTGCATCGTCCTTCTCCATAGTGAAAACAGATGCAAAAAATTCATTTAGAACCCCTCCTACATCTGCCGGCTCCACACACAGATTGCCATTTTTGTCCCTAATGGGCCCTATTTTTTCCCGAGTCATCCTCTTACCCTTAATATACTAATAAAACATCTTAGGATTTTCCTTTATTTTGCTCGCCAGTGTTATTTCATGGCCCCTCCTTGATCTCCTAATTTCTTTTTTAAGTATCCCCCTGCACTTTTTGTACTCTTCTAGGGCTTCCTCCGTCTTTAGCCTTTTGTATCTGCCAAAAGCCCTGCTTTTTTTCCTAATCCATTCTCGTATATCCCCTGACATCCAAGGTTCCCTGGAGTTCTTGGAACCACCCTTGACCTTCACGGGAACATGTTGCCATTGTATGGTCTCAATCTCCCTTCTGAAAGACTCCCATTGCTCCGATGCGGATTTTCCTACAAGCAGCTGACCCCGGTCCATTTTGGCCAGATCCTGCCTTATCCTATTAAAATCGGCCTTCCCCCAATTTAGAACCTTTATTTCCGGCCCCTCCCGATCCTTTGATCTTTCAGTCTGCAAGAAGGGTAAATACAGAAGTCATTCTTCATTCTTTGTGAAAGTGTTTGTGAGAATGTGGAAATGTCTGGAAGACGAAAAACCGGCGGTAAAGCTCGGTCCATGGCCAAGTCTCGCTCATCCCGGGCCGGACTGCAGTTCCCTGTTGGCCGTGTTCACAGGCTCCTGCGAAAGGGGAACTACGCTGAACGTGTGGGTGCCGGAGCCCCGGTCTATCTGGCCGCTGTGCTCGAGTATCTGACGGCTGAAATCCTCGAGTTGGCCGGCAACGCGGCCCGGGACAACAAGAAGACCCGCATCATCCCCAGACACCTGCAACTCGCCATCCGCAACGACGAGGAGCTCAACAAGCTCCTGGGACGGGTGACCATCGCTCAGGGCGGGGTGCTGCCTAATATCCAGGCCGTGCTTCTGCCGAAGAAAGCCAGCAATGTGAGCACCAAGAGCAAGTAAAGCGGCCAAGATTTAATCTGATAACCCAAAGGCTCTTTTCAGAGCCACCCACTGTATCTTTGAAATGGCTGGTTCCTGACTGAAGAGAGTCAGGGATCAATTTAATAAGGACTTGATTCCGATTCGAGAACGACCAATAACTTGTTGATAACAAATGATCCAGATCGGTCTGTTGAAGTACTCGCTTCCGGACAGCAGATGTCGCCAACCTCCAATAGATTGATATTTGCAGTTTGTGTGGTGAATGAGACAAAATATCAACATTGTCATTAAACTGGGCGGGTGGGATACAGAAATACCAGGGACGTTTGATCATCGGCATCAAGAGGCATTCTGTTGTGTTCCACACAATATTATTTACAGTCTCATCCTCCGACAACACTTGCTCGGTCTGTATTATTTTACCCAGATTTGTGCAACAGAAGCTGACTGATGTGTTGAATATTGTGTCAGCGATTGCTGAATCAAGAATGTGAGTGAAATTTGCCCGTGTTATTAGATGTGATTGAGGGATTGATTCTGTCCCTGTATCAGTTACGAGTGTTAGTGAATGTAACACTAATGTTTTACACTGCTTCTGATTCTAGCGCTGATAGAGAGCAAGACACACTGCCTTTCGATCTATTAGTGCGAGTTGCATTGAAACAGCCTCTGCCACTATATCTGCAGGGGGAGAACAGACTGAAACGTTATTTGATCCGAGTCTGATTCCTTACATCCAGCATGGGTTTTCGGTCCCGTCCGATTGCACCTGTCCTTCAGTGCTGGACTCAAATGTCCAGTAAAGTGTTGGAGTGAGGCTCGAACTTTTAAACCCCTGACTCTGACATTCGAGTGTTTCCAACCGAGCCAAGCTGACACGACATTGGAAATGAGAACTTGTATCTCTCGTGCTTTCCACGAGTCCCTCTTTAGAGTCATAGAGTTATACAGCACGGATAGAGGCCCTTCGGCCCATCGTGTCCGCGCCGGCCATCAGCCCTGTCTACTCTAATCCCATATTCCAGCATTTGGTCCGTTGCCTTGTATGCTATGGCATTTCAAGTGCTCATCCAAATGCTTCTTGAATGTTGAGTGTTCCTGCCTCCACAACTCTCTCAGGCAGTGAGTTCCAGACTCCAACCACCCTCTGGGTGAAAAAGTTCTTTCTCAAATCCCCTCTCAACCTCCCGCCTTTTACCTTGAATCTATGGCCCCTTGTTATAGAACCCTCAACATATGTCCCAGGAAGTTTGACACTGGGGGTGTATGTACCTCATGTGAAAGAGTGGGGTCGGAATCAGAACTTTCTGCAGCTGTTTGCCAGATCTTTCTCTGTCTGAATGAGGCACTGGTGGTGATGAGAGTCAGTCTGGTGGAATTCACCTCCCTCCAGTCCTGCGTGTGTGTGGAAATGAAACTGTCTCCGTTTCAAATTCCTCATGTTGGTCAGTCTGGAATTGGCACTCCTCTCTGGTGCTGAATCTTCGTCCAAAATGAACAGCTGCTGTTTCTGCCATAAAACGTAGACGTCTCTGTTCCCATCTCTCCGCTGTTATGATGGGCCAACAGATTGTCAGGCCTTGCGTCTGACATCCGCTCACTCCCCTTTATGCATTTCCCATTTAATCAAATTTCTGTGAACTGCACGGCCCTGCGATTTCAACCCCAGAGATCACAGCTCTTTCCTTTGCTGATTTGGTGGCTCTGAAAAGAGCCTTTGTTGCACTTGGTGCTGAAGGCGGGTCGGGTTTAAGCGCGCTCCCCGCGGATGCGGCGGGCCAGCTGGATGTCTTTGGGCATGATGGTGACTCGCTTGGCGTGGATAGCGCAGAGGTTGGTGTCCTCAAACAGCCCCACCAGGTAAGCCTCGCTGGCCTCCTGCAGGGCCATGACGGCCGAGCTCTGGAAGCGCAGGTCTGTCTTGAAGTCCTGAGCGATCTCTCGCACCAGGCGCTGGAAGGGCAGTTTGCGGATGAGCAGCTCGGTGGATTTCTGGTAGCGGCGGATCTCCCTCAGAGCCACAGTGCCGGGTCTGTAGCGATGAGGCTTCTTCACTCCGCCTGTGGCTGGAGCGCTCTTCCGGGCCGCTTTGGTCGCCAACTGTTTGCGAGGAGCTTTCCCGCCGGTCGATTTACGCGCTGTCTGTTTGGTCCTGGCCATTTTCTGAACAGATCTCAACACAACCTGAGACACAGAAACTGTTAATGGCGAGCCGGCTCTGGGGCTGCATTTTAAAGTGTCTGTGAGGAACCGCCCCGGGACTGTGATTGGCTGTATTCCGAACCCCAGTCAGGGAGGGACCGCCCCTGGCCTGTGATTGGCAGGTTTGAACCGAGCTCTGACAGTCAGAACGAAACGGCGGGAGGTCTTGGGCCCCAATTGGCTGAGCTGAAATTAATCATCAATTTCAAAAAGCCCGCCAATTTCAGAGCATCAAATACAGTTTGAAGAAAATCTCATTTCCCTCCAGCAATTTAAGAATCTCTCTCTTTATAATCTCCATTATTTCCTACTCGTCAGCACAAATCTCAGGCTGTTTCACATTCCGGTTCATTCTCTGACCTGTCTGTAAACGGGCGGGAATAAAGTCCCGGTCATTGCTTTCCGTGGGAAGCGGGACAAAGTCCAGCTTCGATTTCAAAAATCCCGCCAGTTCCGGCCCGGTGAACGGCTCCTCAAACAGAAACTTCACATCGAACTGATATTTGAATGAGGGCAAGAAATAAACACCGATCAGAGAGGACACAGCGGGAGAGGGAGTGAGGAGGGATTTTACTCTGAGTGAAGAATGTAATGTCTGTGGAAAGACTCTGCATCCCCGCCTGTTCATTTATACCGTGAAACCGGGAATTCCGCTCCTTCTCTCGGGATGGCCGAGAACCCCGGCCGTTTTTCTGATCTCCCTGTAACGAGTGCTGGAGAAATCTCCCCATATTAATAGAATATCGGAAACTACTTCCCCACCCCAAGATCGTCCCACTCCCCCTTCCCAGGTCACTGCTCTCTCTGTGAGGCGGTGGGTGGCTCTTAGAAGAGCCTTTGTTTTGTGTTTGGTTGGAAAGGGTCGAGTCGTTCAGCCGCCGAATCCATAGAGGGTGCGGCCCTGCCGTTTCAGAGCGTACACCACATCCATGGCCGTGACCGTCTTGCGCTTGGCGTGTTCAGTGTAAGTGACCGCGTCCCTGATCACATTCTCCAAGAAAACCTTCAGTACCCCACGGGTTTCCTCGTAGATCAGACCCGAGATCCGCTTGACACCGCCACGGCGAGCCAGGCGGCGGATGGCTGGTTTGGTGATACCCTGGATGTTATCACGAAGCACTTTTCGGTGCCGCTTGGCGCCACCTTTGCCCAGTCCTTTGCCTCCTTTACCTCTGCCAGACATGATAATTCTTCACTGAAATGAACAGCGAACTCGTGCTGGTTCCCTTTTTTATGCAGCCTGCCCCGACCTGACTGAAACATGCACAGAGTGAAAGTGGGAGGGGAGGAGACAGAGTGAGATATTAAACAGGGAGGGGAGGAGACAGAGTGAGATACTAAACAGGGAGGGGAGGAGACAGAGTTAGAAATTAAACAGGGAGGGGAGGAGACAAGTGAGATATTAAACAGGGAGGGGCGAGAGAATCAGAGTGACGGACTGAGCGGAGAGCGGTCTCTGATCTTCCAGCTCCAACTCCAGCTTTCTCCAGCCTCCAATTTTAAACCGTTCATCGATAATAGAACCGAATCACAGCGCTCCGCACAAACCCTTACAGACTCGGGCTTCATATCCAAGGATTTACAGAAACCCGGAGCTTTTAAATAAGCCCCGTTTACAATTATCAGTCAGTAATATTCCTGCCTAAATACAGTCCCTTCTATAACTGGTCAACCCGCCTGCTTCCATTTCAGTCCCAGACCCGATTCTATCTCCCACACATTCCCTCCCAGACGGATTCAGCAGTTTACAAACACATTATTCCAGCTGATTTGGAGAATCTCATGTGTTGGGGTTTGAATTGTGATAGCGGCGGATCTCCGCCAGTTTTCCCCTGTCACGGACCCTGGCCATGAATCTGTGAGAAAAAGAATGAACTGGGACTGGAGGTGAACACGCCCCCAGTTACAGTGAGGCCCGGCCCGGGTATCCCATTCTCTCTATTTTATATCAGACAGTGGGAGTGGGGCGGGGGTAGGGAATGTCAGCGAGTCACCAGGACCCTGGGTTTATTGTAAATGATTTATATCTGAAATCTGAGCCCGGCCCCGGGACAGGAATCATCTGATTCCGGGATCAGCTCTTTTCTGAGAGACGTGGGTGGCTCTGAGAAGAGCCGTTGGGTTCAGATGGTCACAAGTTGCACTTGATTTTTTACTTCTTTTTGCCTGCTGCTTTCTTCGCTTTGGGCTTGGCGCTCGGTTTTTGTACCTTCTTCGCCTTCGCCTTTACTGGCTTGGGGGTCTTGGGCTTCTTCACAGCCGCTTTCTTCTTAATTGGTGATTTCGCCGCCTTCTTTGTGGTCGATTTCTTGACAGCTGGTTTCTTGGCCGTTAATTTCCTGGCCGCTGGTTTCTTGGCCGCTGGTTTCTTTCCGGGAGATTTCTTGGTTACTTGTTTCTTCACCTTCTTTCCCACTTTTTCCTGGGCTTCCTTCTTAGCGACTCTGAAGGAGCCCGAGGCGCCCGTGCCCTTGATCTGCACCAGGGAGCCTTTTTCCACATTTCTCTTGATACTTAATTTGATCTGGGTCCGGTGCTTCTCCACATCCAGGCCTTTGGTGGCCAGAACCTTCTTTATCGCGGCCAGGGATATCCCCTTGCGATCCTTGCAATCCGCCACAATCTTGAGGATCTGTTCGCCCAATTTGGGACCGGCTGTCTTGGATCGGTGAACCGCCTTCTTCTTCTTCGGAGCATTGGTTTGAGCGGCGGCGGGAGGTGCCGTTTCGGCGGCTGCAGTATCTGTCATGTCCGGGACTCTGAAGAAAATCTCTCTGACAGTCAGAGCTGGGTCAGAAATGAAACGAGAGGCGGCGGCACAGAGCAACTTAAAGGCCCAGAGCGGACGGGGCGGAGACAACCTGCTGTCAGCTCTCGGCACCTCCAGCCTCTCTGTGTTTCTCTCTCCTCTTAAACTACCCGATTCTAATTATAATCGGGCACTCCAGAGTCCCAGACTAGCCCCTTCCCATCTCAAACACCGGAATGTTTGCTGTCGAAAAACTTTCACCGGAATTAAAAGCACCAGTTTCGATTTAAACCCGTTTCATTGCTGCACTGATCGCGCTCTCTCACCCGATCGCTGACATGATTTCTGTTTTTCGGCTGAAATCTTGAATTGGACAAAAACCGTACCTTAAATTTTCACTTCGGGTCTCGGCAGGGGAGGAGGGCGATCCTTTGACAGGGATTTTTAAAAAAATACTCAAAAGGGACTCGGACATCCGGCGATGAGACCGGCCACACAAACACAGTGACATTAATCTGACCCGCCCGCCCATTTCACACACTCTCTCTGACACAATGTTCACATCTGTACATTCACAGGACAAACTGTTCGCCACATTGACAATTCCCGGGACAAGCTTTCCTCCCCGCTCGGCCTGTGCTGCGGATTCTCGGGTGTTGGTTGTAGTTTCCCAGCTCAGTAACTGTTAAACACTCTGAGGCCGGCGCTCCTCACAGTGTCCGGTCTCCAGATTCAGGGACAGGAGCCAATCACAGCTCTGGCTGTGATAATCCACATCTGCTTTTACATTATTATATTGTTCGCACACAGAAATATGTTTGGTTAAGTTGAAAATTCAAATTATCCGCTCTGGGCTCCTCCAGTCTCTCTATGTTTCCTTCTCCTGCTAAACTGACTGACAGGCAATAGTAACTGGTGTCCTATCCATCCCATTCTCCACACCCAGAGACGGCGAGTCACTGAATAAATTCAACACTCACAGACAGTCCGGAGTCAGACTGTTACAGGCTGTTTCTCGCCACCTTTACTTTTCGGCGGATAAATGCACCGTCAGACCGGCTCATATACAGTAGAAGGGAGAGTAATCGTCTCACCAACAGCACACAGACACAGAATCAGTCTTTCACATTCCATCAGTGGGTCTATATTACGCTCAGTAACAGTGTCCCGCATTCATGTGCAGAACTAAAGAGAGAGAGAGAGAGACGGAGCGGCTGATAAACGGACAGACAGAGACACAGTCAGACAGACGCAGAATCAGTCTCACACTTCCCATCAATGTGTCCGTTTCACGCTCAGTAAACATTATCCCAGCTTCATGTACAGCACTAGAGAGAGAGAGATACAGACAGGCACAGTATCAGTCTCACACTTCCCATCAGTGTGTCTGTATCATGCTCAATAACAGTATCGCACCTCCATATAAAGTACAAGAGAGACAGAGAAACTGAGCTGTAATGAGCGGTATTCACCCAGTAACAAATAGGGAACTATTCCATTCCAATTGCTGTTCCAAGGTTGAATAATTTTAATTGAAAATCACAAACTTTCGGAGGCTTCCTCCTTCCTCAGGTAAATGTGGAAATGAAATCCTCGAAACTTTCGCATTTATAAATCACAGAACAATAGCTGGTGATTACAGAAAGTCTTTCCAACTGCCCGTTGCCAAGGCAATCAAAGTGTTCAGACAGAGAGGTGTTACCTACAGGGCCATCGAATATAGGGGATGGCCTCTTTGACATGGTTCGGGTGGAAGCTGGAAAAGTGGAGCATCGTGAGGTTGTTCGTGGGCTTGCGGTGGAGTGAGGTGCTGAGGTGCCCGTCTTTGATGGAGATTCGTGTGTCCAAGAAAGAAACTGATTCTGAGGAGTAGTCCAAGAAAGAAACGGATTCTGAGCACCTCACTCTCCCGCAAGACCACGGACAACCTCACGATGCTCCACTTTTCCAGCTTCCACCCTAACCACGTCAAAGAGGCCATCCCCTATGGACAGGCCCTGCGAATACACAGGGTCTGCTCAGACGAGGAGGAACGCGATGGACACCTACAGACGCTGAAAGACGCCCTAGTAAGAACGGGATATGACGCTGGACTCATCGATCGACAGTTCCGACGGGCCACAGCGAAAAATCCCAGAGACCTCCTCAGAAGACTAACATGGGACGCAACCAACAGAGTACCCTTCGTCGTCCAGTACTTCCCCGGAGCGGAGAAACTACGCCATGTTCTCCGCAGCCTTCAACATGTCATCAATGACGACGAACACCTCGCTATGGCCATCCCCACACCTCCACTACTCGCCTTTAAACAGCCACCCAACCTCAAACAGACCATCGTTCGCAGCAAATTACCCAGCTTTCAAGAGAACAGCGTCCACGACACCACACAACCCTGTCACGGTAACCTCTGCAAGACATGACAGATCATCGACACGGATACCACCATCACACGAGAGGACACCACCCACCAGGTACATGGTTCATACTCCTGTGACTCGGCCAACGTTGTCTACCTCATACGTTGCAGGAAAGGATGCCCCAGAGCATGGTACATTGGTGAGACCATGCAGACGCTGCGACAACGGATGAACGGACACCGCGCAACAATCGCCAGACAGGAGGGTTCTCTCCCTGTCGGGGAACACTTCAGCAGTCATGGACATTCAGCCACCGACCTTCGGGTGAACATACTCCAAGGCGGCCTTCGAGACACACGACAATGCAAAATCGTCGAGCAGAAATTGATAGCCAAATTCCGCACCCATGAGGGCGGCCTCAACCGGGATCTTGGGTTCATGTCACACTACACGTAACCCCACCAGCGAACAAAAGTTATCTGTTTTTAATATAACGGGTCATTTGCTGTCTTTCTCTTCCTTCCGGATGTTTCTATGTTTCTGCCACTCTCTCTCTGTTTTTTTTCGTTGTTTGTATATTCTGTGGCCCTGTAGGTAACACCTCTCTGTCTGAACACTTTGATTGCCTTGGCAACGGGCAGTTGGAAAGACTTCTGCAATCACCAGGTATTGTTCTGTGATTTATAAATGCGAAAGGTTCGAGGATTTCATTTCCACATTCACCTGAGGAAGGAGGAAGCCTCCGAAAGCTTGTGATTTTCTAATAAAATTGTTGGACTATAACTTGGTGTTGTAAAATTGGTAACAATTGTCAACGCCAGTCCATCACCGGCATCTCCACACCAAGGTTGAATGACAGAAGATGCAGTCTCATCTCTAACTGATCTTATTCCAGAGAAAGACACGTTATTAATCCCACTCTCAGGGACAGTGTCACACATTTAACCCTCTCTTGCATATTGTACCCTCTGTAATCTTGCAGCAGAGGGCAGTTCGGTATTACTCTCAGTGACCGAGAGTTTCACTCCGATTGAAA
Organism: Heptranchias perlo; assembly: GCF_035084215.1. Lineage (NCBI taxonomy): Eukaryota > Metazoa > Chordata > Chondrichthyes > Hexanchiformes > Hexanchidae > Heptranchias > Heptranchias perlo. The sequence goes on from NC_090370.1 coordinate 22,243,561, forward strand.
TAAACTGGGACTGTTGCCGTCAGATATTCATCCTGCACAGTCCCAGCAAATACACCGAGTCCCACTTCTCTCCCATGTTTCTCCATGATTGGTTTGAGAAATCCTCCCTCCAGTTTCGGGTTCACGCGTTACTTTATCATTAGAGGAAACAAGAATGAACAGAACCCATTGGCTCATTCCACAGCCGCCCACGTTATCTCTGATAGACCCTTTACCATCAAAAGATACCGAGAGAAACAGCAGGGATGGAAACATCCAGTTTATTCGTTGGAGATTGTAAAGTCAGTCTGGATTCCAGCGTTCGGCACCGGTGGAATCCCATCTGTTTCCCATTCTGCTGCCTGTTCCTGCACTGCCTGTGGACCCCATTCCCTCTGACCTTTCCCCCACTTCCTTTGCTCAGACTCTGAAAAATTCCAATTGGGGAAAGTTTCCATCGATTTTTGTGTTGGGAATTAAACCAGATATCTGCGCATGCGTAACTCAGCCCCGCCCCCAGCGCTGCTTGCTGGTGAGCAGAAGAGCGCATGCGCGCTCCCCTCCCCCAGCTCGGCCTGTGGGCGACATTCCCTCAGTGAGCGGAAGAAGATGGTTAAAAACAGCCGGGAATGGAGAGATCACGGCCCCCGGGGGAAGGGAGCAAAGAGCAGCCTCGTTACAGCAGCTCATCGCTTCGGGACCGTGTCCGCAGATGGGCTCAGAGATCGGCATTGAGTCCGGGGGAAGGTCAGGGGGAGTCCGGGGGCTGTTTGTAAGAGGCGGAGTGGATCAGGATCTCGTCCCGGAACATGGAGTGAGCGGGGGAAGGGAGAGGTCATTCTCGGGCTGTGTGTGTCCAGGGTGAGGGAGAGAGAATGGGAAGAGCAGGTTGCTTAAAATCATTGCTGCTTTCTCTCCCCAAACCAGTGGTGAAATGTTCCTGGTTTAATTCCAGTCTCACTCTGTTTATTGTTATTGGACAGTGAACAGTGGAAACAGAGCCGGAGAGGAAGGATGTGGGGAGTTTTACAAAGAGCATCTATTGCAGGCAACAGGTGAGAAGTGTGAAGGACACAATTTAAACAGCGGCTGTTTGGTTTTGGTTGAACGGTTCGTCCCATGGGAGAGGGGATTAGAAACCTGACCGTTGCAAAGGCCCCTCCCCATCGGGTAGTCCCATTCATGGATCAGTGCAGGGGTTGGGTTTTTTCTGGATGTCACTAAATTGTTATAAAACAGCCCAACACACCTGGTATGGAGAAGCTGAGTGCTGCAGCACTGCAGTGGAGTCAGACACTGACACTCTTTGTATCACTGGTTTTCATTTGTGGATATTCAAAATAATTATTAACAGATATTACATTGATCACTTTTGTATTTTCTACCTCACCTGTTCCTGAGTAACAAGATATAATTTTCTTTTTTCAGGACCCAGAATAAATGTGATGTTTCCTCCACCCGAGGCAGAAGGAACAGTGCGGCCAGCTCCTTCTCACACACAGTAGGTCCATTATCACACACAGAGATACAGACAGGTCATCAGTTCCCCAGTCTCAGACAGCAGAAGTGGTCAGTCCCACACTGATCCCAGTTTCCAGAGACACATTTTCAATCCAACAGTCAAACAGAGCAGGTGAGGCAGACGCTGTTTCCATTTCCCCCGAACTCAGTCCCGCTGACAGGAAGATACAAAAATCCCAGTCCAAAATCACACTTTCAGATTGAAAGACACTGTGTCAATCTCACAATCGGGCAACATTAGCTCTGAATTAAATACCAGATAGAAATCACACATGGTACCCGATTCAAAAGTGCAGAATAAACCCCAATAATGTACCTCGAGATTCCAATTGAATACTAGCCCAGAACTCACACATGTGAGTTTAATAGATGCAGTATCAATTTGATTAGTGTATCATGAGATACAAATTGCAGGCAAGTCTAAAACACATGTACAGTATCAGATTGAGAAATGCTGTGACAGTGTAACCTGAGAAACAAATTAGAAACCAGTTTATAATACACTCATTGTATGAGATGTAAAGATAGAGTATCAATTCTATTAGTGCAGACTGAGATATACATTACATACCAGTCCAAAAATCTCATAATATTCGATTGAAAGACACAGTATCGATTACAATAGTACAGACTGAGCTGCACATTATATATCAATTCAAAAATCACCATATCAGTTTGAAATATATATTATCATTCACAATATTACACAGAAATATAGATTTAATAGTGGTCCAAAAAGCACACAAATGATTTGATTAGGATTTGGTGCTGGATGATTTTAAAGTTTATCAATATTTACCAATTAAATAATGATAAATACTATTTAAACATGAAGCTATTAAAGCTACAGTATTGTATGTCATAAGATAATCTGAGAGAACAATTATAGACAGATACAGAATGAATCTCACACTCATGTATGGTACCAGAGTTGACAGATACAGAATGAGTCCCACACTCTCATAATGTACCAGATACTGGCAGATAAAGTATGAATCCCACACTCACACAGTACCAGAGACTGAGAGATACAGACTGAATCACACACTCACACACAGTACCAGAGAATGTATCGACAGAATGAATCTCACAATCATATAGAGTACCAGATTACTGATTCAATCCCACACTAACATACATGATGAGAAACTGCATATATAAAGTGAATTCAACATCCACATACAGTACTGGAAACTGACAGACACAGAATGAATCCCACACAGTATCACGGAGTGAGAGATACAAAATGAATCTCACAGTCACCTACATTACTGCTGGCTGAGTTACAAATTACGTACCAGTCCAAAAATCTCAGTGTCAGATTGAAAGATACAGTATCAATTCCATTCGTGCAGATAAACCACTACAAAAAATATCTGATGCAGATTCAGACTGAAATATACAGTGTTCCATTCATACAGACTGAGCTCCACATTATATACAAGTTCAAAAATGTCACCATATCAGTTTGGAAGATGCACTAAATCACAGTTGTGTTCACATCGATGCAGATTTAAGAGTAGCCCAAAAAGTGCACTCATTCTCTGATTATAACCTACAGCATCACATGTTAAAGTGTATGATTATCTACCAGTTAAATACTGGGAAAAATTATTTATACATTTAGGTATTAAAGATACAGTTTTGAACGCCATACTCTAAACTGAGATACAAATTAGATACAGATAAAGAATTAATCTCATACTCAGTTCCAGTGCCTGAGACTGACATACAGAATGAATCTCACACTCACACAATGTACCAGTGATTGATAGATACAGAACAAATCCCACACTCACATACAGTAGCACAGACTGACAGATACAGAATTTATATCACTCATATACAGTATCAGAGATTGATGGAAACGGAATGAATGTCTCAATCACATACAGCATCAGAGACTGACAGATATGGAATGAATCCCAAATTCACACACAGTGTCAGAGACTGACAGGAACAGAATAAATCACAAAGTACCACAGTCAGACAGAGACAGAATGAATCTCACTCACAGACAGTACCAGGGACTGACATATATAGAATGAATCCCACACTCACACACAGTAGCACAGGTTGACAGATACAGAATGAATCACAAAGTACCACAGTCAGACAGATACAGAATGAATCTCACAGTCACATTATTGCAGACTGAGTTACACATAAATCAGTCCAAAAATCTTATTGTTTCATATTGGTAGATAATGTTTCAATTCGATTAGTGCAGACTGAGCCAAACATTACATAGCAGTCGAACAATTTCATACCATATCAGACTCAAAGATACAACATCAATTCCATTAGCATGCACTGAGCTACATGTTACACACCAGTCCAAAAATCTCATACAGTATCAGACTGAGATACAGAATTAATTCCATTATTATAGACTGAGCTACACATTATATACCAGTCCAATAATTTCACCGTGAACGGATTGAAAGGTACGTTATCATTCACACGAGAGTTCAGAGATTAAGATGTAATACTACTCTGAAACTCACACACATTGTTTGATTTAAGAAAATCCAAAAGTGTATCCATATTAACAAATTAAATACTCGACGAAGAACTGTATATACTTTGAAGTGGAAAAGATACAGTTTCAAATAAGATACTGTAAACTGAAATAAGAATCCAGACTGAATGCAGACTTGCACATTATCTCAGAGACTGAATTACTGAATGAATCCCTCACTGAGATAAAGTAGCAGAGAATGGCAGATACTGAATGTATCCCCCCCACACACAGACAGTACCGGAGACTGACAGATACAGAATAAACCCCATACACATGTACAGTACCAGAGAATGACAGGCACAGAATAAATCCCAAATTCAGATACAGTACCAGAGACTGACAGATACAGAATAAATCCCACACTCGCATACCTTATCAGAGACTGACAAATGCAGAATGAACCCCAATCTCTGGTACAGTATCAGAGACTGACAGATACAGAATAAACCTCACACTCATGTACAGTACCAGAGACAGACAGATACAGAATGAATCCCACATGCACACACAGTATCAGAGACTGACAGATACAGAATAAACCCCACACTTGCATACTGAACCCAAGATTGACAGATCTAGAGTAAAACCCACACTCATATACTGGACTAGAGACTGACAGATACAGAATAAACCCCACACTCATATACAGTACCAGAGACAGACAGATACAGAATAAATCCCACGCTCATGTATAGTACCAGAGACTGACAGGCACAGAATGTATCCCACACTCACGTACAGTACCAGAGACAGACAGGTACAGAATAATTCCCGCACTCCTATACATCACCAGAGACAGACAGATACAGAATAAACCCCACATTCATGCACAGTAACAGAGACTGACAATTATAGAGTTAATTCCACACTTGTTAATAGTACCAGGGACTGACAGAATACAGAATAAATCCCACTCTCATACACAGTACCAGGGACTGACAGAATACAGAATAAACCCCACTGTCATATACAGTACCAGGGACTGACAGAATACAGAATAAACCCCACTGTCATATACAGTACCAGGGACTGACAGAATACAGAATAAACCCCACTGTCATACACAGTACCAGGGACTGACAGAATACAGAATAAACCCCACTGTCATACACAGTACCAGGGACTGACAGATACAGAATAAACCCCACTCTCATACACAGTACCAGAGACTGACCTCTACTGGATATAAGCGAGAACTGTATACGAGCGGAACAAATTCACTTTGTCTGTCGTGGTTGCAGAAACAGGACAATGTGCAATGTGAGGAAAGTCTCTGTCTGTAACTTCTACTCTCGTATTTTTGCACATTTTGATAGTGGAAAATGAGGACAATTTATTCATAATAAAGTTTTGTTTCACTCATTCAATAGTTGTGAATTTGCCCCATTATATTTCACTGTACATTGCGCAGTATTTCTCTCTGATTTCTCAGGTCGATTTACATTACTCCTCTACCCCTTTCAGACGCTTTTTGCCAAGCAGTATGTGGCAAACTTGTTCCCCTGGCAAAATGCACCAGCTCACACCTTTCTATATTGAAATTCAGTGGTCATTTGCACAGCCGTTCTGCAAACTTATTTTTTGCAGTCTTCCTCAGTATTGACTATACCCCCTAAATCAATTATAAGAATTTAACACAGCATTACATCTAATATTTGGTCTAACAAAATGTACTTGCAGCTCGTCTCCATTCCCAGTTTTTCTAAATCCCACTCGTGCAATATAATGTGAAGAATTAGTTTCTGTTCTGTCCCTCTCTCATCTGCAAACTTCACTGTCCCGGGGTTTGGGGACATCTACTGGCCGGAAGCAGAACTGCAACAGTTCGGAACAAATTGCGGAAACCGGACAATGTGCAGTGTGAGCGTGTTTGTGATTGGTGGCAGGTACTAAATCTGATTGGATATCTGAAGAAATCAATCAGTGAAAGGAACAGGTTTGTCTTTGGGGATGTCTCACTGCTGTTATACAGGTCTTGGTGAGACCACATCTGGAGTATTGTGTGCAGTTTTGGTCTCCTTATCTGAGGAAGGATGTCCTTGCCATGGAGGGAGTGCAACGAAGGTTTACCAGACTGATTCCTGGGATGGCAGAACTGACGTATGAGGAGAGATTGGGTCGACTCGGCCAGTATTCACGAGAGTTAAAAGAATGAGAGGTGATCTCATCAAAACATATAAAATTGTAACATGTCTAGACAGACTAGATGCAGGGAGGATGTTCCCGATGGCTGGGGAGTCCAGAACCAGGGGTCACAGTCTCAGGATACGGGGTATGCAATTTAGAACCGAGATGAGGAGAAAATTCTTCACTCAGAGAGTGGTGAACCTGTGGAATTCTCTACCACAGAAGGCAGTGGAGGCCAAGTCATTAGATGTATTCAAGAAGGAGATGGATATATTTCTTAATGCTGAAGGGACCAAGTGATATCAGAGCCAGACCTTTCAGGAGCGAGATTAGAAAACATTTCTCCACACAAAGGGTGGTAGAAGTTTGGAACTCTCTTCCGCAAACAGCAATTGATACTAGCTCAATTGCTAAATTTAAATCTGAGACAGATAGCTTTTTGGCAACCAAAGGTTTTGAGGGATATGGGCCAAAGTCGGGTACATGGAGTTAGATCACAGATCAGCCATGATCTTTTCAAATGGCAGAGCAGGCAGGAGGGGCTGAATGGCCGACTCTTGTTCCTATGTTCTTATATGGGGTATAAGCGGGAACAGGGCACTGAATTAGACGATCAGCCATGATCATTTTGAATGGCGGAGCAGGCCCGACGGTCGGAATGGCCACTCTTACTCCGATTTTCCATGTTTCGATGTAAGGTGGCTTCACTCCCATCCGTCAAATCACAATCATTGCCTTCACCCATCCCTCATTAGCATAGGGCTGTGTGGGTGCCTATTTAATCCGAGCTCGGAGCGGATTTGGGTCATTTCTGGTTCAGAAATTCAATTTGAAAATGCCTGAGGACAAGAAAACAGCTCCCAAGAAGGGCGCCAAGAAATCCTTCAGTAAAGCACCAGCCAACGGCGGCAAGAAGTCGCAACTGACACAGGAACAGAATAATTCCCTCGCTCACATCCAATAACAGACAAATGTCATTCACTGATTCAGTAATCGCTGACACAATAATCAACACATCAGTCAGCTTCTGCTCGACAAATCTGGGTAAAATAATACAGAGCGAACAAGTAATATTGAATATGAATGTAAAAGGTGTGATCAGTAAGTTCGCTGATGATACAAAAATTGGTAGGGTGGTAAATAGCGAGGAGGATAGCCTCAGTCTGCAGGACGATATAGATGGGTTGGTCAGATGGGCGGAACAGTGGCAAATGGAATTTAACCCGGAAAAGTGTGAGGTGATGCACTTTGGAGGGACTAACAAGGCAAGGGAATACACAATGAATGTGAGGACCCTAGGCAAGACAGAGGGTCAGAGGGATCTTGGTGTGCAAGTTCACAGATCCCTGAAGGCGGCGGAACAGGTCGATAAGGTGGTAAAGAAGGCATATGGGATACTTGCATTTATTAGCCGAGGCATAGAATATAAGAGCAAGGAGGTTATGATGGAGCTGTATAAAACACTGGTTAGGCCACAGCTGGAGTACTGTGTGCATTTCTGGTCGCCACACTACAGGAAGGATGTGATCGCTTTGGAGAGGGTGCAGAGGAGATTCACCAGGATGTTACCAGGGCTGGAGCGCTTCAGCTATGAAGAGAGACTGGTAAAATTGGATTTGTTTTCCTTGGAGCAGAGGAGGCTGAGGGGGGACATGATTGAGGTGTACAAAATTATGAGGGGCACAGATAGGATGGATACTAAGGAGCTTTTTCCCTTCGTTGAGGGTTCTATAACAAGGGGGCATAGATTCAAGGTAAAAGGCGGGAGGTTTAGAGGGGATTTGAGAAAGAACTTTTTTACCCAGAGGGTGGTTGGAGTCTGGAACTCACTGCCTGAGAGGGTTGTGGAGGCAGGAACCCTCACAACATTCAAGAAGCATTTGGATGTGCACTTGAAATGCCATAGCATACAAGGCTATGGACCAAATGCTGGAATATGGGATTAGAGTAGACAGGGCTTGATGGCCGGCGCGGACACGATGGGCCAAAGGGCCTCTATCCTTGCTGTATTACTCTATGAACTCTAAGTGTAGTCGGAGGATGAGACTGTAAATCACATTGGGTGGAACAGAACAGAATGCCTCTTGATGCCGATGATCAAACGTCCCTGGTATTTCTGTATCCCACCCGCCCAGTTTAATGACAATTTTGATATTTTGTCTCATTCACCACACAAACTGCAAATATCAATCTATTGGAGGTTGGCGACATCTGCTGTCCGGAAGCGAGTACTTCAACAGACCGATCTGGATCATTTGTGATGAAAAAGTTATTGTTAGTTCTAGGATCGGAATCAAGTCCTTATTAAATTGATTCCTGACTCTCTTCAGTCAGCAACCAGCCCTTTCATAGATACAGTGGGTGGCTCTGAAAAGAGCCTTTGGGTTATCAGATTAAATCTTGGCCGCTTTACTTGCTCTTGGTGCTCACATTGCTGGTTTTCTTCGGCAGCAGCACGGCCTGGATATTAGGCAGCACCCCGCCCTGAGCGATGGTCACCCGTCCCAGGAGCTTGTTGAGCTCCTCGTCGTTGCGGATGGCGAGTTGCAGGTGTCTGGGGATGATGCGGGTCGTCTTGTTGTCCCGGGCCGCGTTGCCGGCCAGCTCGAGGATTTCAGCCGTCAGATACTCGAGCACAGCGGCCAGATAGACCGGGGCTCCGGCACCCACAGGTGCCTGTGAACACGGCCCACAGGGAACTGGAGTCCGGCCCGGGATGAGCGAGACTTGGCCTTGGCCCGAGCTTTACCTCCAGTTTTTCCTCTTCCAGACATGTTCACAATCTCACAAACACTTTCACAAAGAATGAATGATGTGGAGATGCCGGTGATGGACTGGGGTTGACAATTGTAAACAATTTTACAACACCAAGTTATAGTCCAGCAATTTTATTTTAAATTCACAAGCTTTCGGAGGCTTCCTCCTTCGTCAGGTGAACGATGTGAAAATGAAATCCTCGAAATGAAATCGCATTTATAATTCACAGAACACCGCTTGGTGATTACAGACAGTTTTTTCAACTGCCCGTTGCCAAGGCAATCAGTGTGCAGACAGACAGGTGTTACCTGCCAGGTCTCAGAATATACAAATCACCAAAAAATACAACAAACAAAAAAAACAGAGATCGAGAGGGAGAAACAAAGAAAAGACAGCAACTGACCCGTTGGAGGAGATGCCGGTGTCGGGGTGAACCTGCCTCATCACTTTGTAGATGTAGATGGAGTAACTCTCCTTCCTCGACTTTCTCCGCTTCTTGCCGCCCTTGCCCGGTGCTTTATTCAAGGTTTTCTTGGCGCCCTTCTTGGGAGCTGCTTTCTTGTCCTCAGGCATTTTCAAACTCAATTTCAGACCCAGAAATGACCCAAATCCGCTCCGAGCTCGGATTAAATCGGCAGCCCCACAGCCCTATGGTAATGAGGGATGGGGAGGGCAATGATTGTGATTGGGTAATTGGGAGTGATGCAACTCTCTGATTGGATATCTGAAGAAACCAATCAGATTTAGTATCCGCCACCAATCACAAACACGCTCACACTGCACATTGTCCGGTTTCAGCAATTTGTTCCGAACTGTTGCAGTTCTGTTTCCGGCCAGTAGATGTCCCCAAACCCCGGGACATTTTTTAAATTATTTTTTTAAACCAAAAACCAAGTGTCAAATTAAAATTTTATTTCCCTCGTCCAGGATACACTCCAGCTCCTGCGGTGCCCACCGGTGGCGGAAAGCCTCAAGCGTACCGGCAGACACCGCGTGCTCCATCTCCAGGGCCACCCGGGCACGGAGCATTCCGCGGAAGAGAGGCAGACAGGCCGAGCGACCGCCCCCACGGGCCCCGAGCAACCTGGACCTGTGGATGGCCACCTTGGACAGGCCCAGGAGCAGGCCCACGAGGACGTCCACCGACCTGCCCGCCCCCCTCCTCACCGGGCGGCCAAAGATCAGGAGCTTGGGACTGAAGTGCAGCCAGAACTTCAGGAGCAGCCCCTCCAAATAATCAAACAGGGGCTGCAGTCTCCCACACCCGGTGAACAAGTGAAACACGGACTCCTCCAGGCCGCAGAAATTGCAGGCGGCCTGGGCGTCCGTGAAATGGCGTAAACGCCGATTGGACGCGACTGCTCCGTGCAACACCCTCCACCCCAGATCCCCGATGTAACATGGGAGGATCCCTGAGTAGAGAGCCCTCCACTGGGGACCCCCGCCTCCGCCGGACGGCAGGATGGTACGCCAGGGCATGTCCGGGCGAGAGACGAGGGCGAGGAATTGGAGAGTGTGCAGGAGCAGCCCGAACCCCGGGACATTGAAGTTTGAAGATGAGAGAGGGACAGAACAGAAACTAATTCTTCACATTATATTGCACGAGTGGGATTTAGAAAAACTGGGAATGAAGACGAGCTGCAAGTACATTTTGTTAGACGAAACCTTCGTTGTAATGGTGTGTTAAATTCTTGCAATTAATTTAGGGGGTATTGTCGATACCGAGGAAGATTGCAACAAAATACAAGACGACTTTAATCAGCTTGCTGAAAGGCGGTGTAAATGGCCATTGAATTTCCATGTAGAAAGGTGTGAGGTGGTGCATTTTGCTTGGGGGAATAAGGAGGCCACATACTGCTTGGAAAATAAGAGTCCAAATGGGGTAAAAGAGCAAAGGGATTTCGGGGTACAGATTGACAAATCATTAAAAGTAGCAACACAGGATGATGAGGCCATAAAAAAGCAAACACAGCACTGTGGTTTAATTCTAGAGGAATAGAATTGAAAAGCAAATAAGTTATGTTGAACTGTAATTTAAACTGTCAAACCTTTGGCCAAACTGTTAAGCCTTCTCTTTCTGAAATCCGTGCTGACTATTCTTTATTATATTTTCGGTTTCTAGATGTTTTTCTATTGCTTCATTGAGTAAAAGATTCCATGATCAATCCTACCACCGACCTTTAGTTAACTGGTCCATAGTTCCCTGGACTTGTTCTATCTCCTGTATTAAAATATAAGAATTACATTAGCTGTCATCCAGTCCTCTGTCACTATTCCTTCTTGTGATGATTTTTCCTACACATGTAACATTGCCTCTGTTATCTCTTCCTTTGCTTCATTTAATATGTGCGGGTGCAATCCATCTGGACCGGGAGTTTAACCGCCCTTTCGAACTTAAATGTCTTTATATCTTTATTGATCTCTTCCTCCAATATCATATTCACCCTGTTAATCTCTCGGGTAAATACTGAGGCAAAGTAATAATTCAATATTGCTGTCATTTCGCTGACGTTATCTGTGAGTTTATCTTGTGCATCACTCAAGCAATTCTGATTTTCCTTTTGTTATTTTTGTATCTGTGGAATAATTTACTATTTATTTTTATATTCCTTGATAATTTGATTTCCTGGTTCCTGTTTGCTTCCCTAATTGTTTTGGTGACTTCTTCCGAACCTCTTCCTATTCGCTTTTGCCATCCTCTTATTTAATATCTATGAATGAGAAATTCCACCAGCTTCTTGTGTCTGTTCAGGGGCTGATGTTTGGGAACTATTTATTGTCTATGATTAAAGTGCCAGAAACCCAAAGGGAGCAATTCAGTCCGAAACTCCACAGAAACACTCGACTTCTCCCTCCTGGTGAAATAAGGCGCTATAATGGTGAGTATAGCTGCCTTCCAAGCAGTTAATTCCAACAGGTTTGAATCCCAGCACGCTGAATTCAGGAACACCAAGACTGGAACTGAATTTGATGATGTTCAGAGGGACAGTGTTTCCAAAACACAAACGTGTCTAATTTATATAAAAAATACTATTAAAATTCATTTATTTCCACCATAGTGTTGAATTTAACTCTGTTCTTTGTATTATTATTTGTCCTGATCTGTACGGTGGATACGGGACACAATTGCTCGGATTCAGTGAAATTAATTGTTTTTCTGAAGTTTTTCCCTCTGCTGATTCCCGTTCCTTTTTTAAATTATGTCTGATTAACCTTTCTGATCGAGAGAAGGGTCATTGTCCTGAACCGTTAACCCGAGCTTCTCTTCTCCACAGATGCTGCCGGACCTGCTGAGTCTTTCCAACATTTTCGGTTTAAATTTTTTCTATATTTTATCCCTTTCACTTTTGACGGTCGCCGTTGAAACTTTGCGCTCAGTTTTTATTTGTGTTTCAGTTTGGTTTATTTGGATTAATATAAATCGTGTCCTGAGAAATCAGACAGAAATATTGCGCAATGTCGAGTGAAATATAATGGGGCAACTTTCGAATGAGCAAAACAAAAACTTTATTATGAATCAATTGTCTCATTTTTCACTGACAAAATATGAAAAAATATGAGAGTAGAAGTTACAGAGAGAAACTATTTCCTCACATTGCACATTGTCCTGAATCTCTCACAACGACAGATAATATGAATTTATTCCACTCTGTTACAGTTCTCACTTATGGCCAGTAGGTGTCAGATTGTATGTGAGTGTGAGATTAATTCTCTGTCTGTCAGTTTGTGGTACTGTGTGTGAGTGTGAGATTAATTCTGTATCTGTCAGTCTCTGGTACTGTGTGTGAGTGTGGGATTAATTCTGTATCTGTCAGTCTCTGGTACTGTGTGTGTGTGGGATTCATTCTGTATCTGTCAGTCTCTGGTGCTGTGTGTGAATGTGGGATTCATTCTGTATCTGTCAGTCTCTGGTACTGTGTGTGAGTGTGGGATTCATTCTGTATCTGTCAGTCTCTGGTACTGTGTGTGAGTGTGGGCTTCATTCTGTATCTGTCTGTCTCTGGTACTGTGTGTGAGTGTGGGATTCATTCTGTATCTGTCTGTCTCTGGTACTGTGTGTGAGTGTGGGATTCATTCGGTTTCTGTCAATCTCTGTGAATGAGTTTGAGTGTTGGATTCATTCTGTATCTGTCAATCTCTGGTATTTTATCTCAGTGTGGGATTCATTATGTAACTCAGTCACTGAGCAAAGTGCAAGTCTGGATTCGTTCTGTATTCTTATTTCAGTGTACAGTATGGTGCTTGAAACTGTATCTTTAATTCATTAATGTATGCAAATCTTTTGTCTCGCATTAATTTGTAAATACGGATGCACTTTTGGATTTTTTTTAATCAAACAACTTGTGTGAGTTTTATTGTAGGATTGTATCTTAATCTCTGTGAAGATAATGTTCACTTCAAACTTTACTGTGAAATTATTGGACTGGTATTTATTGTGTAGCTCAGTCTGGGCTAATGGAATTGATATTGTATCTTTCAGCCTGACACTGTATTAGATTTTTGGACTGGTGTGTAATGTGTGTTTCAGTCAGCACTAAAGGAACTGATATTGTATCTATTAGTCAGACACTGTGAGAGATTTTTGGACTGGTTTCTAATGTTTAGCTTAGTCTACACTAATAGGATTCATACTGTATGTTTCATTATGATAAAGTATGAGATTTTTGGAAGGTATATAATGTGTAGCTCAGTCTGCACTAATGGAATTCATGATGTACCTTTCAGTCTGATATGGTGTAATATGATTAGACTGGTTTATAAGGTGTAGTTCAGTCTGCACTAATGGAATTGATACTGTATCTTTCAATTTGACACTGAATGTGACTTTTGGACTGGTATCTAATGTATACCCCAGTCTGCACTAATGGGATTGATACTGTATCTTCCAGTCTGATACTGTGTGAGATTTTATACTGGTATGTAACGTGTAGGTCAGTCTGTACTAATCAAATCGATACTATATCTTTCAGTCTGATATTTAACCCGATTTTTGGACAGGTATCTAATGTAAACCTCTATCTGCAGTAATGGAATTGATACTGTGCCTCTCAGGTTGACACAATGTGATTTTTGGACAGGTAACTAATGTGTATCTCAGTCTGCACTAATGGAATTTATACTGTATCTTTCAACCTGACACTGAGATTTTTGGACTGGTATGTGACGTGTAGCTCAGTCTGCACTAATGGGGTTGATACTGTGTCTTTCAGTCATTACTGTATGAGAATTTTGGACTGGTATCTAATGTGTACCTCAGTCTGCAGTGAATGAATTGAAACTGTCCATTTCATTCTGATACTATGAAGTTTTTGGACATATATGTGAGTCAAAAATGGGTAACATCTGAACTGGTGTCTAATTTGTATCTCAGTGTACAATAGTGGCATGAATATTGCATCTTTAAACTCATAATGTGTGTGAGTTGTGGGCTGGTATTTAATTTGAATCTTGGAGTACACTATTGTGATTCATTCTGTACCGATCAATCAGTGCCATGTGTCAGTTCTATCTGGTATTTAATTTGTAGCTAAGGCTGAACTAATGTGAGATTGACACAGTGCCTTTCAATCTGATACTGGGTGTGATTTTGGACTGGGAATTATTTATCTGCCGGTCAGCAGTACTGAGTCGTTGTGAAATGGAAATTACGTCTGTCTCTCCTGCTCTGTTTGAGTGTTGGATTGGGATCAGTGTGCGACTGACTATTTCCACTGTGGGACTGATGACCTGTCTGTGTCTCTGTGCTCTGTGAGTGATAATGTACTTACTGTGTGTGAGAAGGAGCTGGCTGCACTGACTGCTCCTTGTGCCTCGGGTGGAGTAAACATCACACTGATTCTGGGTCCTTCAAGGATTTGACTGTAGGAAGAAAAAGTATCTCTTGTAACTCAAGAACAGGTGAAGTAGAAAATACAAAAGTGATCAATTGAATCTCTCTGTTAATAATCATTGTAATAACCACAAATGAAAACCAGCGATACAAACAGTGTCAGTGTCTGACTCCACTGCAGTACTGCAGCTCTCAGCTTCTGCACACCAGGTGTGTTGGGCTGTTTTACAACAATTTAGTGACATCCAGACACAACCCAACCCCTGCACTGATCCATGAATGGGACTACCCGATGGGGCGGGGACCTTTGAACATATCAGATTTCTGTTTCCCATTCCCTTGGGACTAACCATTGAACCGAAACAAAACAGACGCTGCTTAAAATGTGTCCTTCAAACATCTCACCTGATGCCTGCCATAAATGCTCTTTGTATAACTCCCCGTATCCTTACTGTCCGGCTCTGTTTACTGTTCAATAACAAACACTAAAGGTTAATGGGCAGGTTTAAAAAATCAGATTTAGTACCTGCCACCAATCACAAACACGCTCACACTGCACATTGTCCGGTTTCAGCAATTTGTTCCGAACTGTTGCAGTTCTGCTTCCGGCCAGTAGATGTCCCCAAACCCCGGGACAGTGAAGTTTGCAGATGAGAGAGGGACAGAACAGAAACTAATTCTTCACATTATATTGCACGAGTGGGATTTAGAAAAACTGGGAACGGAGACGAGCTGCAAGTATATTTTGTTAGACCAAACATTAGTTGTAATGCTGTGTTAAATTCTTGTAATTGATTTAGGAGGTATAGTTAAACAGAGGAAGTCTGCGGCAAAATAAACTTGCTGAACGGCAGTGTAAATGGCCATTGAATTGCAATATCGAAAGGTTTGCGATGCTTCATTTCGCGAGAGGGAATAAGGAGGCCACATACTGCTTGGAAAATTACAGTCTAAATGGGATGGAGGAAAAATGTAAATCGTGACCTGAGAAATCAGAGAGAAATACTGCGCAATGTACAGTGAAATATAATGTGGCAAATTCAAAACGATTGAATGAGTGAAACAAAAACGTTATTATGAATAAATTGTCTTCATTTTTCACGATCAAAAAGTGCAAAAATACGAGAGTAAAAGTTACAGACAGAAACTTTCCTCACATTGCACATTGTCCTGTTTCTCCAACCACGACAGATAATGTGAATTTGTTCCGCTCTTTTACAGTTCTCGCTTACGTCCAGTAGATGCCAGTCTCTGGTACTGGATGTGAGAGTGGGGTTTATTGTGTATCTGTCTGTCTCTGGTACTGTGTGTGAGTTTGGGATTCATTCTGTATCTGTCAGTCTCTGGTACTGAGTGTGAGCATGGGGTATATTCTGCATCAGTCAGTCTCAGCTACCATATATAAGTGATGGATTCGTTCTGTATCTGTCAGTCCCTGGTGCTTTATGTGAGTGTGGGCATAATTCTGTGCCTGTCAGTGTCTGGTACTGTCTGTGTGTGTGGGGGATACATTCTGTATCTGCCATTCTCTGCTACTTTATCTGAGTGAGGGTTTCATTCTGTAATTCAGTCTCTGAGACAATGTGCAAGTCTGGATTCATTCTAGATTCTTATTTCAGTTTAGAATATTGTATTTGAAACTATATCTTTACCACTTCAAAGTATATGCAGTTCTTTGTCGAGTATTTAATTTGTTAATATGGATACACTTTTCGATTTTCTTTAATCAAACAATGTGTGTGTGTTTTGGAGTAGTATTACATTTAATCTCTGAACTCTATTGTGAATGATAATGTACCTTTCAATCTGTTCACGTTGAAATTATGGACTGGTATGTAATGTGTAGTTCAGTCTGCAACAATGGGATTAATTCTGTATCTGAGTCAAACACTGTGTAAGATTTTTGGACTGGTGAGTAACATATAGCTCAGTCTGTGCTAATGGAATTGATATTGTATCTTTGAGTCTGATAGGCCGATGACATTCTTGGACTGTTGTATAATGTGTGGCTCAGTCTGCACTGATGGAATCGATACTGTATCTTTCAGTCCAATATTGTATGAGATTGTTGGACTGTTATATAATGTTTAGCTCAGATGGTGCTAATAGAATTTAGAGTATATCTTTCAGTCTGATCATTTATTTGATTTTTGGACTCGTATGTAAGAAATAGCTCAGTCTGTACCAATGGCATTGATAATGTTTATTTCAGGATAACACGAGCACTTACCAATATATCAAATATGTAGCTCAGTCTGCACCAATGGAATTGAAACGATATCTTTCAATCTGACCCGATGAGATTTTTGGACTGGTATGTAATGTGCAGCTCAGTCTGCAGTAATGTGAATGTGAGATTCATTCTGTATCTGTCAGTCTCTGACACTGTATGTGAGTGTGTGATTCATTCTGAATCTGTCAGTCTCTGGTACTGTTTGTGAGTGTGAGATTCATTCTGTATCTGTCAGTCTCTGGTACTGTGCATGAGTGAGATTCATTCTTTTCCTGGTACTGTGTGTGAGTGTGGGATTCATTCTGTATCTGTCACTCTCTGGTACTGTGTGTGAGTGTGGGATTCATTCTGTATCTGTCAGTCTCTGGGACTGTGTGTGAGTGTGGGATTCATTCTGCATCTGTCAGTCTCTGCAACTGAATTTGAGTGTGGGATTCATTCTATATCTGTCAGTCTCTGATACTGTGTGTGAGTGTGGGATTCAATCTGTATCTGTCAGTCTCTGATACTCTGTGGGAGTGTGGGATTCATTCTGCATCTGTCAGTCTCCAGTACTTTGTGTGAGTGTGGGATTCATTCTGCATCTGTCAGTCTCTGGTACTGTGTGTGAGTGTGGGATTCATTCTGTATCTGTCAGTCTCTGATACTCTGTGGGAGTGTGGGATTCATTCTGTATCTATCAGTCTCTGGTACTGTATGTGAGTGTGGGATTCATTCAATATCTGTCAGTCTCTGGTACTGTGTGTGAGTGTGGGATTCATTCTGTATCTGTAAGTCTCTGAAACTGTCTGTGAGTGTGGGATTCATTCAATATCTGTCAGTCTCTGGTACTGTGTGTGAGTGTGGGATTCATTCTGTATCTGTCAGTCTCTGACAATGCATGTGAGTGTGGGATTCATTCTGCATCTGTCAGTCTCAGGTACAGTGTGCGAGTGTGGGATTCATTCTGCATCTGACAGTCTCTGACACTGTGTGTGAGTGTGGGATTAATTCTGTATCTGTCAGTCTCTGGTACTGTATGTGAGTGTGGGATTCATTCTGTATCTGTCAGTCTCTGATACTGTGTGTGAGTGTGGGATTCATTCTGCATCTGTCAGTCTCTGACAATGTATGTGAGTGAGGGATTCATTCTGTATCTGTCAGTATCAGGTACAGTGTGTGAGTGTTGGATTCATTCTGCATCTGACAGTCTCTGATACTGTGTGTGAGTGTGGGATTCATTCTGTATCTGTCAGCCTCTGGTACTGTGTGTGAGTGTGGGATTCATTCTGTATCTGTCAGCCTCTGATACTGTGTGTGAGTGTGGGATTCATTCTGTATCTGTCAGTCTCTGATACTGTGTGTGAGTGTGGGATTCATTCTGTATCTGTCAGTCTCTGAAAATGTATGTGAGTGTGGGATTCATTCTGTATCTGTCAGTCTCTGAAAATGTATGTGAGTGAGGGATTCATTCTGTATCTGTCAGTCTCTGGTAATGTATGTGAGGGTGGGATTCATTCTGTATCTGTCAGTCTCTGGTACTGTGTGTGAGTGTGGGATTCATTCTGTTTCTGTCAGTCTCTGATACTGTGTGTGAGCTTGCAATTCATTCTGTATCTGTCAGTCTCTGATACTGTGTGTGAGTGTGGGATTCATTCTGTATCTGTCAGTCTCTGGTACTGTGTGTGAGTGTGGGATTAATTCTGCATCTGTCAGTCTCTGATACAGTGTGTGAGTGTGGGATTCATTCTGTATCTGTCTGTCTCTGATAATGTATGTGAGTGTGGGATTCATTCTGTATCTGTCAGTCTCTGACAATGTATGTGAGTGAGGGATTCATACTGTATCTGTCAGTCTCAGGTACAGTATGTGAGTGTGGGATTCTTTCTGCATCTGTCAGTCTCTGCAACTAAATGTGAGTGTGGGATTCATTCTGTATCTGTCAGTCTCTGATACTGTGTGTGAGTGTGGGATTCAATCTGTATCTGTCAGTCTCTGATAATGTGTGTGAGTGTGGGATTCATTCTGTATCTGTCAGTCTCTGAAAATGTATGTGAGTGTGGGATTCATTCTGTATCTGTCAGTCTCTGGTACTGTATGTGAGTGTGGGATTCATTCTGTATCTGTCAGTCTCTGATACTCTGTGGGAGTGTGGGATTCATTCTGTATCTGACAGTCTCTGGTACTGTGTGTGAGTGTGGGTTTCTTTCTGTATCTTTCAGTCTCTGGCACTGTGTGTGAGTGTGCAATTCATTCTGTATCTGTCAGTCTCTGAAAACGTATGTGAGTGTGGGATTCATTCTGTATCTGTCAGTCTCTGGTACCGTATGTGAGTGTGGGATTCATTATGTATCTGTCAGTCTCTGGTACTGTGTGTTAGTGTGGGATTCATTCTGTATCTGTCAGTCTCTGATACTGTGTGTGAGTTTGGGATTCATTCTGTATCTGTCAGTCTCTGATACTGCATGTGAGAGTGGGATTCATTCTGCACCTGACAGTCTCTGATACTGTGTGTGAGTGTGGGATTCATTCTGCATCTGTCAGCCTCTGGTCCTGTATGTGAGTGTGGGATTCATTCTGTATCTGTCAGTCTCTGATACTGTATGTGAGTGTGGGATTCATTCTGTATCTGTCAGTCTCTGATACTCTGTGGGAGTGTGGGATTCATTCTGTATCTGACAGTCTCTGGTGCTGTGTGTGAGTGTGGGATTCATTCTGTATCTGGCAATCTCTGGTGCTGTGTGTGACTGTGGGGTTCATTCTGTATCTGTCAGTGTCTGATACTGTGTGTGAGTGTGGGATTCATTCTGCATCTGTCAGTCTCTGATACTGTGTGTGAGTGTGGGATTCTTTCTGTATCTTTCAGTCTCTGGCACTGTGTGTGAGTGTGGGATTCATTCTGTATCTGTCAGTCTCTGATACTGTGTGTGAGTGTGGGATTCATTCTGCATCTGTCAGTCTCTGATACTGTGTGTTAGTGTGGGATTCATTCTGTATCTGACAGTCTCTGGTACTGTGTGTGAGTGTGGGGTTCTTTCTGTATCTTTCAGTCTCTGGCACTGTATGTGAGTGTGGGATTCATTCTGTATCTGTCAGTCTCTGGTACTGTGTGTGAGTGTGGGATTCATTCTGTATCTGTCAGTCTTTGATACTCTGTGTGAGTGTGGGATTCTTTCTGTATCTTTCAGTCTCTGATACAGTGTGTGAGTGTGGGATTCTTTCTGTATCTGTCAGTCTCTGGTACTGTATGTGAGTGTGGGATTCATTCTGTATCTGTCAGTCTCTGTTACTGTCTGTGTCTGTGGGATTCATTCTGCATCTGTCAGTCTCTGATACAGTGTGTGAGTTTGGGATTCATTCTGTATCTGTCAGTCTCTGAAAATGTGTTTGAGTGTGGGATTCATTCTGTATCTGTCAGTCTCTGGTACTGTGTGTGAGTTTGGGATTCATTCTGCATCTGTCAGTCTCCGATACAGTGTGTGAGTGTGGGATTCATTCAATATCTGTCAGTCTCTGGTACTGTGTGTGAGTGTGGGATTCATTCTGTGTCTGTAAGTCTCTGAAACTGCATGTGAGTGTGGGATTCATTTAATATCTGTCAGTCTCTGGTACTGTGTGTGAGTGTGGGATTCATTCTGTATCTGTCAGTCTCAGGTACAGTGTGTGAGTGTGGGATTCATTCTGCATCTGACAGTCTCTGATACTGCGTGTGAGTGTGGGATTCATTCTGTATCTGTCAGTCTCTGGTACTGTGTGTGAGTGTGGGATTCTTTCTGTATCTGTCAGTCTCTGGGACTGCATGTGAGTGTGGGATTCATTCTGTATCTGTCAGTCTCTGGTACTGTGTGTGACTGTGGGATTCATTCTGCATCTGTCAGTCTCTGATACAGTGTGTGAGTGTGGGATTCTTTCTGTATCTGTCAGTCTCTGGTACTGCATGTGAGTGTGGGATTCATTCTGTATCTGTCAGTCTCTGGTACTTTGTGTGACTGTGGGATTCATTCTGTTTCTGTCAGTCTCTGATCCTGTGTGAACGTGCAATTCATTCTTTATCTGACAGTCTCTGTTACTGTGTGTGAGTGTGGGATTCATTCTGCGTCTGTCAGTCTCTGGTGCTGTGTGTGAGAGTGCGATTCATTCTGTATCTGTCAGTCTCTGGTACTATGTGTGAGTGTGGGATTTATTCTGTATCTGTCAGTCTCCGATACTGTATGTGAATGTTGGATTCATTCTGTATCTGTCAGTCTCTGATACTGTATGTGAGTGTGGGATTCATTCTGCATCTGTCACTTTCTGATAATGTATGTGAGTGTGGGATTCATTCTGCATCTGTCAGTCTCTGGCACTGCATGTGAGTGTGGGATTCATTCTGCATCTGTCATTCTCTGGTACTGTGTGTGAGTGTGGGATTAATTCTGTATCTGTCAGTCTCTGGTACTGTGTGTGAGTTTGGGATTCATTCTGCATCTGTCAGTCTCCGATACAGTGTGTGAGTGTGGGATTCATTCAATATCTGTCAGTCTCTGGTGCTGTGTGTGAGTGTGGGATTCATTCTGTGTCTGTAAGTCTCTGAAACTGCATGTGAGTGTGGGATTCATTTAATATCTGTCAGTCTCTCGTACTGTGTGTGAGTGTGGGATTCATTCTGTATCTGTCAGTCTCAGGTACAGTGTGTGAGTGTGGGATTCATTCTGCATCTGACAGTCTCTGATACTGCGTGTGAGTGTGGGATTCATTCTGTATCTGTCAGTCTCTGGTACTGTGTGTGAGTGTGGGATTCATTCTGCATCTGTCAGTCTCTGATACAGTGTGTGAGTGTGGGATTCTTTCTGTATCTGTCAGTCTCTGGTACTGCATGTGAGTGTGGGATTCATTCTGTATCTGTCAGTCTCTGGTACTGTGTGTGACTGTGGGATTCATTCTGTTTCTGTCAGTCTCTGATACTGTGTGAGCGTGCAATTCATTCTGTTTCTGTCAGTCTCTGATACTGTGTGAGAGTGTGGGATTCATTCTGCATCTGGCAGTCTCTGATACTGTATGTGAGTGTGGGATTCATTCTGCATCTGTCAGTCTCTGGTACTGTGTGTGAGTGTGGGATTCATTCAGTATCTGTCAGTCTCTGATACTGTATGTGAGTGTGGGATTCATTCTGCATCTGTCAGTCTCTGATACTGCATGTGAATGTGGGATTCATTCTGTATCTGTCAGTCTCTGGCACTGTATGTGAGTGTGGGATTCATTCTGTATCTGTCAGTCTCTGGTACTGTGTGTGAGTGTGGGATTAATTCTGTATCTGTCAGTCTCTGGCACTGTATGTGAGTGTGGGATTCATTCTGTAGCTGTCAGTCTCTGGTACTGTGTGTGAGTGTGGGATTAATTCTGTATCTGTCAGTCTCTGATACTGTGTGTGAGTGTGGGATTCATTCTGTATCTGTCAGTCTCTGATTATGTATGTGAGTGTGGGATTCATTCTGTATCTGTCAGTCTCTGATACTGCATGTGAGTGTGGGATTCATTCTGCATCTGTCAGTCTCTGATACTGTGTGTGAGTGTGGGATTCATTCTGTATCTGTCAGTCTCTGATACTGTGTGTGAGTGTGGGATTAATTCTGTATCTGTCAGTCTCTGGTACTGTGTGTGAGTGTGGGATTCATTCTCTATCTGTCAGTCTCTGGTACTGTGTGTGAGTGTGGGATTCATTCTGTATTTGTCAGTCTCTGATACTGTGTGTGAGTGTGGGATTCATTCTGCATCTGTCAGTCTCTGGTACTGTGTGTGAGTGTGGGATTCCATCTGTATCTGTCCGTCTCTGGTACTGTGTGTGAGTGTGGGATTCATTCTGCATCTGTCAGTCTCTGATAATGTATGTGAGTGTGGGATTCATTCTGTATCTGTCAGTCTCTGGTATTGTGTGTGAGTGTGGGATTCATTCTGTATCTGTCAGTCTCTGGTACTGTACGTGAGTGTGGGATTCATTCAGTGTCTGTCAGTCTCTGGTACTGTGTGTGAGTGTGGGATTCATTCTGTATCTGTCAGTCTCTGGTACTGTGTGTGAGTGTGGGATTCATTCTGTATCTGTCAGTCTCTGATACTGTGTGTGAGTGTGGGATTCATTCTGCATCTGTCAGTCTCAGATACTGTGTGTGAGTGTGGGATTCATTCTGCATCTGTCAGTCTCTGGTACTGCATGTGAGTGTGGGATTCATTCTGTATCTGTCAGTCTCTGGTACTGTGTGTGACTGTGGGATTCATTCTGCATCTGTCAGTCTCTGATACAGTGTGTGAGTGTGGGATTCTTTCTGTATCTGTCAGTCTCTGGTACTGCATGTGAGTGTGGGATTCATTCTGTATCTGTCAGTCTCTGGTACTGTGTGTGACTGTGGCATTCATTCTGTTTCTGTCAGTCTCTGATACTGTGTGAGCGTGCAATTCATTCTTTATCTGACAGTCTCTGTTACTGTGTGTGAGTGTGGGATTCATTCTGCGTCTGTCAGTCTCTGGTGCTGTGTGTGAGAGTGCGATTCATTCTGTATCTGTCAGTCTCTGGTACTGTGTGTGAGTGTGGGATTTATTCTGTATCTGTCAGTCTCTGATACTGTATGTGAATGTGGGATTCATTCTGTATCTGTCAGTCTCTGGTACTGTGTGTGAGTGTGGGATTCATTCTGCATCTGTCAGTCTCTGGTACTGCATGTGAGTGTGGGATTCATTATGTATCTGTCAGTCTCTGGTACTGTGTGTGACTGTGGGATTCATTCTGTTTCTGTCAGTCTCTGATACTGTGTGAGCGTGCAATTCATTCTGTTTCTGTCAGTCTCTGATACTGTGTGAGAGTGTGGGATTCATTCTGCATCTGTCAGTCTCTGATACTGTATGTGAGTGTGGGATTCATTCTGTATCTGTCAGTCTCTGGTACTGTGTGTGAGTGTGGGATTCATTCAGTATCTGTCAGTCTCTGATACTGTATGTGAGTGTGTGATTCATTCTGCATCTGTCAGTCTCTGATACTGTATGTGAATGTGGGATTCATTCTGTATCTGTCAGTCTCTGATACTGTATGTGAGTGTGGGATTCATTCTGCATCTGTCACTTTCTGATAATGTATGTGAGTGTGGGATTCATTCTGTATCTGACAGTCTCTGGCACTGTATGTGAGTGTGGGATTCATTCTGCATCTGTCAGTCTCTGGTACTGTGTGTGAGTGTGGGATTAATTCTGCATCTGTCAGTCTCTGATACTGTGTGTGAGTGTGGGATTCATTCTGTATCTGTCAGTCTCTGGCACTGTATGTGAGTGTGGGATTCATTCTGTATCTGTCAGTCTCTGGTACTGTGTGTGAGTGTGGGATTAATTCTGTATCTGTCAGTCTCTGGCACTGTATGTGAGTGTGGGATTCATTCTGTAGCTGTCAGTCTCTGGTACTGTGTGTGAGTGTGGGATTAATTCTGTCTCTGTCAGTCTCTGATACTGTGTGTGAGTGTGGGATTCATTCTGTATCTGTCAGTCTCTGATTATGTATGTGAGTGTGGGATTCATTCTGTATCTGTCAGTCTCTGATACTGCATGTGAGTGTGGGATTCATTCTGCATCTGTCAGTCTCTGATACTGTGTGTGAGGGTGGGATTCATTCTGTATATGTCAGTCTCTGGTATTGTGTGTGAGTGTGGGATTCATTCTGTATCTGTCAGTCTCTGATACTGTGTGTGAGTGTGGGATTCATTCTGTATTTGTCAGTCTCTGATACTGTGTGTGAGTGTGGGATTCATTCTGTATCTGTCAGTCTCTGATACTGCATGTGAGTGTGGGATTCATTCTGCATCTGTCAGTCTCTGATACTGTGTGTGAGGGTGGGATTCATTCTGTATATGTCAGTCTCTGGTATTGTGTGTGAGTGTGGGATTCATTCTGTATCTGTCAGTCTCTGATACTGTGTGTGAGTGTGGGATTCATTCTGTATTTGTCAGTCTCTGATAGTGTGTGTGAGTGTGGGATTCATTCTGCATCTGTCAGTCTCTGGTACTGTATGTGAGTGTGGGATTCCATCTGTATCTGTCCGTCTCTGGTACTGTGTGTGAGTGTGGGATTCATTCTGTATCTGTCAGTCTCTGATAATGTATGTGAGTGTGGGATTCATTCTGTATCTGTCAGTCTCTGGTATTGTGTGTGAGTGTGGGATTCATTCTGTATCTGTCAGTCTCTGGTACTGTGTGTGAGTTTGGGATTCATTCTGTGTCTGTCAGTTGCTGGTACTGTGTGTGAGTGTGGGATAAATTCTGTATCTGTCAGTCTCTGATACTGTGTGTGAGTGTGGGATTCATTCTGTATCTGTCAGTCTCTGATTATGTATGTGAGTGTGGGATTAATTCTGTATCTGTCAGTCTCTGATACTGTGTGTGAGTGTGGGATTCATTCTGCATCTGTCAGTCTCTGATACAGTGTGTGAGTGTGGGATTCTTTCTGTATCTGTCAGTCTCTGGTACTGCATGTGAGTGTGGGATTCATTCTGTATCTGTCAGTCTCTGGTACTGTGTGTGAGTGTGGGATTAATTCTGTATCTGTCAGTCTCTGGCACTGTATGTGAGTGTGGGATTCATTCTGTAGCTGTCAGTCTCTGGTACTGTGTGTGAGTGTGGGATTAATTCTGTATCTGTCAGTCTCTGATACTGTGTGTGAGTGTG